>NC_142874.1:138652809-138963902 GCF_051225735.1 Oryctolagus cuniculus
AAGTACGGATTTGATTAGTGGAGTGTCTGCTTTTAGGGAATACCTAGAGGTGTGTGGTGGGTGTGGCCAAGGAGCTCTGTTCAGTGTTCCAGGGAAAGGGAGTGTAAAGGTGACACCCATGTTGGGTGTGGTAAATCTCTCTCTCTCTCTCTTAAATCAGAGGAAAGGTTTTTCTTTTGTTGGCTTAGACTCTGCTCATTTCCTCTCCTCAAAGGAGCCAGTGCCTGGGTGCTAGCCCCAGTGGGTATAGGTATAATGTTCACCCGCACTTCCACAAGGACCACACAGAGCGTCTGTGCAGTCCTCAGTGTAAGCAGATCCCCAGCAGTGTCCCTCACCAGGGACTCAGGGAGCCCTGAGCATGTGGTGCCTCCCGCAGTGACTGCCCAAAGTCCCAGCAACACCCAGAGCCCACCCACGCAGCCTCAGTGTTTTCACAGTCCAGGCACACAAGCCTCCCACAGTCAGGAGCACCCAGCCCCAGTCAGTTCTCCCCGCCAGACTCAGGAGGCTCCACAAGGCGTGTTGATGGGTGCAGCTGTTATGTATTTTCAAAATGGCACCCACTCTGTTGGCTTGTTTCAGAATACTGTTGGCAGGTGTAGAGACATGACCCCCCCCCCCCATTTTTTTCCTTCCCTAGTTTGGCAGGTAGACTATCCGCACAAAGCTCCAAGCCAATTGCCTCCTGGTTTTTCCTGCAGCTTTATTGCCAGTGGCTTGAGTTGCTGCAGTCTGGTCTTGCCTTGCTCCAAAGCTGGTGCGGAGGCTCTCGGCTGCTGGCGTCCTGATCTGTGTGTGCCCCCACCGTCCACGTGGGTCAGCTGGGTCCCTCTAATTTGGATGGAGTTTCCTCTGCCATTTTCTCCCTGACTCTTCCCTGAGACTGCCATTGCTGTTTCTTTTTTGGCCTAGGACATGACTTATGGTAAATGTTCTGTGTGCATTTTAAAATAACATTCTGTTGAATGGAGTGTTCTATAAAGTGTGATAAACTGTTTTGTTTATGGCTCCTAATTGTTGATTGAATGGCAAACATTGTGTATTTAAAAATAAATAAGCATTACTAGAAAAGATTCATCTTTTCTTCTAGGCAGATAGAATAAGGAAGCAATCACCCTGAATTACGTGGAGGCTGGGTTACTCTTAGTTTAGTACAATCACGTGCCACCTAGTGTTTCTGTCCATAGCATCTGCATATATGGTTCCGTAAGGTTACAACAGGAGCTGAATAATTTTGTTGCTTAGTGTCTTTGATGTAGCTGTCAAAGTCCTGGTACAGGCTGGTGTCACATTGTGGGTTAAGCCACTGCCTGTGACTCCAACATCCCAGATGGGCGCTGGTCCATGTCCTGGCTGCTCCACTTCCAGTCTAGCTCCCTGCTCATGGCCTGGGAAGAACAGCAGATGCCTCAAATATTTGGGCCCCTGCCTCCCACATAAGAGACCCAGATGAAGATTCTGGCTTTGATCCGGCCCTGCGGTTGGCTGTTGAAGCCATCTGGGGAGTGAACCAGATGGAAGGTCGGTCTCTCTCTCTCTCTCGTCTCTCTGTGTAACTCTGACTTTCAAATAAGTAAGTAAGTCTTTAAGAGGAAAGAGTCCTGGTGCAGTACATGCCATGTGTGTTGATTCTGTGGCAACAAGCCTGCTGTGCTGCTAGTTGTGTGAAAGTATCCCAGTATGATCACATGCAATACGGAATGCTTTGTAATTACAATAAAAGCCTATGGTACTAGTTTATTTTTACTATACCATATGTCATTACTTTAGAATGTACTCCTGCTTATTAGCAAATGCATTTACTGTCAACAGTGTGCCGTGTTGTGCCAGCAGGAGCCTCCTATATCCTGTGCCAGCAGATTCAGTGAGTCCACACAGCACCAACCATCACGTAGCATGTGCTCGTGTCACCAGACGGCTCCTGACCGTAGTTTGGTGATGTTCCACCTCCTGTGTCTGCCTGCCCTTCTGAGGGATTACCTCTCAGGGCTTTCAGCTCAAAGCCTGGTGGTCTTTGTTCCTTTAGCAAGGCCAAAGGTGGGAAATCTCACTTTTCTTTTCAGTTTTTTAATTGAAGTATTTAGACTCTTACCCTGCACAGTTTGTAAATTCAGCAAGTGTCTTGAAGGAAGTACAGCGCTGAGCTGTAGATCTCTGGTGTCCTGGCTCCTCTGCTCACCAGCAGCTGTATTCTACCCGGATCAACTGTAGTTTCCAGCCGCCAGCGCTGAGCCCGTGACTAGGAAATATTCCCAGTGAAAAGCGCTGATCACCTGCAGTTGTAGACCTTGTTCTCCTGCTTCTGCAGCTCTCTGTTGCCTTCAAAAATGCGTTTGTGATTCAGTTAGCTTTTCTGCTTGTTCTCAGAGTATTGGCCTGCTGCAAACATTCCACCTACCTGGTTGCACAAAATGCTCACTTTTATGAGCTGTTTTATATAACGTCATCTAAGCCTTTCGTTGTTGGATTGTAGCTTTTGACCTAATTACTTTATAAAATTATTTTATTGGACTATAATTCACATGTTAAAATCCACCCAATTTAAGGACTGTACATATTGAGTTTTGACAAACACATACATTCTTGTAATCACCACCACAGTCAAGAAACAAAATCCCTGTTGCCTCCAACATTTCTCTCAACCACGAATCTGCTTTCTGTTAGTATAGGTGTGCTTTTTCTGCAATGTAATATAAGTGGGATCATATGGGATGTGCCTTCTGGGTTTGGCTTTCACTTAGCATATTCATGTCAGTAGTTGTGTCTCTAATGCTGAGTACTGTTGCATTGTGTGGGATATGGCACAGTTTGTTCACCCAGCTCTACGTTAATGGATATTTAGATTGGGTCTGGTTTTTGACTGTTGGGAATAGAACTGCTAAATGCTTGTGGACATGTCTTCATTTCAGCTGGGCGTACATTTAGGGGTGGGTGGAATTACTGGTGCATGGTAATTGTATGTTTAACTTTGGAAGAAAGTTTCAGTTGTTCCACATTCTTTCTGACACTAGGTATTGTCAGTTTTCTGAATTCCAGCTGTTCTAGGAGGTATGTAATGATAAACCTGTGGTTTTAATTTGCATTTCCCTAATGACTTGATATTGGCTGTCTTTTCTTGTGCTTATTGGTCATTGGTATATTTTCTTTTGTGAGATATCTGCAGAGCTGGGCCTGTTTCAAAAACTGGATTATTTTCTTATTGATATAAAAGAGTTCCTCACACCCTTAAATATGTGCTCATATAAGATCCTTGTCAGCTGTTAGAATTGTGAAACCTGTTCCCCAACCTGAGGCCTTTTACTCATAGTGTCTTTGAAGAGAAGTCTTTAATTTTGATGAAATCCAATTGACCAATTTTTCTCTCATGTGCTTCATACTTTTTATGTCTTGAGAAATATTTGCCCAAGTATCTCATCTCATTTTTCATAGAAGTTTTGATTTTAGCTCTTATGCTAAGTCTGATTCCAAGTTAATTTTTAGGCTTGGTATAAAGAAAGTTGACATTCTTTAAAATTTTTTTTTCCCACATAGAGATACAGTTGTTCCATCCTTTTTTATTGAAAAAAGACTATCTCCACTGAATTTGCTACTTTTGCCAAAAATCAACCTTGTATGTGTGGATCTTTTTTTGAACTCTTTGGCGAACTACAATTTTATGTCTCTCCTTACAGTGCAATAATGGCCCGATTACTGTGGTTTAAATCACATAATGTAAGCCTTCTAACTTAGTCCTTATTTTTAAAAATTGTTTCAGCTTTTAAAGATACTTTCTGTCTGTATTAATTTAAAAATTAACTTGCTGTTTTATATAAAAATGACTGCTGTGATTGTGATTGTATTGAACCTGTAGAGCTGTTTAGAGAAACTTGGCGTCGTAACAATACTGAGCAATGTGACCCGTGAATACAATAGACCTGTCCATTCATTTAGGTCTTCACTTTCTCTCAGCTGTGCTTCACGGCTCCTGAGTATACTTCTAGTGGTGGGTTTTATCTTTTTCATTCAGCAAGTACTTATTGAGTACTTATTGGGTACTGTCCTAGATGCTGATGAGCAAAGTGACCCCTGAAATTCCTGTTGCTGGGGAGCTTACGTTCCAGTGGAGGAAGCCAGATGGGGAGCTAGTAAGTTCGATACATGCCAGGTGGTCAATAAGTATTGTGGAGAACCAAATCAGAGTGTGGTGGATGCACGGGTGTGTGATGGTGTCCTGGTCGGTGTAGGCTGCTATAATGAAAATGCCAGAGGCTGTGTGGTTTGAGCAACAGATGCCGATTTCTCATAGCTCTGGAGGCTGAGGAGTCCAGGGGCCAAGTACTGGCGGGTTTGACATGAAGGCCTACTTCCTGGCCCGTAAACAGCCATCCTACCACTGAGTCTTCCTGTGGTCAGCCCCTGGGGGTCTGTTTTAGAAGGGTGCTCATTCCATTGGGAGGGACATTGCCTTCCTGCTAAATTACCTTGCACAGCACCCACTTTGTAGTGGCAGCATGAGGGGATTAGGACTTCAATGTCTGAATTTTGGGGGACACTGACATTCCTTATCCAACTGCAGGGTCACACTTTCAAACTGGGTAGACTGAAATCTTCATTGAGAAGTAGATATTTGAGCAGACCTTAATTTGTTATTTACTAGCTAACAATGAACAACCAGCAATTTTAGGAAAAAGGGAAAGAAGGTAGGAGTTGAATAAATGTGCTAAGTCTGCCTCCTCTGTAGTAGCTAGGAATCAATAGCATTTCACATCACAAATGTAGAAGTAGAAGTGTTTCTAATAGGAGAAAAGTTTATGATGTTTGAAATCTAGTGAGAGGAAGAGAATTGGAAAAATAAATGCATTTCATTATAGCTTATAGTAAAAAAACTAATAGGTAACATGAAGAAATGGGGGACTCCGTTTCTTATAAGGATATGATAAAGGTATTCACTAGCACAAAAATCCAAACCTCATGAAAATATTGGAAGTGTCTATAAGGCAAAGATGGAATTAAAAAAAGACAAGTATAATTTTATGACTGTCAAGTTAAAATTTATAATAAATACCAAATATCTGCAAAAATAATAAAGCATTAATATTCAAAAGGCAAAAGAGATACTGAAGAATTAGAAAAACCTTAATGGTAGAAGACTTTAGTGGACTTTTTAGACCATCTATTTTAAATGAACAAAAAAGTAAGTCTTGGGGATGGTGCTATGGAGCAGTGGGTTAAAGCCCTGGCCTGAAGCACTGGCATCCCATATGGGCACCGTTTCTAGTCCCAGCTGCTCCTCTTCTGATCCAGCTCTCTGCTATGGCCTGGGATAGCAGTAGAAGATGGCCCAAGTCCTTGGGCCCCTGCATCCGAGTGGGAGACCCGGAAGAAGCTCCTGGCTTCGGATCAGCAAAGCTCTGGCCGTTGTGGCTATCTGGTCAGTGAACCAGCGGATGGAAGACCTTTATCTGTCTCTACCTCTCTCTAACTCTGTCTTTCAAATAAATAAAATAAATCTTTAAAAAATTATTTAAGTCTATAAAATAGCTAAGTACTGGGCTGGCTCCGTGGCTCACTTGGTTAATCCTCCGCCTGTGGTACTGGCATCCCATATGGGTGCCAGGTTCTAGTCCCGACTGCTTCTCTTCCAGTCCAGCTCTCTGCTGTGGCCCAGGAGGGCAGTGGAGGATGGCCCAAGTATTTGGGCTCCTGCACCCACATGGGGGACCAGGAAGAAGCACCTGGCTCCTGGCTTCGGATGGGCGCAGCGCCAGCCGTAGTGGCCGTTTGGGGAGTGAACCAATGGAAGGAAGACCTTTCTCTCTGTCTCTCTCACTGTCTATGACTCTACCTGTCAAAAAACAAACAAAAAAGAGTAGCTAAGTACCCCAATTAGTAACCAAAATTTTATAGATATACTGAATACTGCCTTTAAAATAGCTATTCCTTTTTGGGGGGGCCTGGTGTTGTGGTGTAGCAGCTTGGGCTGTGGCCTACAATGCCAGCATTCTGTAAGGGTGCTGGTTTGTGTCCTGGCTGCTCTACTTTTAATCCAGCTCCTTGCTAATGTGCCTGAGAAAGCAGTGGAAGATGGCCCAAGTACTTGGGCTCCTGTACTGATGTGGGAGACCCAGATGTAGTTCCAGGCTCCTGGCTTTGACCTGGCCCAGTTCCGACTGTTCTGGCCATTTGGGGAGTCAAGCAGTGGATAGAAGATTGATCTCTCTCTACCTCGCTGTATGTAAGTCTGCCTTTCAAATAAAATTTTCAAGATTGGGGAAAAAGCATAGCTTTTTTTTTTAAAATACCTATACAACATTTACAGAATTGATCGTAGTGCTGCTAGATAGTAAAAAAAGCTTATTAAATTTTAAGAAGTAGAACTAACATAGAACTGTCTAATATGGCAGCTATTAGTCACATGTATCTATTTAAATAAGGGACAGTTATTTGGCTCACTGTTTTTAATAAGACATTGCTTCAGATGCTTGAATCCCATCAGATGGCCTGAGTTCAAGTCCTGGCTCCACTTTGGATTCTGGCTTCCCGCTAATGTGCACCCTGGAAGGTAGGCAGCATATCTTTGGGTCTTGTCTTTTTATTGATAAGTAATAATTTAATCTTGTCATTAAAGTTTTTTTCTTCTGTTTGTTTTGAATATCCTTTGTTCTCTTTCTTGTTGGTTTTATATTTTCATTGTTTTCATTATGGTTGTGATCTTTTAAAATACCTGTATGTGGGATTCCCTTAAGCAACTTTTGTTGAGGATGGTTCATTCCCTCAGTTTTGCTTGTCGTGGGAAGTATTTCTCTTTCATTTATCAGTGATAGCTTTACTGGGTATAATATGCTTGGTTGGCAGTTTTCTTTCGGAACTTGAGAAAAATAATTTCATTTATTTCTGGCCTGTAAGATTTCTGTTAAAAAATCCTCTCTTAGTCCAATGGGGTTTCCATTAGAAGTGACTTTGCAGTTTTCTCTTGCAGATTTTAGAATTATCTGTTTGTTACACTTTTGAGAATTTTAATGTAATGTGTTATGGTCATGTCTATTTGGAGTCCTCTGGGACTCCTGTTTTTGGATGTCTAAATCTTTTTCAAGATTAGGGAACTTTTAAACTGTTACATTTTGGAATAGGTTTTCTATGCCAATACTCTAATGGAGCCCAGTAATTTGAATACTTGTTTATTTAATGATGCTGCAAAAGTTTCAGAGGCCATCTTCATTTTTTTATCTTTTTCTTTTTTTCTTAGTCTGGTTGATATTCCAGAAGAATTATTTTTTTTAAGATTTATTTATTTATTTAAAAGTCAGAGTTACACGGAGAGGAGAGGCAGAGAGAGAGAGGTCTTCCATCCGCTGGCTCACTCCCCAATTGCCGCAGTGCCTGGAACTGCACCAGTCTGAAGCCAGGAGCCAGCAGCTTCTTACCAATTTCCCACATGGGTGCAGGGCCCCAAGGACTTGGGCCATTCTCTACTGCTTTCCCAGGCCATAGCAGAGAGCTGGATCGGAAGTGGAGCAGCTGGGTCTCAAAATGGCGTCCATGTGGGATGCAGGTGCTTCAGGCCAGGGCGTTAACCCGCTGTGCCGCAGCGCTGGCCCCAAGACTTGTTTTCAAGGTTGGATAGTCTTTTTTTTTTTTTCCTTGATCTAGTCTTGAGACTTACAATTTCATTTTTGCATTTGAATTGTTGAGTTTTTCATTTCCAAGATCCCTGTCTTTGCTGAATTTCTCATTCATCCATGCGTTGTTTTCCTGATTTTATTCAGCTGTCTAATCCCTTGTATCTCTTTGGGTACCCTTTATTCATTGTTTTGAATTTTTATCAAGTATTCCTCAGTCTCCTTTGGAGTCCTTTACTGAAGCATTATTGTGTTTCTTTGGGACCATCATAATCCTGGTTTTTTCATACTTCATGTGTCTGTCCCCACCTTGGTCTTTGCACATCTGGTGAATTAATTGTTTTTGTCACTTTGAGTGAGTGTCTTTTGTAGTAAAGGGTGGTTGTCCTGGAGTTGTGCCTTCAGGCATCAGTTTGCTGGGCTGACTTTATTTCCAGTCGCATGCTATGGTGTGGTCTCCCCACATGTCCATGGCAGTTGATGACAGCAGCAGTGGGGACGTGGGGTGCTTATCTCAGTCCCAGCAAAAATGTATGGGTCTTGGTAGTGGCCCATGGGGCAGGGTCCAGGATTGTGGATGCCCCAGCTCAGTCTACTGTGATGAGGGTTATTGGACCTGCCGAGTCCTTGCAGGGCTGCCCGAGTATCCACGTTGGCAAAGGCATGACTAGGGTCATGGTAGCCGTGGCCCAGCGTCTGGCAGAAGTGTGAGAGTCCCTGCAGCAGTAGCCTCAGGTTTCCATGGAGTGTCTTGGCACTTGCCTACCTTTTTGTTCCCGAAGCAGATATGTTATGCTGCCAGGGGTAGGGTGAGAATGAGTTGAGCAGCCCTGTGGCCACATATGCCATAGTGCTAGATCACACCCAGAGCCTGCCCAGACTAGCACAGCATGGAGCAGGGCCACAGCACACTTTGCTATAAGCTGCCTGCTTCTGAGATGGACTTGCCGCTTGAGGCCGCTGCAGCCAGCCACAGGTGATGCTGGCCATGTTGTAAGGCTGTTGATTGGGGCCATGGAGCTCCACCTATACTGGCCTGGGGACAAGGACCATTAGAATCTGCAGTGTTACCAGACACAGGACCACATTTCTGAGCTCAGTGGCTGGTGGCTGGTCCTGTTCTTGCTGTGCGTCCACAGTTGGGGAGGGGTGTGGAAGGCAGTTCTTTCCCTGCCCTGGCTGACACTAAGCTGGGCGGTGCCTGAGTCTTGAAGGTGCAGGACCTTGGGTTGTTTTGCAGATGCTCACCAGGCCAGCAAGAGGCTGGGAGTAATGTAGGCAGAAGCAGTTGCTTGTTCTGCCAGGGTGCAGGTGTCCACCTGATGCTGGGGCACTGCTAGTAGGGGCTCTGTCTGCGAGTGTTGGCCTGGGCCTGAGGATCTCTGGTCTCTATCTCGTGCTGAGACTTGCTGCATTCAGACTGGCAAGCCCGCGCTCAGGTTCCTGTCCTGTTCCCATTGCAGTTGGAGTCTTACTTTCTATTGCCTGAGATCGGGAGAGAGGCGGTGAACGTGGTTCCCTGGAGGCTGAGTCACAGTCACGAGGTCCTGCCCTGTCTCAGGGTGTGTGCCAGGCCTCACCGTGCTGGTGCTGTAACCGGCACCTGTTCCTGAGGCTGCTTTGGTGAGCGCTGGCCTGGGTATAGAGGCCTTTACGTTTTACTGCGTACTGGGTCTTGACTGCGCTGATCTTCCAGGTGAAGCCTAAGCTTATTACCCCACTCTGCTTCCAGGCAGCTGGTCTCTCCACTATCTGCTGGATGGTGGGGGAGGGTGAGATAGATGGTTCTTTGACCACCTGGCAAGGAGGGTCCAAAGGCAGGTACTGGCTGGAGGCAGAGGCATTGAGGCCTGTCCAACTCTGGTTTTCACTGTCGTAGGCCTGGTGCTAGAGTACACATCTCAGCTCCAGCTGGAGGGCGGCTGTGTCCTTGATGTGCTACTTGGAGATGGGGGAGGGGTGCTGAAGCAGCTGTTCCTTCCTGCTGTCTTCAGTTACTGTACTGGAACAAGGCGCTGTGGTCTCTCGCCCGACTTGGCTTTGTGGAGGTGACTTGATCTGTGAATAGCTGTTCAGGTTGGGAGCTCTGTGGGAGAGATGATAGCCAGAGGGTCTTACTCAGCCACCAGCCTGTTCCTTCTTCACCAGACTTCTTTGACCACAACCTATAGTAAGAAATATATTTTATTGGGGTCAGCGCTGTGACATAGTGGATAAAACTGCCGCCTGCGGTGCTGGTGTTGTGCCCAGTTCGATTGTCCCCAAAGACCACCAAGGAGCCTGTACTGCTGTAAAACACACAAGAGTTTTACTACAGGCCCCAGTCTGGACTCTAAAGCATCACTGACGCACTGGGTCTGATTGGGAGCCCCGACTCTTCAGTTAACAGGGTTTTTATAGCATTTTCAGAGACGTTCTGTACGTTATGGTACCGTTTAGCAAATCATCTCATCCCGTGGGAAATTCAAAGGACATCTCGTAGAATTGATTAGTGTGTCCAGTGGCGGGAATGGACCTAGTAAGGGTGGTTGGATGGCTTTGGGTTGATGCCTTTTAAATTGATTGGCTAAAGTATAGAGTCTGAGCTGCTGGGGTGTACGTGCCAAACTGCAGGGTCTGGGGATGTTATCAGTCACCTTAACTGCCCTGAAAAGACACCAGGAACTTTAGGTATTTCTCTGCTATCTGCTAATTGGCTGTTGCCAGGAGAGTTCATTGCAAGGGGAGTTAATTTATTTATTTTTAGGAGTTTCTGGCTCAGGCTCAGGTCTCTCCCTGGCGTCCCATCTGAGCACCAGTGTGCGTCCCAGCTGCTCCACTCCGATCCAGCTCTCTGCTGTGGCAGACCTGGAGGAGGCTCTGGCTCCTGGCTTTGGACTAGCCCACCTCCAGCCATTGCAGCCATTTGGGGAGTGAGCCAGAGGATGGAAGATTCTTCCTCTCCCCCTCCCTTTTCTTCCCCCCTTCCCCAGCTCTGCCTTTCAAATAAATAAATACATCTTTTTTAAAGTATATTTTATGGGGCGGGGGGACCGGCGCTGTGGCTCACTTGGTTAATCCTCCACCTGCGGCACTGGCATCCCATATGGGCACTGGGTTCTAGTCCTGGTTGCTCCTCTTCCAGTCCAGCTCTGCTGTGGCCCGGGAGGGCAGTGGAGGATGGCCCAAGTGCTTGGGCCTCTGCACCTGCGTGAGGAGACCAGGAAGAGGCTCCTGGCTCCTGGCTTCGGATTGGCGCAGTGCCGGCCTTAGTGGCCATTTGGGGAGTGAACCAACCGAAGGAAGACCTTTCTCTCTGTCTCTCTCTCTCTCTGTCTCACCATTTATAACTCTACAAGTCAAATAAATTTAAAAAAATTAATAAAAGTTTATTTTATGTTGTGATCTAGTGTATATGTACACACTTGTTAAAAACATCTGAAACAAAGTTTCCAGAAATTACCTTACCATCACCTGGTGTCTTGTGCTTTTCTTCCCCATCCTGTTTTGGTTTTTAATAAATGAACCGATCAGTTTTATTGATTTGAAAGGCAGAGCCACAGACAGTGCTGGTTGTGACCCACTATATTGCTGACCCAAAGGGTGAAAGCATTGTCACTTTGTTCGGATATTGACGTACTTGCATTGTTTTCCATCAAGTTTGTACTGACTTACACCACCCCCTGCAAAGTATGAGAGTAAGGCCAAAGCTGACATGCTAAGTGCTTTCAGTATTTTACACCCCCCCCTCCTGAATCTGTACCTCCTCTGTGACCCCAACTTAACACCTGTCCAGCCTGGGGATTGTTTTCATCCTTTAACTCAACTTTTTTTGGTAGTAGTAAGAGGGAGAAGTCTTCAGTTCCCCTGGAGATTTACATCCTGATTTCTGTTGTTGCTATGTGTTCTCACTCAGTCTGCCTGAAGTTTTTTGTTTGTATACCATAAAAGTATTTTAAAGAATCTGTGCACTCTCTTCTCATGAAATGTTTTTAAGCATTTTATTTGGAAATAATTACAGATTCACAAGAAACTGTGAAGATGCTGTGTCCCTTTGATATCGGGATGGGCCTCCTAAAATATGATATTGGAATATGGCCTCCTTAAAGTCCCATCTGCGGTGTCTTCTGAAATTGGAATTTGGGGTGCCATACGATATCACCTATGCTTATTAGTAAGTTCCCAGTATTAATAAGCCTGTGTGTGTTCTTGCCTAATAGTCAGAGAATTCTGAATACCGGCATAAATGAACGAGGCAGCATGGTGCATTTTTAAGCTTTTATTCAGTGAGAGAAGTGCATAGGAGAGTGAAGGCTTTATCTGAAAGAGAGGGATAAGTCTGGGTTCATACTGAGTACCACATGGGAACCAGCCTCTAGACCAGGAAGCATGGGGCGAGTGGCCCGAAAGCCATGCGCCCTGGAGGCACAAGGCTCAGCAAGCCCGTGCTGGCAAAAGGCCCAGGAAAGGAAAGGGGCCAGGCTTTTAATCCACTTTCAAAGGGGAGTGGTTAATTGACCTGATTGGCTGGTGGGTACACAGGTGTGGTCAGGTAGGTCATGAGGTCACACAGGGGCGTGGTGAAGGCGTGGTCTTCCAGCTCACAAACCTAATCAGTTTTAACCTGTATGCCTGCCTACATCACCTTATCCAGTGGTTGCTGCACTATTGACATCTTAGGTAGCTGCCACACCATGTCGAGACCAGGAGACTGACATCAGTGTGCTGTGCTTCCGGTTACCTGAGGTGGAGATCTGCATGACCTCTACTACTTGTAGAACTTCGCTGGCACAGAGGTCTTGCTTTTGCTACCTCTTTGTGGTCACTCTCATTCCCTCAGAGCCCCATCCCCTGGCAATCGCTAATCCGTCCTCCATTCCTTATTATACATCAATGTGGTTGTGTTATGTGACCTTTGGAGTTTTTTTCTCTCTCGAGTTGTTCATTTTTATTGCTGAATAGTGTTCTACGTATTCATGCTTGAGCGTCATAGTTAGGCTATTTATCTGTTGTGGGACACTTTTGTTGTTTCTAGTTTTTCATTACTACAAAGAAAACTGATATGTACAGTCATGTACAGATTTTCATTTGGATGTAAGTTTTCATTTGGCTGGGAGAAATGCCAGACAGAAGTTTGGTAAATATATATGTAGATTTTTAATAAACTGTCAAACTGTCCTCCAGGGTAACCGAACCATTTTTTTCTCCCAACAGCAATGAACAAGAAATCCATTTTGCTTGCATTTTCATCAGCATTCAGTGTATCACTGTTTCTTTCCCTTTTTTTTTTTTTTTAATTTATTCTTGCTATTCTGGTAGCTGTGTAGTGATAGCCCATGTGGTCTTACCTTGCTGCTCCATAATGGTTGATGTTGAGCATTTTTTCATGTGCTTATATGCAATCCATATATCCTTTTCTGTTTATATGTTGATGGCTTCTGTTTGCTAATATTTTAAGGATTTTTGTGTCTGTATTCATGAGCAATACAGGATTTTAGTTTTATTTTATTGATCAGCTTTTGTCTGGTTGGGATATCAGCATAATACTTGAAATGTTTCTTTGATTTTTCTGGAGGAGACTGTGCGGAATTAATATTATTTCTTGAACTATTAGATCACATTCTCTAGTGAAAATGGACCTGAAGATTTTTTCTTTTGGGGAGTTTTTAAATTATGGAATCAGTTTCCTTTTTCAGATGATGAATTATAGTAGTATATGTTTATCAGGACATTAGTTCATGTCTCCTGATTGTCAAAGGTACATATGTAGAGTTGTGGTGTTTTTATTCTTCTGTTTTTTTCATAGTCTATAGTGATATTCCATATTTAGCTCCTTATATTGGTAATATGTATCTCCTCCCTACCCCCACTTTTTTGTCTTTTTAGATAATTATCAGTTTTATTGATTTCCCCTACTTTCTGCCAAGGAACCAGGTTTTTCTTTCATTGGGTTTTCTCTAGTGTTTCTGATTTAAATTTCATTTGTCTTTCTTACCTTTATTTTATGCCATTTTCCTGTGTTTGCATGTGTTTTTAACTTATTCTGAAGTTGGGGTTTAGATTTTTGATCTGAGAATTTTTCTTTGTAAAAAGTCTTATTTGAAAGGCAGTTATACAGAGAGGAGGAGGCAGAGAAGGAGATCTCTGGTTCACTCTCCAGATGGTAGCAGGGGCTGGGGCTGGGCCAGGGTGAAGCCAGGGGCTTCATCAGGATCTCCCACGGGGAGAATTTGAGCTGAGCCACTTTCCACTGCTTTACCAGGCAACTTAGCAGGGAGTTGGATCCAAGGGGGAATCCGGGACTTGAACCAGCGCTCCTTTGGGATGCAGGTGTCCCATATGGTGGCTTAATTCGCTGTGCTACAGCCCAGCACTGAGAATTTTCCTCTTTTCTCATATAAGAATTTAGTACTGTAAATCTCCTATTTTCTGCTTTCACTGCCTTCTACAAATTTTAATGTGCTACATTTTCATTTTCATTCTATTTCATACTTTTTAATTTTCTGAGACTTACTCTTTGACCAATAGATTATTTAGAAGTGTGCTCTTAGTTTTTCCTGTGATCTTTCTGTTAGCAGTTTCACTGTAATTTCCAGTTTCATTGTGTTAAATTCCAGGAGAGAAAATACTGTGTTATTTCAGCTTGTTGAGGTTTGTCCAGTCATCCATGATAGTGTCTGAGTTGATGTATGTTCCATAAAATATGCTTGGATATGTAACAAATAATGGGAAAGAATGTATTCATATATTCTGTTTTGGGATGAAGAATTCAGTACATATGTTTAGATATGTTGGTTGCTGGTATTGTTGAGTTTCTATAATCTTAGTGATTTTCTCTCCAGTTTTATCAATTATTGAGAGAGGATAGTTGAGGCCTCCTGCTAGATTTCAGGTTTACATACATGTCCATTTAGTATGGTCAGTTTCTTCTTCCGTGTTTTTACAAGACCATTCAATGTTGTCTTAAGCATGTCCCTTCAGGATTTCTGTGTCTTCTTGGTGAATGTGATACAGTGGCCCTCTGTGTCTCTGGTTTGCTTTTTTGACATCTGCTTTATCTGAGATTACTATACCTGCTTATGATGTCTTTTTATTCATGTGTGTTTTTTTCTATTTTTTGTTGTGCTCACTTGTATTGTTACTTGAAGTGAATTTCTCCTGGAAAGCATGTAGTTGGCATTGTGTTTTTGAATTCACTCTGCCAATTTGTTTTAATTAATGTATTGAATCCATTAATATGTAATATAATAATTGACATGTCAGGACTTAAATCTTATATTTTATTTTTCTGTTTTTCTTTCTTTCTTTTTTTTTTTTTTTTTTGGACAGGCAGAGTTAAAGAGAAAGGTCTTCCTTTTCCGTTGGTTCACCCCCCAAATGGCCACTACCGCCGGCATGCACCACTGATCCGAAGCCAGGATCCAGGTGCTTCTCCTGGTCTCTCATGCAGGTGCAGGGCCCAAAGACCTGGGCCATCATCCACTGCCTTTCCGGGCCACAGCAGAGAGCTGGCCTGGAAGAGGGGCAACCGGGACAGAATCCGGCGCCCCAACCGGGACTAGAACCCGGGGTGCCCCGGTGCCACAGGCGTAGAATTAGCCGAGTGAGCCGCGGTGCTGGCCTACTTTTCTGTTTTCATTTTCCTATTTTACTTGCAGTTTGTTCAGCTTTTTTTTTTTTTCCCCAGATTCTATCCTGATTTACTGTTAATGTTCTGATCATCTCTTTGAACAGTGTTTTGTTAGTGATTGCTAAAGGTGTTAACAGTGTGTGTTCATAACTTAATGACGCCTAGTGTCACTAATATTCTGTCATTTCTTTGGAACCATAGAAACCTTACGCCTGTTTAAGTCCCTCTACTCTTCCCCCATTTCTCGTATCATTCCTTTTTGTATTTTCTCTATATTTCCGGGTCAGTTTTGCACAACTATAATAAAATACTTGAGACTGGTAACTGTCAATAAAAGAGGTCATTGTAGCTCACAGTTCTGGTGATCCAAGGGCCCATATCTGGCAATGGTCTTTTTAGTGGCAAAGTCCTGAGGTGGCTGGAGCGCATCAGGAGAGATGCACAGGCACGCGGTTGTATCCTTTTGTTGTTCTCTGTCCTGTTCTCAGTCCACAGTGTTTGATCGTGGCAGTGCCAGCTGGATGATTTTATCTAATTCTAATCAGTTTCTAAAGGCCACACCTTTAAACCCCACCACAGTTGGATTGTTCCAACCTCTCACATTTTCACATGTGTACTAATTTTGAACACATTCAAATAAAACCATAGCATAGCTTTATCACACAGTGTTCTAGTTGTTGCTTCAATAGACAGAAATTACATGTGTCTCTGTGTGTGTATGTGTGTGATTTGAGAAGAAAAATGGCTTTTGTATTTACCAATGGTTTTACTCTATTCTTCATCGTGATTTTCTACTAGGTCTTTTTTTTTTTCCCCTGAGAGAGAGAGTTACAGACAATGAGAGGGAGAGATGGAGAGAAAGGTCTTCCCTCTGTTGGTTTACTCCCTAAATGGCTGCAATGACCAGAGCTGAGCTGATCCAAAGCCAGGAGACAGGTGCTTCCTCCCGGTTTCCCACAAGGGTGCAGGGCCCATGCACTTGAGCCATCTTCTACTGCCTTCCTAGGCCATAGCAGAGAGCTGGATTGGAAGAGGAGCAGCCAGGACTAGAACTGGCGCCCATATGGGCAGGCAGAAGATTAACCCACTGTGCCACAGTGCCAGCCCCTACTAGTTCTTTTTTATAATTTCTTTCCTATTTTTTTAAAAAGATTTATTTTATTCATTTGAAAGAGTTAAGAGATAGAGCCAGAGAGAGAGAGAGAGGTCTTTCATCTGCTGGTTCACTCCCCAAATGGCCATAACGGCCAGAACTGAGCTGATCGTAAGCTAGGAGTCAGGAGCTTCCTCCAGGTCTCCCACACAGGTACAAGGTCCCAAGCACTTGGACCATCTTCCAGTGCTTTCCCAGGCCACAGCAGAGAGCTGGATTGGAAGTGGAACAGCTGGGACTCGAACTGGTGTTCATATGGGATGCCGGCACTGCAGGCTGGGGCTTTAACCTGCTGTGCCACAATGCCAGCCCCAATTTCCTTCCTATTTGAACAACTTTGTATAGTTATTCTTCTAGGGCTGACTTGCTCCTGACACATTCTGTCAGTTTCTCCTCATCTGAGGATGTTTCTTTCATAAAGGCTGTTTTGCTTAGATACAGAATTCTAGGTTTTTTGTTTTTTTTTTTTTTTTCTCAGCACTTGAAAAATGGTTCAGGGCATAAAAATATAAATGTAAATTTTAAATAGTTATTAATTGTGACCATAATGGTCTCAGTGTTTAAGAAAAAAAATTTTAGTAGGATTTATTTGTTTGAAAGAGTTATATAGAGACAGAGATCTCTCTGCTGGTTCACTCCTCAGATACCTGCAACTGCCAGGCTGGCTAGGAGCGAGGACTTCTTCCAGGTCTCTCATGGTGCTTGGGCCATCTTCCACTGTTTTCCCCAGGCCATCAGCAGGGAGCTGGATTGGAAGTGGGACAGATGGGACTCAAAGCAGCACCTGTATGGGATGCTGGTGCTGCAGGTGGCTTTACCCACTGTGCCACAACGTCAGCTCCAGAAAGGTTTTTCTTTTAAATTGTGATCACTTTGAGTACAGTGTAAATATATGTGATTTTATTAAGCAGTTATTAAACATAAATGCGTCTCTTTGAAGAGGACTGTTCTTTTAATTGAATTCATATATCGGTAATGAATAACTTAGACTAGTCTCCGTGGAAATTAATAGCACAATGAAAAAGTGTTAAGCCATTGTAAGTATGAAGCTTATAAGAGATTGATTTTTGTTAAGCGTATCATTTAGAATCATAGTAGAATTTTAATATTTATATCATAGTAGAATGTATATATATCATTTTATATGTATCATATATATCATAGTAGAATTTTAGTATATTCCTGTTAAATTAATCTAAATATAGGGGGCGGCGCTGTGGTGCAGTGGGTTAATGCCCTGGCCTGAAGCGCTGGCATCCCATAGGGGCGCCAGTTTGAGACCTGGCTGCTCCAATTCCTGTCCAGCTCTCTGCTATGGCCTGGGAAAGCAGTAGAAGGTGGTTCAACTCCTTGGGCCCCTGCACCTGTGTGGGAGGCCAGGAAGAAGCTCCTGGCTCCTGGCTTTGGATTGGCAGAGCTCAGGCTGTTGCGGCTATCTGGGGAGTGAACCATCAGATGGAAGACCTCTCTCTGCCTCTCTCTGTCTCTCTCTGTCTCTCTTCTCTCTGTGTAACTCTGACTTTCAAATAAATAAATATGTCTTTAAAAATTAATCTAAATATAGTAAGATCAAGTAGGAATGAAAAAATGAGCAGAGAAAAGGATGAGCTGCAGCTGTGTCCAGGTGGAAGCACGTGGGTTCATGATGCGTCTCAGTGAGTGCTCTAAGAAACACACAGCACCAGCCCGGGGGGCGTGCTGCTTGTGCTTGAAGATACGGCTCCGCCTTGACAGAGTCAAGGGTTTTCAGTCTTCAAATCGTGCAGAATATCTCAGAATATCACAAGACACAAGTGATTGGCGGACCACTGTGGGGAGCAACTCGGACTAGACTGTTACTGGAATTAAGACTTATTTTATGCATCTGCTCTCCCACAATATGGCGCTGGGAGAGGAGGAAACAGCTTCTATACAGCTGCCTCCAGTTCAACCAATAAACAGCAGGACCTGCTCCTGATTGGAGGAGAGCAGCGTATCGGCTTGTGGGCAGCCGAGTTGGGATTGGTGGAAGAGGACTATAAAGGAGGAGAGAGACAACATGCACCAGGAACATCTAAGGGGAACACCTGAGCAGCCCCGAGAGAGCCGGCCGGCGGTGTGCCGCTCCCCTGCGGAAGTGGGGAAAGTGGCAGGGGGAACCGCCCTTCCACGGAGGTGGAAGGGACAGTAGCCAACCCGGGAAGAACCAGCAGCAAACCCGGGGAGGGCTGAGCAGACAAAAGAACAGCGCAGGGTCCTGTGTCGTTCCTCCGCGAAGACGGGGAGCGACAGACCACACTTGTCTTTCCTCATGTTTCTGAGAATGGTGAAAGTACACGTCTTGAGTTCTATTTCAAAATGCTTCATAGATCTTAAATTCTAAATAATTGTAGATAAATTCTAAGTCTAGGATCCTGTCCATAAGCTTTTTACTTGCCTGAACGTAGCAGTGACTATTATCAGTACTTCTTAACACTATTTTAATTGTATTCTCTCTCAGGTTAGCTCTTCCATGGGTTTTTAGTCTCACTTGCTGAAGTCCTGTCATAACACTTGGGGCCAAAATATTTGCTTTTTAATGCCAGGCTTTGCCTTTAAAGACAAAACTGCACCATGAATGTATGGTGTCTTCACTGCAACAAATTCTCTGATACGGTATTTCAGATTATTCCTCTGACTGATGTTCTGCATGTTTTAAAAAAATCAACAGCTGTGCACCGAAGCAAAATTGTACTTGTAGGAGAGGTAGATCTGTATCTGCAAAGTGGGAAGGTTCCGCCGTAGGGTTTGGAAGGATGAACCAGTGTGGTGCCCCAGTCTTGGTACTGGTTCTAGTAAATGGCCAGTAGCTCCGGAAATTAAGAATCTGTGAACTGACTCCTTTGAAACCGTTGGCCTGCAGTGTGAAGATGGCTGGGTTAAAGTCTAATCTTTCCTCTCTGGGCTGTGATCCTGAGTCTCCGGCTGTGCAGCACTCCTCTCTGTGCGGTTCACAGCTGTTCCGGTTTCCTTAAGAACCGTTGTCGCTGTGCAGTCAGTACCGCTGCTTCTCTGTGCCTTTTGGCAGTGAGGATTCTTGAGTGGAGCAGTTGTTTTGTTCTTCCTCTTCCTCCTGTTTGTATTTTTTATTTACAAGACACTCCCTTCGGATTTTGATTTTCTTCCATTGCATCAGATTTTGTTGTGTTTAAATGAGTAAAATTCACTGAATCTGATGTTTCCTCACCTTGGAATGTGTAGATTCTGTCATAGTGAATTAAGGAATGAGAGAGTAAGGAACAGAATTTCCTCCAGCTCTACATTTAATGGGACTGCTGAAGGGAAGAAGGTCACTAACTGGTGGGTGTTGAGACACAGTGGATCTGCTGCCACTTGGGATGCCTGGATTCTGTTGTGGGATGATTAGGGACCCGGTCCTGCCTGTGCTCCTGACCCAGCCTTGTGCTGATGCACACCAGGGTGGCAATGGATGGTAGCTCAGATGCCTGGATCATTGCCGCCCACATTGTAGATGAGATGTCCAGGAATTCCTGGCTCCTGGCTTTGGCCTGACGCAGCTCCAGCTGTTGTGGGCATTTGAGGAACCAGCGGATGTCTTCTGTCTCTCTTTCTCTCTCCACCTTTACAAAAAGTGGAACCAAATTGTAGAAACACTGTAACAAATTAAGAATGCATTTGATGGATTTATCAGCAGACCAGACAGGGTTAAGGAGTATCTTGAGGATAACTTGATTCAAAACTGAAAAGCAAAGAGTAAAAGACTGAAACCACCAGAACAGATGATTTTTTTAAAGATTTGTTTATTTTAAAGTCAGAGTTATACAGAGAGAGAAGGAGAGGCAGAGAGAGAGAGAGAGATATCAGTCTTCCATCCGCTGGTTCACTCCCCAGTTGGCCGCAGCGGCCGGAGCTGGGCTGATCTGAAGCCAGGAGCCAGGATCTTCTTCCGGGTCTCCCACACAGGTACAGGGGCCTGAGGACTTGGGCCATCTTCTGCTGCTTTCCCAGGCCATAGCAGAGAGCTGGATCGAAAGTGGAGCAGCTGGGACTCAAACCGGCGCCCATGTGGGATGGTGGCACTGCAGGTGGCGGCCCCAGAACGGATTATTTAAGAACAGTGGTTGGGGCCAAAGCATTGTGGCACAACAGGTTAAGCCACCATCTGCAGAGCTGACATCCCATATTGGCATTGGCAAATGGCTCCAGTTCATGTCCCGGCTACTCCACTTCTGATCCAGCTCCCTCCTAATGTGCCTGGGAAAGCAGCAGAAGATGGCCGAAGTGCACCCACGTGGGAGATCTGGATGAAGCTCCAGGTTCCTGTTTTTCGGCCTGGCCCAGCCCTGGCCACTAAGGGCATCAGAGGAGTGAACCAGCAGATGGAAGTTTTCTCTGTTACTCCCTCTCTCTGTAACTTTGGCTTTCAAATAAATAATAAATCTTAAAAAAAAAAAAGCCAACAGGATGGCACTATAAAATTATGCATGAGAATACCAGACAGAGGACAAAAAGGGAAAGAGAAAGAAGAAATACTTGAAGCAATAATGAGTGAAAATTTCCCCAAATAAATATCAAATACCAGATCACAGATCCCAAAAAGTCAGAAAACACCGAACAGGATATATGCCCCGCCATGCCACTTATATTTAAATTGCAGAAAATAAAAAATAAAGAACAATCCTGAAACAAGTACACATTACCCATAGAGGAGCAAAGATAAGATTTACATTCAGCCTCTCCCCAGGTAGTATATAAGGGAGAGTAGATAGAGTTAAATATTTCAGTTTCCAGTATTCGGAGGAAAATAGCCTGTAGTTTACAATTTGTACTCTCTAAAATTCTTCTTCAATGGTGAATGAGAAATAGACTTTGAGACAAAGAAATTGAGAGTATATTTGGTTATCAGATCTGTTTTATAAGAAATATTAAAAGTTTTTTAAAGATTTACATATTTGAAAGAGCCCTGGAGAAAGAGGGGGAGAAACAGGTTTTCCATGGTTGACTCTCCAAATGGCTGCAGTGGCCGGGACTGGACCAGGAGCTTCATTGGGGTCGCCTCCAGTGGGCAGCAGGGACCTAAGCTCTTGGACCAACTTCCACTGCTTTTCTTAGGCGATTAGCAGGGAGCTGGACCAGAATGGGAGCAACTGGGACATGAACTAGTGCCCACGAGGGATGCTGGTGTTGCAGGCGGCAGCTTGACCTAGCGTGCCACAGTGCTGGCCCCAGATGTGTTCAATTCTTTACAGAGAAGGGAGACTGTGGAAGTTAGGAATCTAGTTCTGCAAGAGTATCAGAGAAGGAATAAATAAAGGCAAAATACCTTAATTGAGCTAATAGACAACAGTTCAAAATATTAGTAACTGTGTTTGATTGTGTTTGCTTATATAGATGTCTATGTAAATGTGGAATAAAGGACAGGAGGGATGAATTAGGATTATTATGTTATATTCACTACCCATGAAGTGGTATGGTATTATTTGAAAGTGGACATGGTTTGTCAGTGTTAGAATTAAATGGAAGACTAAATAAAAGTGGTGTGTGTGTATAGGGGTGGGGGAACCCCTACAGCTGACACCATACTTATGATGAGAATCTAGAGCAAAGATTCCCAATGTAATCATGAACAAAGGATGCCCCTTTGTTCAACATCTACTGGAAGTCTTATGCAGTAAGATAAAATGAAAGAGAAGCTTATACTAATTGGGAAGAAAGAAATAAAACTATTTGCAGATGGTATGATCACATATATGTTGAAAATCCAAAAGAATGGCAACAAGCAAACACAATGGAAACAACCTGCTGGAACCAGTGAGTAATTACAGCAAAGTAGTAGGAAGCAAGATGAATGAGGAATGTGGCATTTAAGAAGCACTACTGTTTCCATTAATACTCCAAAAAAGGACTAAGTAGGTGTAAGTCTACAAAATAGAAACTCTGTATGAAGATGACTTTAAAATATGGATCAAAGACACAGAAGAACTGAATGAGAGAATGTGTTTATGGAGAAGACTCAATATTACCAAGGTGTCAGTTCTTCCTAACTTGATCTGTAGATACAGTGCAATCCCAGTTAGAATCCTAGTGAGTGATTTTGTGTATATCAGCAAATTGATTCACAAGTGTATATGGAGAGGCAAAGACCTATAATAACCGACTCAGAATTGAAGGAAAAGAACCAAGTTGAGGTTTGACTCTGCTGACTTCAAGCTTCACTGTGAAGACAGTGTGCTATTGCTGACAGGACAGATAGATGAGTGGGACGGAGCAGAGAGGAAGAAATCGACCTGTGTAAATGCGGCCTAGTGATCGTTGACAGGGGAACAAAAGCAGTAAAAATGGTGGTGGGAGGGCTGGGTATCCATGCTGCCAAAGAAGACATATGGATGGCAAATGAGAAAAGATGTTCCGCATCACTTGTCAACAGTAAATGCAAACTGGACCAACAATGAAATCCCATAAACCTCTTTGATTTGCTAAAACCAGCATACTGACTGCCAGCAATGATGGTGAGGGTGTGGAGCGACAACCTCATGTCTGTGTCTGGTTAGAATACTGAGGTACAGCCATTTTGAAAGGCGATTTGCCAGCTTCTTACAAAATTAGATGTGGTCTTAGCATACCGTATGATTTCAGTAGTCACAGGCCTTGATATTTAACCGAAAGGGGTTGAGTACCTAAGTCCGTATAGCAGCCTTCACATGGATGTTTATAGTAGCTTTTTTATGATTGCCAAAATTTGGAAGCAACAAAGATGTCTTTCATTAGGTGAGTGGATAAGTGAGCTGGGATGCATTGAGATACCAAGCCATGAAAAGACATGACTACGTGCACAAAGCCAATATGAAGATGCTACATATTGCATGATTCCAACTTTATGACATTTTGGAAAAGGCAAATTACAGTGACAGTAAAAAGGTTGATCCCAGAGATCATGGGGAGGAAGAGATTATTAAGAGTATAGAGGTTTTTATAGCAGCAACGGAGCTATTCTGTATGGTATAAGGCTGGATACATGTCACTGTTGGTTTGCCCAAACCCATACACTGTACGGCACCAAGAGTGAAGCCCAAGGTAAGCTATGTATTTTAGATGATAAGGATGTGTCAGGTAGGTTAATCAGTTGTGTTGGGCATTACCACTCTGGGGAGGATATGGGGAGACCTGGGGATGTATGGAGGCAGAGGCTGTAAAGGAAATCTCTACCGTATATTCAGCTGCTAAAACAGCAATATTAAATTTTAAAAATAAGGAACTAACAATGTTTTAAAGTCTTTTCTTTTTTGTAATTGTTGCTTAAAATATTGTTTTTCTAATAGAACGGTAATTTAGGTTCTTAACATTTTTTATGGCAAGAAGTATTTGCGTTTCTGAGATTTAGGTTTTGTTAATAAAAGAACATTTATAGTCCCAATTAGACTGTGTCCTTCAAATCATATGGGATAAGTAGGTTAACAGACCTCCCTCATCAGGGTGTGCAGGTCTGAATTAGTACATGTGAGGCTTGTGAATAGGGCTTTCTGCATAGTAAAGTGCTTGGCATTACTAATTGCTGATTGGGATGATGCTGAGACTGACCTCTCCATTGTCCTGGTGCCCGGCCCTGGTGGTCAGTAGGTCTCCTCTGGCCTTGGCAGACCCCTGCAGCATGTTTTGATGGCTAGCACTTTGTAATCAGTAGTGACAGTTTGAGTGGGGCTTTGCCTTTTTGTCCTGTGTGATTCAGAGCAAACTTTCACCGTTTCTTTTCTTGCCCTTCTCATCTCAAGAAATGCCCTTTCTCACCCGTTTTGCATTCTGAGCAGCCACACTGGACTTAATCTTTACCCAGATGCTGTAGTCTTTCCTATGTCTAGCCCATCGCACACACTGTTCCCTTTGGACAAGGCACATTCCTTCTCTCCCTCCCTGCTTGCTGTATTTGGTTCAGTCATGTGTGTGCTTTCTTTAAATGCCTCCTCTTTTTTTATTTTTTTTGACAGGCAGAGTGGACAGAGACAGAGAGAAAGGTCTTCCTTTTTCCGTTGGTTCATCCCCCAAGTGGCCTCTGCGGCCAGTGTGCTGCAGCCAGCGCACCGCGCCGATCCAAAGCCAGGAGCCAGGTGCCTCTCCTGGTTTCCCATGCGGGTGCAGGGCCCAAGGACTTGGCCCATCCTCCACTGCACTCCTGGGCCACAGCAGAGAGCTGGCCTGGAAGAGGGGCAACCAGGACAGAATCCGGTGCCCTGACTGGGACTAGAACCCGGTGTACCAGCGCCGCAGGCGGAGGATTAGCCTATTGAGCCGTGGCGCCGGCCCCTCCTCTTTTTTTTTTTTTTTTTTACGGATTTATTTATTTATCGGGGGCTGGTGCTATGGTGTAGTGGGTAAAGCCTCTGCCTGCAGTGCTGGCATCCCATATGGGTGCCTGTTGAGGCTACTTGGGGAGTGAACCAGCAGATGGAAGACACCTCTCTCCCTCTCCCCCCTTCCCCTCTCCCCCCTCCCTCTCTCACTCTCCTTCCCTGCCTCTCTCTCTAACTCAGACTTTCAGAGAGCAAGGTCTTCCATCTGCTCATTCACTCCCCAGGTGGCCACAATGGCTGGAGCTGCGCTGATCCAAAGCCAGGAGCCTGGAACTTCCTCCAGGTCTCCCACGTGGGTGCAGGGGCCCAAGGACTTGGGCCATCTTCCACTGCTTTCCCAGGCCATAGCAGGGAGCTGGATCAGAAGTGGAGCAGCCGGGACTCGAGCCAGCGCCCACATGGAATGCTGGCACTGCAGGCAGCGGCCTTTACCCGCTATGGCACAGCGCTGGCCCCATTTAAATGCCTCCTCTTAAGGAGACCTTTCCCCATTTGGAGTTTCCGGCTAGACAGTTCCCAGAGGAGTTGATGGAGTCTGCTGTGTTCGTTGTTGCATTCCCAGTTCTGGGCACACAGGAGGCTCCCAGTAAGTGCTGCACATGCGAATGAAAGAACTGCGTGCTGAAGATCATGTTACTCTGTAGAATTCAGTTAGCCTTATCTCAGCAACTGCCCTTGTTCTACAGTTTGTATTTTTTTCTTCTAGTAAAGCTGCTGAAATGCAGAAGCTGATTCTGTCCCATTGTAAGATGCCTTCGGAAAACTCCGCAGTTCTTTTACATGGCTCTTTAGAGCTTCGTGAGTTTCACTAGATACCTGCAGTCTTCACTTGGAGCTAAGAGGTATGCCGTCTTGTTTTTTATTTTTCTTAATCATGGCGGGGTGGGATTTGCAGGCTCCTAGTAGGAGCGCAGGACAAGAATTCTAAACATATTTGGAGCATGATGTACTCCTTTCCTTGGAAGATTTTATTTATATTTAGAAGATTCAGTCCTACAGGGAATGAAAAATTTATTCATTGGCATAATAACTGAAATGCAGATGTATTTTGTTTTTTAGCAATTCCTGAAATTTCTCAAAGTTACTAATAAGTGAGAATTTTAAACTTTTTGTCTTTTCTGAGTTGAAGGAACGTGATTTGCAGATGATTGAATAGTGGAATAAGTATTACTTCTTTTCTGTCAGGTTTTTAAAAAATATTTATTTATTTATTTGAAAGAGTTACAAAGAGAGAGGAGGAGAGGCAGAGAGAGAGAGGTCTTCCTTCCGTTGGTTCACCCCCCAAATGGTTGCTATGGCTGGCGCGCTGTGCCGATCCGAAGCCAGGAGCCAGGTGCTTTCTCCTGGTCTCCCATGTGGGTGCAGGGCCCAAGCACTTGGGCCATCCTCCACTGCCTTCCCGGGCCACAGCAGAGAGCTGGACTGCAAGAGGAGCAACTGGGACAGAACCGGTGCCCCAACCGGGACTAGAACCCGGAGTACCGGTGCCACAGGCAGAGGACTAGCCTAGTGAGCCGCAGCGCCGGCCATCGTTTATTGTGTTTTGAAAGATGTAAGAATGAGGATCTATTTTAGTATTTCTCAGCGATATGTTAATAATTGCAGATAGTCTTTGAGCATTTATTTTGTCTCAGGCATGGTATAAGCACTTTACATTTAATGGTTTATTTCATACTGGTAACACATTCCTTTGATTTGCTGGGTGTTTTCACTTCCAGTTAAAATTCAGCTGTGGCATAGTGGGTAAAGCCACTGGCTGCAGTGCCGGCATCCCATATGGGTGCCGTTTGAGTCCTGGCTGCTCCACTTCCGATCCAGCTGTCTGCTATGGCCTGGGAAAACAGTAGAAGATGGCCCAAGTCCTCGGGCCCCTGCCCCGACGTGGGAGACCCAGAGGAAGCTCCTGGCTCCTGGCTTCGGATCGGCACAGTTCTACCGTTGTGGCCATTTGGGGAGTGAACCAGTGGATGGAAGACCTCTCTCTCTCACTCTCTGCCTTTGCCTCTGCCTCTCTCTAACTCTGCCTTTCAAATAAATAAATAAATCTTAAAAAAAAAAAAAAAGAAAGAAAGAAACAGAACTCAGGTGCCAAGCTTCAGAAGGCTCAAGTTCTTGTTTTTGTTTTTAGCTAATTGATTTGAAAGAGTGAGATCACAGTCTTCTGTCCATTTGTTCACTCCCCGAATGACAGGGCTGGGCTGAGCCGAAGCCAGGAGCCTGGAACCCTCCCATGTAGGTGGCAGGGCTCAAGTTTTTGGGTTATCTTTTGCTGCTTTCCCAGGCCTGTCAACAGGAAGCTGTGTCAGAAGTGGAGCAGCCAAACTTGAACTGATGCTCCTATGGGATGCCAGCATAGAAGGCGCCTGCTAACCTGCTGCGTCGCAGTGCCGTCCCCAAGTGTTCTTAAGTCTTTTGTTAAATACAAACTGGAAACTTGTGATCTGGAATTTAAAATAGAAAACTAATCATTTTCTTTTTCTACCATCTTAGAGTTTTCTAGTTTGTAGTAATATACAGCGTTAGTTTTAAGTTAGGATTTCTGTTGTCCTCGTAATGTGAGAAGGATCCACATACCTAACAATTTTTAAGTAACTGTGTTGACAAAGAAAGTAAATATGACCTTTAGTACCCAGATAAGAGGCAGACTTAATATAGAAGCTAGCTTTACTAGACTCTTCAATTCTACTGACAACCAAAATAACAAAAAAATTAAGATTTTAAAAAACAAAGGACTGATCTAGTGTTACTAACTTTTGCTTTTTCATTGAAGTGTAACATACATATCGTAAAGTGCATGAGTCCTGAGCATCATTTCGATGAATTTTATGAAGTCTACAGCCGTCTAACCAATATCAGGAACAAGGTTTGCACGTTTTCATCAACCCAGGACCCTCCTTCATGCACCTGACGGTTACTACACACTCCCAGAGGTAACTGTTGTTCTGACTTTTATTCACTGTCCTTTTATTGTCTGTTTTGAATTCTTTGTGTGGCTTTTTCATCCATGTTAGTGCATGTAGCAGCAATTCATCTTTTATGTCAGTGTTGTTAAGTACTTCATTGTGTGAATATACCATAATTTATCCAGTCTAGTGTTGATGGGTGTCTCGGCTATTTCTAGTTTCTGTTGTGAACATTCTTGAGCATATCTGTTGGTCTACATATGGAACATAATTCTTTTTTTTTTCCAAAAGAATATTTTATTTAAGATTTTTAGCTTTCTGAGGTGTCTCCACACTGTTTTCCATAGTGGCTTTTTCAGTTTACATTCCCACGAGTAGTGGATTAGGGTACCTTTTCCCTCACATCTTCACCAGCATTTGTTGTTTGTTGATTTCTGTATGAAAGCTGTTTTAACTGGGAGGAGGTGAAACCTCATTGTAGTTTTGATTTGCATCATTTTCTTTTTTAAATTATTTATGTTTTAGAGGGAAACAGAAAGAGCATGTCGTCCACTGATTACCTCACTGAAATGTCCACAACAGTTGGGGGCTAAAGCTGAGGCCAGGAACTCAACCCAGGTCTCTGATGTGGGTGGTGTATTGAGTCATCGTCAGTCAGGTGCCTCCCATGGTCTACACTAGCAGGAAGCTGGAATCAGGAGCCCAAGCCAGGCATTGAACGCAGGCACTCTATGTGAGACGTGGGCCTCCTAACCAGCATCTTAACCACTAGGCAAGCACCCTTGCCTGGGCACATTTTTGTCGAGAGAAACAGCTGAGGTCATAGAGTATTTGACTGTTTAGTTGTAGAAGATTCACTTAGACTCTCAAGTGGTGGAATCATTGGGCTGGTGCTGTGGCATAGCAGGTAAAGCTGCCACATGTAGTGCCGACATCCCAAATGGGTGCTGTTTCAATTCCTGGCTGCTCTGCCTCCGATCCAGCTCTCTGCTATGGCCTGGGAAAGCGGTAGAATATGGCACAAGTTCTTCGGTCCCTGCACCCATGTAGGAGACCTAGAAGAAGCTCCTGGCTTTGGGTTGGTTCAGCTCCAGCCATTGCGGCCATTTCATAAGTGAACCAATGGATGGAAGACCCCCCCCCGCCCCCCACACACACTGTCTCTGCTTCTGCCTTTCAAATAAATCAATCTTTATTTTTTTTTTAAAAAAAGTGGTTGCATCAACTGAAACTCTATCAGCAGTGTACAAAAATTCTGTTTGTTTCACTTGTTCACCTACACTTGAAATTATTACTGTTAAATTTTGGCTCCTATAGTTTATGTGCAGTGAAAAGTCATTGTTTTTCCATATGCCTCTTGACCATTTGTATTCTTTTGAAAGATTCTGTTCATTCCCCCTGGGCTGTGGGTTTTCTGTTGGATTATCTGTCTTGCTTATCCCAAAAGTAGATAATCTCAGTTGTTTGGTAAGTTAAGTATTGGAGATTATCTTTCCCCTTCTTTGACTTGCTTTTCCAGTCTCTTTAATCTTTGTCGCTCCCCCTCTTCGTGGAGGAACGACACAGGACCCTGCGCTGTTCTTTCGTCTGCTCGGCCCTCCCCGGGTTTGCTGCTGGTTCTTCCCGGGTTGGCTACTATCCCTTCCACCTCCGTGGAAGGGCAGTTCCCCCTGGCCACATTCCCCACTTCCGCAGGGGAGCGGCACACTGCCGGCCGGCTCTCTCGGGGTCTGCACAGGTGTTCCCCTTAGATGTTCCCCCTAGATGTTCCTGGTGCATGCCGTCTCTCTCCTCCTTTATAGTCCTCCTCTGCCAATCCTAACTCGGCTGCCCACACGCCGAGTACGCTGCTCTCCTCCAATCAGTAGCAAGTCCTACAGTTTATTGGCTGAACTGGAGGCAGCTGTGTAGAAGCTGTTTTCTTCTCTCCCAGCGCCATATTGTGGGAGAGCAGATGCATAGAATAAGTCTTAATTCCAGTAACTTAGTCCAGTCCGGATTGCTCCCCACAATCTTAATTCTTTTCTTAGATTTACTTATTTGTTTGAAAGTCAGAGTTACAGAGAAAGAGGTCTTCTATCTGCTGTCATTCCCCAAATGGCTGCAATGGCTGGAGCTGGGCTGATCTGAAGCCAGGAGCCTGGAGCTTCTTCCAGGTCTCCAATGTGGATGCGGGGGCCCAAGGACTTGAACCACCTTTTTCTGCTTTTCCAGGCCATAGCAGAGAGCTGGATCAGAAGTGGAGCAGCTGGGACTCGAACCTGTGCCTATATGGGATGCTGGCACTGCAGGCCTCCTGGAGGCCTTACCTACTACACCACACTGCCGCCCTGAAAATTCTTTAAAGTGTGGGAGCCAGCATCGTGGCACAGCGGGTAAAGCCTCTTCCTGTGATGCTTTCAGCCCATCTCGGTGCTGGTTCATGTCCTGGCTGCTTCACTTCTGATCCAGCTGCCTGCCACTGGCGGGAAAAGCAGCTGAGGATGGCTCAAGTGTTTGGGCCCCTGCCACCCACTTGGGAGACTCTGAAGAAGATCTTGGCCCCTGGCTTCTGCCTGGCCCAGTCCTGGCTGTTGTGGCCATCTGGGGAGTAAACCAGTAGGTGGAAAATACTCTCTCTTTCTCTGTCTCCCCCACCCCTCACCCCATAACTCTGACTTTAAAATGAAATAAGTAAATTTTTAAGAAATATTTTAAAGTATGATTATACTGTGGTTGTTTTTAAAAGTACTTGTCGTGCCTAGGTACAAATGCATTGTTTACGGAAGAAATCATACTGTTTGTGATTTGCTTCGAATAAGCCAAAGGAGGAAGGGGAAGGGCAGAATAGATGAAATAAGATCAACCATAGAGTGATGCTTGAAACTGGATGATAGGTACATATGGAATTAAGTACATTTTTCTTCTTTCTTTTGTTGAAATATCCAACAAAAATAGGATTTAAAAAGTGTTGGAAATACACAAAGATATAAAGATCCAAGAACTCAGAGTACCTCTTAAACCCTCATGCACTAATTCATTACTTTGAAAATAATTGATAAAGAAAAAAAATCAACTGTCCCTATTTTTCTGTACAGATTATATTCCAGGAATACTGGACAATTAAGAGGGAGACTGTCTTCAGCTATTAAGAACAGCTGGAGGCCGGCGCCGCGCCTCACTAGGCTAATCCTCCGCCTTGCGGCGCCGGCACACCGGGTTCTAGTCCCGGTCGGGGCGCCGGATTCTGTCCTGGTTGCCCCTCTTCCAGGCCAACTCTCTGCTGTGGCCAGGGAATGCAGTGGAGGGTGGCCCAAGTACTTGGGCCCTGCACCCCATGGGAGACTAGGAGGAGCACCTGGCTCCTGCCATCGGATCAGTGTGGTGCGCCGGCCGCAGTGCGCCGGCCGCGACAGCCATTGGAGGGTGAACCAACAGCAAAGGAAGGCCTTTCTCTCTGTCTCTCTCTCTCTCACTGTCCACTCTGCCTGTCAAAAAAAAAAAAAAAAAAAAGGAACAGCTGGAGGGTGATAGGGTTAGATAGTCGGCAAAGCACAATGCTTTCTGAAACAGTGACTCCAGATAAGGATCAGTCAATGATTACTAAAGCCGGTAGTAGTAAAATTTGTTGAGAATTGGGTAAAAGATGGTTGATAGGCCAAGATGGAGTAAGTCTGTCTCTCATTGATTAAAACTATGCATAGAATACCAAAATTATCAGTCTGAAGGCTGGAAAATAAATAATAGTGGACAGATTGGGGAAGGGAAGTTTGAACTTAACGTTTTGTATAATGTATAATACAGCTTTGACTAAATGGTGCGCTGGCTTGCAGAATGGAATGTGGCATGCAGCAGTTAGCAGAATCTCCAAGTGAAACCCCTCCTAGCCACAGGACACAAAAAGACGCCTCTCCCTGCCTTTTTTTCCTCTCCCAGCCCTGCCAACACTCCCACTTGTAAAATTACATTACCATGGCCTCACAAGCACTTAAATGGCCAGAGTACTGGTAAATAGCCCCCTGCAAGCTGAGGCATGCTTTGGAAATGCCAGGGAAGAGAGCTGGTGTAGGTTTCCCTAATTGTGTGGACCCCTGCTGGTCCGTCTCATTCATAGCTGCACGTGCACAGAGCAGAGAATTAGTGAACTGAGCTAAAATTGCTGCAGGGTCCCAGAGAGCCCAGCCACAGACAGCTGACCCTACACTGAAGCCACTGCCCGTAGAGACAAGCTAGAACCTAGCGTCTCATAACCCAGTTCTGAGAATGTCTGTGGGGTGGGCATTGTGGTGAGTTGGGTTCAGCCTCTGCTTGGAGCACCTGCGTCCGGGATTGGACTGCTCCTCTGAATACCAGCTGATCCGCTTCCTGTCCAGCCCTGCCAGCCTCCTCCTAGTACACTCTGGGAGGCTGCAGACCGTGGCTCCTGTGTATGGGCTTTTGCCACCCACGTGGAGATTTGGGAGGAGTTCTGGGCTCTAGGGAGCGAATCAGCAGATGTAAGCTCTTCTCTCTGTATCCCTCTCTACCTATCTCTGTGCTGCCTTTCAAGTAGATAAAAACATTTAAAAAATATAGAAGATACGGAAGTTTAAAAAAGATTGGAATATAGTGTAAAATTCCTTGACATACAAATAGGAAAATCTGACTGTTTTAAGGGAAAGGACAATAAAAATATTAACCATGAGATGACCCAGATGAGAGAACTATTAGGAAAGGACCTTAAAGCAGCTCATGCTCATGAAATAAAAGTCAGATAGAAGGAGTGAAGTTGAAGATGAAAATCAGTCGGAAAGTCCGCACTGCACTCTGTGAGCCCTGGTCCCAGCCGACTAGTGTAGTTTGATGTTTGTCTTGGGTTAGAATCATCTCTGGTTGTCAGAGGTCTGATTTATAAAACTGATTTGTGATGTGATTCTTAACAGTCAATTTAAGTTGATCTTGGAAAATATGGAATCGGGAATTTTTAAATCTTAATATTTTACAGTCAGTTGTAGACTATGTTCCTATTCACTATTGAATAAATTCAGAACTGTTTAATTTCTTTTTTTTTGTCAATAAGACAGTAGTTAAAAGAAAGTTTTTCTTTTTAAAGATTTTATTTATTTATTTGAGAGGTAGAGTTGCAGACAGAGAGAGGTAGAGACAGAGGGAGAGGTCTTCTATCCACTGCTTCATTCCCCAAATGGCCGCAAAGGCCAGAGGTGGGACCACTTGAAGCCAGGAGCCTGGAGCTTCTTCTAGGTCTCCCACGTGGGTGCAGGGGCCCAAGGACTTGAGCCATCTTCCACTGCTTTCCCAGGCCATAGCAGAGTGCTGGCCAGAAGTGGAGCAGCCGGGACTGAAACAGGTGCTATGTGGGATGCCGGCACTGCAGGTGGCGGCTTTACAGGCTGCACCACAGCACCAGGTCCAAGGAAAGGTTTTAATTTGAGCTTTTGTAGGTTAAAGTTTTGCTCAGATAATTATCTTCTCAGTTATAATATAAGCTTAGTAATATACAGAAGCAAGTTGGAATTTCTCATAAATGGTGATAAACATGCTTAAGGATTATTCTTGGGTTTTATATTATAGCAGTCAAGTTAAATTTTTAAAAATTATTTAAATTTAATTTAATTTAATTTTTTTGAAAGAGCCATGGTAGGTGGGGGTGCAGAGAGCTTCCATTTGCTGATTCATTCCCCAAATTGCTGCAGCAGCTGGGGCTGAGCCAGGTCGGAGCGGGAAGTCGGGAACTCAAGTACTTGAGCCATAACCACTGACTCCTGGGGATCATATTAGCAGGAGGCAAGAATCAGAGCAGAACTAGGACTCAAACCCGGGCACTTTGATATGGGATGGCAGTGTCCCAAGCGGTGCCTTCACTTGTCTTGCCAAAGCTCACCCCTAAGTGCTGCTTTTAGTTAATGTTACTACATCTGTCTGTCCTTTTTGGATATTTTTTGATACTAAATTTAAGAAATTTGCCTTCCAAAATAGGTCACTGGGTCAGTAGGGTATTAGGTTAGAAAAAGTTGGGACCAGCGCCATGGCTCACTTGGTTAATCCTCCGCCTGCAGTGCCAGCATCCTGTATGGGTGCCAGTTCTAGTCCTGGTTGCTCCTCTTCCAGTCTAGCTCTCTGCTGTGGCCTGGGAAGGCAGTGGAGGATGGCCCAAGTGCTTGGGCCCTGCACCCGAATGGGAGACCAGGAGAAGCACCTGGCTCCTGGCTTCGGATTAGTGCAGTGCCGGCTGTAGCGGCCATTTGCGGGGTGAACCAATGGAAGGAAAACCTTTTTTTCTCTGTCTCTCTCACTAACTCTGTCAAATAAATTAAAAAAAAAAAATACTGCTTATTGTAGTTTGAATTTTTTTTAATTTAGTTTGGGTTAACCGTTTTTTGACTATTGTCTTTATTTATTTATTTATTTTTGACAGGCAGAGTTAGACAGTGATAGAGACAGAGAGAAAGGTCCTCCTTCCGTTGATTCACCCCTCAAGTGGCCGCTATGGCTGGTGCGCTGCGCATCTGAAGCCAGGAGCCAAGCACTTCCTCCTGGTCTCCCATGGGGTGCAGGGCCCAAGCACTTGGGCCATCCTCCACTGCCTTCCCAGGCCACAGCAGAGAGCTGGACTGGAAGAGGGGCAACTGGGACAGAATCCAGCGCCCCAACCGGGACTAGAACTTGGGGTGCCGACGCCAAAGGCGGAGGATTAACCAAGTGAGCCGCGGTGCTGGCCAACTAATGTTTTTAAATTATTAATTAAAATGAAAAGTAAAAGGTGTTTTTCACTCATTTAACTTATGTAAATAATACCTAGGGAAATAGTCTGGTTTCTCCAGGTTTTTGTTCTCTAGAAGAGATGAAGTATTTTGTCTTAGCTTCTTAATATATCACTGGTGCTCTAGTATTGAGTAGTTAAAAAGAAAAAAGTAGCACTTAACTTTCCTAATTATGAAAATAATGCATGTTCATAGGATAAGTTTTAGAAAACACTAAAGCAAAAAAATCCTTAAATATGTGAGAGCAGCATGGGGAATGCTTCAGTGTATTAGGTGATTTTTTTAACATTTTGATACCACTGTTACTGCAATTTAATGTATAAAATCTCTCTTTACTGTCTTAAATAATATCACAATGAATGTAAAACTTTCAGTACATCTCTGATTATTTCTTTCTTAAAGTGAAATTGCTGGATCAAAGGACATAAATATTTTCAAGTCATAGATAACATCCCACAAAATTGTTTTAGTAAAAAAGGAAAGTTCCTAGTTTGTATATTCCTCTGCTTCTAGTTTGTTCAGTGTTTTTGATCATGAAAGGGTGTTGAATTTTGGCAAATGCTTTTCTGCATCAATTGACAGCCTCTGATTTTCATCCTGTGTTAATGTTGATGGCGTGGAACAATCCATTCATCCTGGGGATAAATCCCACTGATCCTGATGTGGGATCCTGTTGATGTGCTGCTGGATTTGGTTTGCTTAAATCTAAACTGGGGGTCTTGTAGACAATAAGTAATTGAATTGTGTGTGTGTGTTTTTCAGTCACCTTTTTTTTTTTTTTGGACAGGCAGAGTGGACAGTGAGAGAGAGAGAGAGAGAGAGAAAGGTCCTCCTTCCGTTGGTTCACCCCTCAAGTGGCCGCTGTGTCCGGTGTGCTGCGCCGATTCAAAGCCAGGAGCCAGGTGCTTCCTCCTGGTCTCCCATGGGGTGCAGGGCCCAAGCACCTGGGCCATCCTCCACTGCCTTCCCGGGCCACAGCAGAGAGCTGGCCTGGAAGAGGGGCAACCAGGACTAGAACCAGGGATGCCGGTGCTGCAGGTGGAGGATTAGCTTAGTGAGCCACGGCGCCAGCCTCAGTCACCTTTTTGATTGAGGAATTTAATATACTTATATTTGAAGTAATTATTGATAAGAAAAGGCTTATTTCCTGTCTGCCCTGTAACTCTTTTTGTTTCTATTTTTCTTTCTTGCTCTGTTCCTCTGTGTTTTGTTGATGTTCTTGTATGATTATTCTTTGATTCCTTTCTCATTTATTATGTCTTGTATAAGTATTTTTTGTGGTTACAATAGGATTTATAGAAAACAGCCATCTCGGCTGGCGCCGTGGCTCACTAGGCGAATCCTCCGCCTTGCGGCGCCGGCACACCGGGTTCTAGTCCCGGTCGGGGCGCCGGATTCTGTCCCGGTTGCCCCTCTTCCAGGCCAGCTCTCTGCTGTGGCCAGGGAGTGCAGTGGAGGATGGGCCAAGTCCTTGGGCCCTGCACCCCATGGGAGACCAGGAGAAGTACCTGGCTCCTGTCATCGGATCAGCGCAGTGTACTGGCCGCAGCGCGCCGGCCGTGGCGGCCATTGGAGGGTGAACCAACGGCAAAGGAAGACCTTTCTCTCTGTCTCTCTCTCTCACTGTCCACTCTGCCTGTCAAAAAAGAAACAGCCATCTGTTTTAAGCTGATACCAACTTAAATTTCAATTGCATACAAAAATATTTTTTACTCCTTGCCCACTTTACATTATCACAAATCGCATCTTTTTTATATTGTGTACTCAGTAACATATTTTCATATAGTCATTTTTAATAGTTTAGCTTCTATACCAGAATTAAAAATGATTATTTTAGTTTGTTCATGATTTTTAAGTTATTTTGTTTTCTTTTAGAAACAATTTGAGAATTTAAAATGTGCTAACAGAGATTTTTTGTGATATTGTTCTAAATTTTATATTTACAAATTTTTAAAGACTATTTTTCATGATAAACTTCTGTGTGTATTGAATAAATCTAACATAACTTTTTCTTGTTCAAACAGAAACCTGAGACTGATTGTCAGTCATATAGAGGAATACCTTGAATCTGTAGTTTTCTGAAGAATCAATTCAAGATATCCAGAAAGTACAAAAGGTAAAGAAAAGGGCATCTTAGAATACACGGTGGGATATTTTGCTAGAAAAGAATGTAAAAGAACCCATGAGGCATTTGGTACACTAATTTGAGGAAAGTTTTACTGTAAACATTTTCCTTCCATGTTAATTTATCCCAGAACATTGATTGTGCACCAGCTATGTTCAGGTATTATTTTATTTTATTTTTTTTTTTTTTTTTTTTTTTGACAGGCAGAGTGGACAGTGAGAGAGAGAGACAGAGAGAAAGGTCTTCCTTTTGCCGTTGGTTCACCCTCCAATGGCCGCCGCTGCAGCCGGCGCACCGCGCTGATCCTGGCAGGAGCCAGGAGCCAGGTGCTTTTCCTGGTCTCCCATGGGGTGCAGGGCCCAAGCACCTGGGCCATCCTCCACTGCACTCCCTGGCCATAGCAGAGAGCTGGCCTGGAAGAGGGGCAACCGGGACAGAATCCGGCGCCCCAACCGGGACTAGAACCCGGTGTGCCGGCGCCGCAAGGTGGAGGATTAGCCTAGTGAGCCACGGCGCCGGCAAGGTATTATTTTAGATAACTAGAAAGATGGTGAAGAATAAGACAGAAAATGTCCATTCTCTTTTGAAGGTTGAGTTCTAGAGAAAGACAACAAATGAGAAATTTGTGATTAGTACCATGTGAGAAATTCACATGGATGATGTCATAGACTGGTGAGTACTTTCATTAGGTAGCCAGAGAAGGCACTGTGGGAAAGAGGCTGTTTAACTGTGTTCTGAACAGCATGAGGGTGCCAGCCCTTTGAGGATTTGCAAGAAGAACTTATGAGGCAGTGACAATGGAGTGACCGTGGCATGCTTGAGTAATGGAAGGAGCAGGTGTGATTGGGGATCACACTGGTGAAGAGTTCCAGAAGCAAGTCCAGCTTTCCACAAATCAGTGTACCAAGTGCTTCATGGATTCTTTTACATTCTGTTCTAGCAAAATATCCCACCGTGTATGATGTTTTAGATACCTGTAAAATCTGTAGAGAGATTGAAAAGGCAGTTGGATGTGACTCTGCAGTTGAAAATCTGGTCTGTGTGTATGGCTTTTGGGAGTCATTGACATAGGAAGTATTTGGAGTCATATGTAGATGCAGTTATTTAGTGAGTATACACAGACTGGGATGGATGCAGCCCTGGCACATGCCAGTATTAATCAGAAGAGAAGGAAAAGCCAGTGAAATATGTGGCTAAGAAGGAAAGTGTTCCATGATAGCAACCCAAAAAAAGCATTTAATAAATGCAGAAGTTGTCATCTTCATCACATGCTACTAAGAAGTAAGTGAGTAGAGTAAAGCAACCATTGGATTTGGCAATATAGATATTTCTGTTCACCGATAAGTGAACCACGGGGCCAGCGCTGTGGCCTAGCGGGTAAAGCCGCCGCCTGCAGTGCCAGCATCCATATGGGCGCTTGTCCAAGACCTACCTGCTCTACTTCCAATCCAGCTCTCTGCTGTGGCCTGGAAAAGCAGTGGAAGATGGCCCAAGTCCCTGGGCCCCTGCACCCTCATGGGAGACCTGGAAAGAAGCTCCTGGCTCCTGGCTTCAGATCGGCGCAGTTAACAGCCGTTTCGGCTATTTGGAGAGGGAACCAGCAGATGGAAGACCTCTCCCTCTGCCTCTACCTCTGCCTCTCTGTGGCTCTGCCTTTAAAATAAATAAATAAATCTTAAAAAAAAAATAATAAATAAAAGTGAACCACCTCAGTGGTGTGTTGGGTGAAGCCTCAATGAGAGTGATGGGAGAGATAGGACTTCTAGTTGGAGGCAACAAACAGTACAGTTAAATCTCATTTCCTCTTGAAACCTCACACCTCACTAAAGCTGAAGTGAAAGGTTTTCACAAAAGACGTAACCTCACTATGATGAGAAAAATGAGAATGGAGACAAAAGCAATACAGTTTTGGAACCTTGAAAGTAACAGGAATACCAGTAACATTCTCGTAGATCCTGGAATCCTAAGCTAGCTGCGAGAAAGCTGAAAAACAGACCTCTTGGCGCTGTAGAACCTCTAAAACTTTTGTGAATTGAATGTGTTCTTTACTTCTGGGAATAGGAGTGATGATGACATTGGACAGAGTAACTAGCTGTAAATCTATTTAAGAGGCAGTTGTACTCCATAATGTGTTTCTTGACCTTGGAACCAAGGCAACTGCCCCTTTCCCTATCTTAGCGGAAGTCTAGAGGTTTATTTTCTAGTGAAGATAAAAGAGAGGAGCAACAAACATTGCTGAGAATGCAGATAACATGCTGAAACCGGGATGAAGAACCAGGCCACCTGGGCTTTATACCGATTCTTTCCTGCGGAGACTATGATTAGCCTAAGAGGAAAGATCTGACGACACTGACATTGAGAATCCCCAAGAAGGTGTTCCAGCCTGATATCCCTGCAGTACAGTGGACAGTGACAAGCCAGACACACAGAGCCTGCAGTGCTCTCTACTGTGAACCTGTGACCTGAGGTCCCTGGACACCCGAGGAAGACCTCTCATGCAAGACACAGAAAGCAGCGAGGTGGAGAGATGGAGACCAGCAGGCAGGTCAAAATGAAACAAAGTCATCCTTTAAAAAAGTTTCATAAAGGTAAGGGGAGGTGCCACATGCATTAAGTAAAAAAGAGAAACAAGAAAGGACATTAAAAATGAAAAACTCAATAAAATTTTCACTTTGAATTTTATTTTTTACTTTGGAAGTAAAATTGATACTTTTGACTGTAAAGCAAAAATGGGAAGTGAGAAAGAAAAAATAAGAAAATTAGAGCAACTGTCCAGAATCCTGAACTGTCAAATAATAGACATTACAGAAAGAACAGAGGAAATAGAACCAATTATAGGGGATGATTCAAGAAGATTCTCCAGAACTAGATGTCACGTGTTTTCAGTTAGAAGGAACCTGTTGAGTGACTAGTGCAGTTAAATTTTTGAACACAATGAGCTCCCAGGTTGAAAGAAGTAGTAGGTCATATAAAAAGGAACAGTGATGAGACAGGCTTTGGACTTCTTGATACCATGCTGGAGACAAGACAACAGAGCCTTCAGAATCCAAGACAAAATGATTTCAACCCAGTATTCAGTATGGATGTGAACTGCTGATTAAGGAAAGACTAGGGACAGATAGTGTGGCCCAGTGGTTAATTTGCACTTGCAACAATGCCTGCATCTCGTTATTGCAGTACCTGGTTTGAGTCCTGGCTGCTCTGTTTCTGACTGAGCTTCTTGCTGATGTGTATGCCGGGAGCAGCAGGTGGTGAGTCGAGTACTTAGGCCATGCCATCATATGGGAGACAGACCTGGGTGGAATCTGGCTCCTGGCTTCAAGCCTGGCCCAGCCCTGGCTGTGCAGCCATTTGGGGAGTGAACCAGTGGATGGCAGAGCTCTCTCGGTTTCTCTCTCTCTCTGCCTTTCAGATAAAATGAAAAATAACAGATTTTAAAATTTAGAGAAAAGGATAGACTAATGACAGTTTCAGACTTGTGAGATCTGATTGACCTGCCATGTTCCTTTCCTTAGACAGCTATTGGAAGAGGAAATCTGACTAAAAAATGGTGGAGGCATAGGATCCACAAAACAGAATACATCTTAACCAGAGACCAAGGAGGTCACCAGGGTTATGGTAGACAGTGATCACAAGATGACAGTTAGTCACCAGCTGTAACAGACAGCACCCAGTCCTAACGCGAACAGGTGTTAGAAGGTTCTAAGAGAAATAGCTGTGAGAAGGATAATTGGTAGAATATGTAATGTGTTTAAACATACAAAGAGTAGATTTGGGCAGGGAAGAGTTGGGAATAAACTGGTAATAAGTATATACAAAACCGGGTTTACAAAAAAGCAAAGCGACATTTATGTGTAGGAAAAACTGCTCAGAAAGGGAAAGTAATTACAGTATTCTGCATGACTCCAATGCGGACTGCATCCATGGTCGTGATAACGTTAACTTCACATACAACCACCTTACCAGTCAGGATAATAGGAACCGTACATGTGAACGAGGCAAGATGAGGCAGGTAGAGCTTTCTTATTAAGTGGAATTCAACACATGGTGCCTGGAGAACAAGCCACCTTTGAGCGCAAAGGGAGACACTTAATACTGCATTGAAATGACCCAAGTCAGCTGAGACTGCCTAGGCACCCTAACTAAAACTGAAAAAAAATTAACAAAATAAAATTTAGGTAAAGGAAACTAAACACCAAAACAGTTAAACATGTGAAAGTGGTTAAATGGGGTCAGATATTAGAGGACTTCTAATTTTTAATTCATTTTTTTTGAAGATTTATTTATTTTATTTGAAAGTCACAGTTACACAGAGAGAGAAGGAGAGAGAGAGAGGTCTTCCATCCGCTGGTTCACTTCCCAATTGGCCGCAATGGCCGGAGCTGTGCCAATCCAGAGCCAGGAGCTTCTTCTGGGTCTCCCATGCGGGTGCAGGGGCCCAAAGACTTGAGTCAACTTCCACTGCTTTCTCAGGACCCAGCAGAGAGCTGGATGGGAAGTGGAGCAGCCAGATCTCAAACAAGTGCTCCTATGGGATGCTGGTGCTACAGGCAGTGGCTTTACCCACTATGCCACAGCGCCTGCCCCATAATTTTTTAAAATACTTATTTGAGAGGCAGTTACACAAAGGCAGAGGCAGAGAGAGAGAGGTCTTCCATCTGCTGGTACATTCCTCAAATGGCCGCAACAGCACGAGCTGAGCTGATCTGAAGCCAGGAACCAGGAGCTACTTGGGGGTCTCCCACTCAGGTGCAGGGACCCAAGCACTTGAGCTGTCTTCTGCTTTCCCAGGCCACAGGAGAGAGCTGGATCAGGAGAGGAGCAGCCAGGACTTGAATCGGTGCCCATATGGGAGGGCGACCCTGCAGGTGGTGGCTTTAACCTGCTATGCCGCGGTGGGTGTTGGCCCCTAATTTTGTAACTTTTTTTTTAACATTTAATTTTATTTGAAAGGCAGAGAGACAGAAGGAGGTCTCCCATCTGCTGATTTACTCCCCAGATACCTGTGATAGTGGGGCTGGGTGTGGCCTGGCCAGGTTCATGCCGGGAGCAAGGAACTCCATCTGGGACTCCCACATAGGTGCCAGTGACCCAAGTACTGGAGCCATCACTACCTGGGCCATTTTCTACAGCTTTCCCAGGCCATCAGCAGGGAGCTGGATCGGAAGTGGAGCAGCCAGAACTTGAACTGGTGCCCATATGGCATGCCGGCGCCATAGGCAGAGGCTTAGCCTGTTATGCCATAGCGCTGGCCCCATGCAGTTTATTTTTAACAGTGTGGTGTTTTCTGTTTAAGGTTTCTGTTCTAAGGATAGACTGCCAGAGACTGAAATCTTGTATAATGATGTATAATGTTGCAGGGGAATCACAAACAGAACTGCTTCCATACTTGGCAAAATTTGAATGTCCATACCATTTCTTAGTCACTAATAGCTCCCCATTTGATGAATGTTTTTTAAAGCTATCTCTGAAAATGATGTTTATAAGACTCTTCCGTCATTGCCCCCGTCATCATAAAGCAGTAAGGTGGTGGGAGCTCAGGTGGGAGGCCAGATCACTGGTGGCTGTGAGCACAGGCTGCTTAAGTGAGAGAGCATTGGATTCCTCACTGGGACTTGATCCTTTGTAATTGTGAACTTTGGATTCTAGTAACTGTTGAGCTTTCCAAAGTCATATAATTGTATATCACTGTGATGTATTAATATGAAACTTAAAATTTTTAATAATGTATTACTACATACTTGAAATTCCTCTTCAGCTTGTGTAGAATATAGCATAGGCAAGTGTGACTCCTGCTCGTCTTTGGATTGAAAGCATGGAGCCCAGGGTAGTCCCCCGTCACTCCTCCGTTTGTGTACCTGACGCCACTTAAAGGCGGGGATTCGCCTTTCAGCAGTTGCTGTAGGGTGCTTGGTTGGCCCTGCCTCACTTCTTCTGCCTTTCTCTTAAAGGAGGAGTAGGGAACCTTTTAGGCCCATGGGCTGTATAAGGCCCACAAAATCATGTGGTCTGGCCCTGCCAAGCAACTGCAGATGGGACTCAAAACTCAGTGAATCTTCAGCAGGCTCAATTTTCAGCTGATGATTTCATATGGCCTGTGAGTGATGTTGTAAGTATTCAAAGGAGCCTTGGCAACAAAGAAGTTCCCCACCCCTGCCAATAGCATGTCTGTCAGCTGGCTGCAAAGCAAAGGAGAGATCGTGGGCTAGACTGTTCGGGATACAGTGTTCAGTTGTTGAGTGGGGAGCAACACATTTTTGGAAGAGGGCTGTTAGTAACAGCAGCAGATAGCCTGTAAGCATTGGCCTGTGACTTCTAGGTCTTTCACGGTCAGCAAGGCCCTCTCTGTACTATCAGCCCTAAAACTCGGGATCCTCCTTTGTTTTTCTTTTGATGCTTTGTCCTATGTTCTATCCTTTGGTAATTAAACAAGCATATTGTTGTCTTACTGAAACTGATTTACCCCAATTGGCTGTCACCATTGCCCTATTGTTTTTGTTCCAGTGACAGAACTAGCCTGTTAGGACTGTGATGATAAACACGTCTGTTGCAACAGAGAAGTGTATTTACGGTGGTCTTTAAATTCTGTACCTTAACACTCAAATTCTGTAATTCTATGTTCTGTCCACTGATGTTACCCTAGACACTGTGTTTAATCCTGGTGTTCTTATTTTTACCTCTGACTCCCTCACTCATTCTCTTTAACAATTCTCTGGTATTCACAGTCCTGCTTCTGCAGCCATCACACAGACCGCGCGGTGTCACTAGTTACCAGTTGGGTAGGTACATTGGAAAACAGCGGTAGAATTTTTAGAACCTCGTGTTCTCATAGTACCTCTATTCTTCTCTGGTTTAGAGTTACACAGTCATTTATGTTTTCTAAGTTTTAAATTAAAAAGATAAAAATTAAAGTATAATTTTTTATGCCTTCAAAACTATTAGGCGGTCTGTTAGAGTTAAGGCGATTATTCAGTGTTTAACTCATGACTGTAGAATATAAGAATCTTGTATGGATAAAACCTACTGTGTGTTTTGGAAGTCCATGCAAAGTGCAGAGGGAATTTTAGACTTGTGACGCAGTTTTGAAGCACTGTTTTAGCTTCTCCCATGTGAGTGTGAGACCCTCTATAATAGGATCGTTCTTCGCTTGACTTGCCTTCACCCCTCCTCACCCTTCTCACTTAAGCTGTGCTAATTATAATTTGTCCGATTTTCTCTTAAGGAAAAGGCTGCACCTCTTGAGTTTCTCAAGGCCGGTGTTTTCACCTCAGGAAGGCCTGTGCCTTCTCTGCACCTTGCCATTCCTTTGCTTAGAAGCCTGCGTCTTTCAGTGTTTGCCTCTTCTTTTTCTCGGGTTTTGCTTCTCAGCCCACGGCCCGGCGGAACGGGGGGACCTGTGCAAATGCAGACTGTGACTCAGCAGCTCTGGGGCGGGGCTCCTGGGGGCTGCCAGCGCTGCTGGTTTCTGGATCGCACTTCCAGGAACAAGGATCTTGACTCCCTGATAAGCTCATTGTCATCGAGCGGTTCCTCAGACTCCCTCCTCTTAATTCCCTTGGGCACACTTGTGCCTTTCCCAGTGATGCCATTATGCAGTATGCCTGCCTTATACCTCTTAGAACTGTCCAGCTGTCTGGGTCTTCTCAGTGCAGGTTTTTGCCTGCAGAGACTGTGTCTTTCATCCTTGGACACCCAAGCCTGCCATAGTGTTTAGCTGAAAATAGGAGTTCAATAAATATTTATTACCAATTAGATAATATTATACAGCCTACTTGTGTAGTCCAATTTACTGAATATTAAGAGTGGCCTTTTAAATTTTATTATCTTTTAGTAAACAAAATGAATTATGAGCCGGATTTTTTTTTTCTCCTGTAGTTCTTTTTTAGAAGAAAAAAAATGTCAAATATGTCCCAGCCAAAGATATTTGCTTGAAAGTGATGTTTCAGCCTTTGGTACAAACAGAACATGTCGAAGGCACTATGAGATATACTTTATTCCTCAAGACAACTTCGTTTGTGAAAGTAAACTTCTTAGAAAACCAATGACCATTTGTTTTTCTTTTCACTCAAGGAGAAACACAAATGTCTACCACAAGACGGAAACGTAGTGTGTTATGTTGTTTACCGTAAGCTGCAGTAAGATGAGCTCAAGCGTTGACAGGTGCGTCTTCACTGACTTCTGTTTTGAAAGTCACTGTGAGAATAATGGGCTGTATCACTAAGGGGAGTTTATGTACAAGCATAATTACTGTTGCATTCTGTTTCCGTACTAAACAAAGATGGTGTGAGGAAGATTTGTCAGTACTTTGTACAAAGTCAGCAGCATGTTACTTGTGTTTTAAGTGGGTCTTGGGCTGTAATTTTGAGTGATTTGGTCAGAGCTGTTGTGAAAGAAATTGTAACAGTTATGAGTGTTTCCTTGAAACCTTCTAGAATCCCTTTTCTCTGTATTTTCTGGTGCCAGCCCCATCCTTCCAGTCATCTACATGTTTGTGAACAAGAAAAGCTAGCTGCAATTAGGACTTCATTACTCAAAATTATGATCTTTAAATTTACTTTTGGGGAAAGTGTAAACCCCCTGAATTTTTTATTCGAAGACTCCATTTTGTTGTTGTTTACATTTTAACATCTGACATTCCACAGATCTTAAAATAATTGATAGCAGTTTTTTTCTTTCATAGATAAACATAAAATAATAATGCCTTATAAGCAGTGGTGCCTTAAATTTGATTAAATAAAATAATATTTTAAGCACCTCTCTTTGACAGCTAATAAACATACTTCTGCTCGGGTCATCTAAACTCCGCATTATTCCCTAACACCTTGCACATGAGGAAACTGTTAGCTAAGTAACTTGTTGGAGGTCTCGTAGCATTTTGACCTGTGTTGGTCTTCTAATGCTCAAGTAACTGCTTTTATTACACCTGCTAAGTTGTGATTTTCTGATAGGTATTCTTTTCAGAGTTTTACAGCTAGAGTTGTACACAGAAATGACTTGACATCTGAGGGCAGCCCTTCTTTTTGTCCCAGAGCTAAATTATGAAGACCTGTACTGTGTTATAACTTAAGTGCCATAGGGCAAGGAGTTTCCTCAGACAGGCCTGCTGCACTAAGGCCATAGCTTTGGACTGTGCTGAGATTGGAGATGGGATCTGTGAGTAGCCGTCTCGAGGGGCTGTGTCTTCTCTGCCCCTGAGAAACATCACTACATATGATGCTGGCCTCTGAATGATTACTAGTTCCCATTCTAGGCCACATGATATCCAGAGATCTTCATGTTCACAGTTGAGTTAGTATTACAGATATGTACTAGAAAATAGTTAATAGTTACTGAAGTGGATTTGTGTAGTCTGTCAGCTTTACAAAAGTCATAAGATGAGGGGCTGGCACCGTGGCTCACTTGGTTAATCCTCTGCCTGTGCCAGCAGCCCATGTGGGCGCCAGTTCTAGTCCCAGTTGCTTCTCTTCCAGTCCAGCCCTCTGCTGTGGCCTGGGAGGGCAGTGGAGGGTGGCCCAAGTGCTTGGGCCTCTGCACCCACATGGAAGACCAGGAGGAAGCACCTGGCTCCTGGCTTTGGATCAGAGCAGCACCGGCCGTAGTGGCCATTTGAGGGGTGAACCAATGGAAGGAAGATCTTTCTCTCTGTCTCTCTCACTGTCTGTGACTCTACCTGTCAATTACAACAAAACAAAACAAAACAAAAAATCGTAAGATGCAACTGAGTGATTCCCGTGTTCCCTCGGTATTGCTGTTGCTTACTTTCTCTGTTCACTCTCTTTTTCCTTTTAGAGATGACAGTAGTATTTTTGATGGGTTGGTGGAAGAAGATGACAAGGACAAAGCAAAAAGGTAGTTCAACTTGAGACGTAAAACAGTAAATAGATGAATAATAAATACATGTAAGGAAATAGTCGATTAATGGTTTCCGAAAGCTGCCGTCTTAGGAGTGTAGGTTAACTAGCAAGGGAAGGACGGGGTGGGGCCGGACTTACAGATCAGCCTGCTGTCGATTTGTTGCACTTCAGGTCCTGCCTGTGGTCGCCTCGGCAGGGCCAAACCGCGTGGTTTTGCCGGACTTAGCACAGGCCAGACGTTCGTCACCTCTGGCTTAGGAATCAATTTGCCGTTTGTAAGCTAAGTAAAATTATCCTCTGGCCCTTTGGAAAAGTATTAGACTTTTGCCTAAACAAAAACTGAGTTAGAAAATCTAACTTCATTAAGCGGATAATTAGAGGTATTATGAAGTAATTGGGCTTATTTCTCTTAACAGCTGCTTGTTTACTGGTTAATGCTTTGTGTAGAATAGCAGTAGTCCACGTAGCACATCCATTCCAAGTGCTTGCTGTGTGTTAGAGCTTATGAGTAAGTGCTTAGGTGAGAAGATTTGGGCTCTGTGATCAGGAAGCCTGCGTCCTGGTGCGGAGACGACAGACAGACAGCCGCTTCCAGGTGTGCGCCGCAGGCTGGGACGTGACCGTGCAGAGCACGTGAGCCTGGGAGCAGCCGAGTTTTGCTTTCAGATTTTTGCTTACGATTTAAAATTTACATAATGATGTATAACTTGCTCCAATAATTCTAAATAAATGGCCTTTACACAGTTGACAAGGGTACTTTAGGAAGTCATGAAAATGCACATTTTCTTTTAATTCCATTTTTGTACAGACTTTTTGATGTATCCTCACATGTGCTTCACTACATGTATTTCATTTATAATAGTCTTGTAAATTCACAGTCTTTGGTAAATGTTAGATTAATTGAAACCTGAGATTTGAATGTACTTTGTACTATGGACACTTCCATAAAAATGTGTATCAAATACTTGGTATGTAAAATTTCGTTGATGATAAACTGAGATGACAGATTATTGCTCACATGAACTCTGTTGTTGGTAACCTAGGAAATAGACACTACTGTCTGTATTAACAGAAGGATATGCTGTCATTGTATCCAACTTGAGCACTGTATTAAGCTAGTCGTATAATGAAATGGATTACTTTAAAATTGCCTACTAATTTCTTACTTCATCAGAGTATCTAGAAACAAATCTGAAAAGAAACGTAGAGATCAGTTTAATGTCCTCATTAAAGAACTGGGATCCATGCTTCCTGGTAACGCTAGAAAGATGGATAAATCCACTGTTCTGCAGAAGAGCATTGATTTTTTACGAAAACATAAAGGTAAGTTTTTAACTTTGCAAAGTGAGTGGTGTTTTTCATAATTGACTGTCTGGAATAGCATAATGGGTTAGAATCTTGACTTAAGATTAGATCCTTCCTCAGCTTTTTAAAGAGAGGGGAATCAATTGCCTTTTTAAAGATTTACTGTTCTGTCTTTCATTCAACAAACATTTATTTGGTGCCTACTGTATCCTAGGTCCCCATGATTCAGGGTAAGAGTCCTGGCCAGGAGAGACAGCTTGTAAACAGGTGGCTACACTGCAGATGTTCACAGTGTGAGTAGTGCTTCTGAGCTGAAACTTCAAGGCCAAGAGTTGATGTCTCCACTGAGTCTTCCCTTCGATTAAATCGGGACACTGCATTTCACACAGAGGAAGCAGCATGTGCAGAGGCGCAGAGACTTCACTGCCACTGGAGCATTGCTGTTATGGAAATTATGGGTGATTTTGAAGAAAAAGAAAGCTGAGAGAGACAGGGCTTTATCTGTCAGCCCAAAAGATTGTTGCATTGTGTAGCCAGGAAAGAAGTCCTATTTTTTTTTTTTTTTTTTTTTATTTGACAGACAGTGAGAGAGACAGAGAGAAAAGGTCTTCCTTCCGTCGGTTCACCCCCCCCCCCAAAATGGCCGCCACGGCTGCAGCTACACCGATCCGAAGCCAGGAGCCAGGTGCTTCCTCCTGGTCTCCCATGGGGTGCAGGGCCCAAGCACTTGGGCCATCCTCCACTGCCCTCCCGGGCCACAGCAGAGGGCTGGACTGGAAGAGGAGCAACCAGGACTAGAACCGGGCACCCATATGGGATGCTGGCACCACACGCAGAGGATTAACCAAGTGAGCCACAGCGCTGGCCCCAACTCTATGTTTTAAGATAAAATATCTGTTAATGGAAGAAAATCACCATAACTAAATGAATCCTGAAAAGAAAATGTGAAGAATATTAGTTCTTTTGGTAACAGATCATAGATTTAAAAACCTGTAGGCCGGCGCCACGGCTCACTAGGCTAATCCTCTGCCTGCAGAGCCGGCACACCGGGTTCTAGTCCCGGTCAGGGCGCTGGATTCTGTCCCGGTTGCCCCTCTTCCAGGCCAGCTCTCTGCTGTGGCCAGGGAGTGCAGTGGAGGATGGCCCAAGTGCTTGGGCCCTGCACCCCATGGGAGACCAGGAGAAGCACCTGGCTCCTGGCTTCGGATCAGTGTGGTGTGCCGGCCACAGCGGCCATTTGGGGGGTGAACCAACGGCAAAGGAAGACCTTTCTCTCTGTCTCTCTCTCTCTCACTGTCCACTCTGCCTGTCAAAAAAGTAAATAAAAAAAAAATTAAAAAACAAACCTGTGAAAGGACGTTTCCTTTCTCAGAAGAAGCAAATGAAACCAGAGAACTTCTCCGCAGAGTAGTGACTATGCCTGTGTCGGCTCCTCCACAGCTCCCCTGGCAGTGCATTACCAGACTGATTTCTGCTCCACTGCTCTTTGGAGTTATTTTTGTTAATCTCACCAATGACATCAGCCTCCTCTCCCTCCATCCCCCCAAAAAAGAAAGCAGTAGCTTTTCCTTTTACCTCATCCTCTTCTACAGCTCTGTAGCTTGGAAATTCTGATTCGTCGTCTGTTGGCTTTCTTTTTCTGGGCTTCCATTACACTGTACTGCTTTCCTCTGTGTTCCTGACAAAAATCCAAAAATTCCCCAGGCTTAATCCTTGTGCTCATGCTACTCTTTCTCTAGATTGTCTGACTTCATCACTTCATCTATTGTGTGCTGTTAACTAGCAAATCTGGTTTTAGATGTGAACTTTGTTAGCCTTACATTTCCATGTAATCTCTAGAGATTTCTTTTGCATGTCCTCAAACTTGGTGCATCTGAAATGGAATTCATTTTATTTTCTCTAGCCTCCTCTTTCTCTTAACTTGCTTGTTTCCCCTTTTGTATCTTTTCCCTTTAGCTCATTGGAACTTGAGAATTGTTTTTTTTGTGTGTGTGTTCCTTAGTACAGTATCACAGTTGGCAGATTCTGTTGATTCTGCTTTATCTTCATTTTTATTGCCACCACAATCATTATATTTTACATCTACAAATAGTATTCTCACTGTGCTAGTCCCTCTTGTTAGACGGTATACTCATTAAAGTTAGTCCTTAGACGTAGGAGTTCAATAAATGATTGTTGAATGAAATGAGACAAAATGTGTGCATTTCCCCTTTACAACTAACGGATGAATTTTGGCGTCAAGTAGGTTAGTAGGTTAGGTTTTTTGGTTTTTTGTTTTGTTTTGTTTTGTTTTCCCCCAGAATTAAGTATGTAATTCTCACAGAAATTAAATGTAAAGTTAAAATGAAATTCGTATATACTTCCTCTAAAACTTGCCTGTCTAAAACTTGACCAGATTTGCATGTGCATCTAAGTCTTTTTACCTAAATGTGTATAATTGATGTGAATTTGAAAATCATAACCATGTTCTGTAGAATTAGTAGATATACTTTTTAGTTACGCTTCGTATTCCATTACAGGCCTTTCTAACATGCCAAATTTTAGTTGACGTATTTAGTATGCTGTATTTGTGTATCTGATAATTAAAAAAAATCAAAACAGCTTACTCTGAACTTTTCACCAGAAAACAGAGGATATTTTCTAGAGTACAGTCTGTGCCATAGGTTTTTATTCTGTCTGGTTGTTGTAATATACCTGCATTTAAAAATGAAAAAGCATTTGTTACCGGTGCAGTTCAGATTGTATCATTTATGAACACCTTTCTCATAACCAAACTTAAAAGTAAATGGCAAAATAAGATAGTAATAATTATGATAAAATGTGTGCCCCAAGCCAGGATCTCCAGATTTTTGACCAGCTGTGTGCCATTAAGAACATGTACAAAGAGAACAGGAAGCAAGTCCGCTCTGGGATGGCACGAAATCCTCATCTAGTCTTCTTGATGAATTGAGTAGAGCGCCTGAATTTGCAGGGTCCCTTGCTTGGCGGCAGGCAGGTCTGAAGTGACTGACCTTGTTGGCCCTCACCTCCAGACTCACTTCCTTTCTTGCTCTAGAGGTTACTGAATGACAGGCGGAGGAGGAGGATAGAGCAAACTTGATTGAACCTGCTTGTGATTCTTATTTGGCCACTGTCTAGCGGGAAGCCTTGTCAGGGCTGTCAGCAGTACAGGCTATCAAATCTGCCTAGAGAAAAGCCAGAGAGACTGGGATGGGCAAGAGCCTGGATCAAGGATATAGCTTGCCACGTCGGCTGCAAGGTTTCCTCAGGACAGAACCTGCACCTGCTCATGCGCAGCCTTGAAAACGTTAGTGTCTGTAGGTCTCAGCTTGGGTTTGCGTGGGAAGAGAGAAGGCAGCACAGATGTTGGTGCTCCTGGGTGCTTGGGGCTTGCCACTAACGTGTCCATCTGTTCACAGAAATCACTGCACAGTCAGATGCTAGTGAAATCCGACAGGACTGGAAACCTACATTCCTTAGTAATGAAGAGTTTACACAATTAATGTTAGAGGTATGTCCAGACTTAATTTTTCAAAGTTTTGTTTTCCTCAAGGAAAGAAATCATAGGGGTGATTGATTTTAGTATAGTGTTCACAGTATTGTTTTGGTGTTGAAATTTTTTTTTTTTTATCTTTTATTTAATGAATATAAATTTCCAAAGTACGACTCATGTGTTACAATGGCTTCCCCCCCCATACCGTCCCTCCCACCCACAACCCTCCCCCTTCCCACTCCCTCTCCCCTTCCATTCACATCAAGATTCATTTTCGATTATCTTAATATACAGAAGATCAGCTTAGTATACCTTAAGTAAGTATTTCTGGTGTTGAAAAGTTTTAATTCAGTGTAAATTTAGTAAACTTTGTCTTCAATTAAGTATTGTAAGCAAATAAAATGTGATAGAGTAATAAAGAATTTTTGTGTTTCCAGTATTATCTGAACTTCTTTCTGTAAATTTTTTTTAAAGATTTATTTGAAAGGCAGAGTTGAGGGGGGGGAGAAGAGAGAGAGAGAGAGAGAGAATCTTCCATCTGCTGGTTCACTCCCCAAAGGCCTGCAACAGCCAGGGCCGGACCAGACCGAAGCCAGGAGCCAGGAGCTTCTTCCTTGTCTCCCATGCAGGTGCAGGGGCCCAAGCACTTGGGCCATCTTCCATTGCTTTCCCAGGTGCATTGGCAGGGTGCTGGGTGTGAAGTGGAGCAGCCAGGACTCGAACAGGCACCCATATGGGATGCTGACATCCTAGGCGGCAGCTTTACCCACCACACCACAGTGCTGGCCCTTATTATCTGAATTTCTGATTAAAAAAGTAAAAGAAACATACAGCAACTGGGTTTTCCATCTGTGACTGTGCCAACAACATTCTCACAAAGAATGATAGATGTTACTCGTCCCATTATATATCATTATGAAATGTATGTGCTGTAGTCATTCATGCTGCTGTGGACAAAATAAAATAGAGTGTCTTATAAACAAATTTCTCTCTCCCGGTTCTAGAGGCTGGGAAGTCTTCAGATGAGTGTACCAGCAGATATCTGATAGTGGGCTCAGTTCATGGTTCCTGGATGGCAGTCTTTTCATTGTGTCCTCAGAGGAAAGGAGGGGAGAAGGAGTTTTAAGAAAAGGGACACTAATTCCATTTATGAGAGTTAGATTCTCATGACTAAGTTATCTCCCAGAGGCCTCACTTTGAAATACCAATAGCACTGGGGATTCGTTTTCAACATAGGAATTTGGGTGTTGTAAACATTCAGTCTATAGTAGTATCCTACTGGTGTAGTTGGCAACTTTTTATCCATAAATTAAGGGACTGGTGGTGTGGTGTGGTGTGGGAGAAACCGCCGCTTATGATGCTGGCATCCCATGTGGGCATGGGTTTGTGTCTTCTACCTCCAGTACAGTTGGTTTGAGGTTTTCCATCTCCAGTACAGTTCTCTGTAATGATGTAGGAAAGTCAGGGGAAGACGGCCCACATGTTTGGCCCCTGCCATCCACATGGGAGACATGAGGAAGCTCCTGGCTCCTGGCTTTGGCCTGGTCCCGCGCTGGCCACTGGGACCACCTGGGGAATAAAACAGCAGATAGAGGATTTCTCCATCTCCCTCTCTTTCTCACTCTGCCTTTCAAATAAATGAATAAATCTTTTAAAAAAATGAAAATCTTGATGAAAGCTTTTTAAAAGGAAATGAGCAAGTGTTCTTCTATGACAGAATTTTTCTTTTTTAAAGATTTATTTTACTTATTTGAAAGACAGAGAAAGGGAAGGAGATACATTTTCCTTCCACTGGTTTACTCTCCAGATGGCCTCAACGGCCAGGGCTGGGCCAGACCAAAGCCAGAAGCCAGGAGCTTCTTCCAGGTCTCCCACATGCCCGAGGATTTGGGCCATCTTCTGCTTTCCCAGGCACTTTAGCAGTAAGCTAAATCGGAAGTGGAGCACCTGCGACTGGAATTGGCACCCATATGGGATGCTGGCACTGCAGATGGCAGCTTAACCTCTTAAGCCACCACTGGCTCCTTCAGTTACTTTTTTAAAATATTTATTTAAAAGAGTTACAGAGAGCACGCGTTGGCCTGGTTTAGTCCTAGCTTTTGGGGACATTCAGAGAGAAAACTCATGGATGGATGATCCCTCCTTCTCTCTACCTTTGAAATAAAAATGAAAAGAAGTAAATAGAAATTTTTTTAAAGATTTATTTATTTATTTGAAAATCAGAGTTACATAGAGAGAGAAGGAGAAGCAGAGAGAGAGAGAGAGAGAGAGAGAGAGAGAAAGTCTTCATCAGCTGGTTCACGCCCCAGATGACCACACAGTCGGAGCTGCACCAATCCGAAGCTAGGAGCTAGGAATTTCTTCCAGGTCCCCCACGCGGGTGCAGGAGCCCAAGGACTTGGGCCATCTTCTACTGCTTTCCCAGGCCATAGTGGAGAGCTGGATCAGAAGTGGTGCAGCCGGGACTTGAACTGACGCTCATATGGGATGCTGGCACTGCAGGCGGTGACTTTACCCACTGCGCCACAGTGTCATTCCCCAAATAGAAATATTTCATATAGTCAGTTATAAAATCCACACAATTTTGAATCACACATACCTATCAGTTTTAATTTTCTGCTTTTTAATCCTTTCATGTTTGGATTTTACAGGTATTGGCCTATGCACATGAAATACAGAAAGTTCACTGTCCAATTTTCATGAATATTTTATTTATTTATTTTGAAAGGCAAAGATACAGAGAGAGAAGGGGAGAGAGAGAGCTCCCCATCCACTGGTTCATTCCCCAAATGCCTGCAATGGCCAGAGCTGGACCAGGCCGAAGCTAGGGGCCAGGATCTTCTTCCAGGTCTCCCACGTGGGTGCAGGCTTCCAAGCACTTGGGCCATCCACTGCTGCTTTCCTAGGTGCATTAGAAGGGGGCTGGATCAGAAGTGAAGCAGTTGGAACTCAAACCGACACCCATATGGCTGCCTGCACTGCAGGCGGAGGCTTAGCCTTCTATGCCACTGATGAAATTTTTTAAAAGCAAATAGGGTGATTTACTTTGGAGATAATAAAGACAAAGAAAATAGATAAACGAAAGTAGATGTAGGAAGAGTGTACAAGAAAGCGGTTAAGGTGAGAATATTAGCGGTTGTTAAATAATTCCCTGTCTCTTACCCTGTTTGGGTATGTTACTTTAGGTCTTCAGCATTTTATCCATATCATGTGTATATAAGGGATTTTCAAAAAGTCGTAAACATTTAACCCTCTTTAAATCAGAAAAATAGCTGAGCGCTTTTCACATCTGAACTCCTTTAACCCGCACAGCAGTCTCATGAAGCAGCAGTGGTGTCCGTGTATCACAGTAACTAGGAGTAGGAGGTAAGCTTCGGCCTCTCCTCCTTACTTCCAGGTGAGAGGGTGAAGGAGCACAGGCCTGAACTTGCCCAGAGTAGCACAGCCAGTAATGGCTCAGCAGAGGTTTTCTGCAGGCCGACTGGTCTGATCCAGTTCCCTCAGCCACTGTGCACACCACTGCTCATCAAGATTTTTATTTTCTTTGAAAGTTGTGGCACAGAATATTTAGCTTAATAGCCAATAATTGTTTTTAATATGTTAGTATACTTCCAGACAAATCATAGTTCCTAATTTTGTTAAATTTTTTTCTCTGAAAAGTGATTTGGGGGCGGATGTGGCCCAACAGGTTTAGTTGCTGTTTGGGGTGGCCATATCCCTTATTAGAGTGCCGGTTAGAATCCTGTCTGCTCCGCTTGGACCTGGCTTCCTGTCATTGCACACTCTGGGATGCCACAGCTAATGGCTCAAGTGCTTGGGCCCCTGCCACTCACATGGGAGACCTAGATGAGAGTCCTTGGCTCTGGGCTTTGGCTTGGACCAGCCCTGACTGTTTCAGACATTTGGGGAGTTGAACCAATGGACGGAGGATCATCAATCCATCTCTCTCTCTTTCTCCCCTACCCCCAACCCTTGCTATGCCTTTCAAGTAGATGAAAATAAACAAGCGCTTAAAAAGTAGTTTGACATTATTTAAAGTTATCTCTTTTGATATAACTATTAAGTTTAATTAACAATTTAAGCTAATTGTTTACTAATAAGCTAAACAGAATAATATCTTTAAATTTTTCTTTATGATGGAGTTTTTTATTAATTGCCAAGGTATATGTAATACACACATAGAGAAATATTGAAGAAAAAATGATTCAGATTCCAGATATTATAATATTATTTGTAGCCCACAACAGAGAAAGGTTAAATGTGTTAAAATTTTAAAATATAAATTAATTAGTGGCCAGCGCTGTGGTGCAGCAGGTTAAAGCCACAGCCTGCAGCACCGGCATCCCATCTTGGTGCCAATTTGAGTCCTAGCTGCTCTGCTTCTGATCCAGCTCCCTGCTAATGTGCCTGGGTAAGCAGTGGAGGATGGTCCAAGTGCTTGGACCCCTGCACTCATTTTGGAGACCCAGGCGAAGCTTCTGGCTCATGGCTTCAGCCTGACCCAGCGCTGGTCATTGTGGCCATTTGGGGAGTAAACCAGCAGCTAGAAGACCTCTCTGTCTCTCCCTTTCTCTCTCTGTAACTCTGTCTTTCAAATAAATAAATCTTTAAAAATAAATTACTTAATGACTGTCCTCATAGATTTTTAGGTTTATATTCCTGAAAAAATGTCATACTTACTTTTATTATGCTAAGAATATTTTTTGTTTTTAGTTTATACAAGCACTAGGTAAATGTACATACCAGTGCAAAAATGCCAAGATGAAGAATTTGTATGTGTTTGTATGTTGTAGCCCGAGGACATATGTTGGCTCAGTTTTGATGTTTACATGTCTAAGTAGTCTTTCCAGATGTGACTGAATGTGATAAAATCTCATTCATAATCTAAACAGTACAGATTTTGTTTCAGTGAAGTTCATTTGGCTAGCGTATAGTCTAGTTATTATATAATTCTTGGCTGGCTTGTATTGATCAGATTTGGATAGGCAGCTCACAAGAGCATTTTTAAAGGGATTTCGCGTTTCAGCTCTCCATGTTGGGAATGTGAACCCTGCTAGTAGGAGTGATCAGATTATTTAGCTCAACCTCTGCATTCTGTATGCGAGGTCTGGAGAAGTTGCAGCTTGTCCCTGATCAGATAGCTAATGGAATAATTGGAACTAAGATTTTCAAATTCACTTATTAGTAAATGTGTTGACTGTCCCGTCCTCCATGGCTACCTGTCCCTCTCCCGTTTGTTTTCTGAGGACTGTTTCTTGCCACCCTTGGAGGATTGAGAGTGGGGAAGTTAGCCTGCAAAGTCATTTCTATGTGAGGTCATCTCCTAGGATGTGGTTCTTAGCAGCTAGCATCTCTCTCCTGTAATCTGTGAGGGAAGGGTTGTGGATCCCGAGAAGATAATGCCTCGCTCCCTAGACCCTCCATTCCCATCGTCCTGGACCTATCGGTCACTAAGCAAACAGGAAGATGGGGTTTTTACTGAAGATCCTGTTGCCTTTATACCACAGAGAAAGGGATGAGCTTCAGGGCTTAGTCGGGATGAGGCTCTGTGCTCTTCTGTCTCTGTGTCTCTCTCTGACCTTCTTCTGCAAGGCCCCCCGTCAAGGCTGCTTTAATTTCCGGCATGCCCACCTGTCGTCTTAGGCGATTATATACCTCAAAAGAAGTACAGCCCTGGGTCTGTCCCGGATTAAATGGTGTATTGAGATGTTTTCAGAGCGTTCCGCTCCTTTGTCTTTGCTTTGAAAGAGGAAGGAGCAAGGTTTAGTTCTAGAAGTATGGTTAAGTTCTTAAGCGTTCTGATTCCACTTTGTTCTTTTCACAGCGGAGAGCTGCGTTCCAAGTCCTCACAAATAATGTATTAGCACAAAGGACGTCAATGTCCTTTCAGAGGGGACACAGTCTCGCCTTCATATGAGAAAAGCATATCATTTTACCCTAGTCCTTATGAAATAACATGGCATATTGTACTGAAAAGGCTTGTTTTTTTAATTATTAACATACAGTAGTTTTATTTGGGGGGTATAGTGTGATAATTTGACATGTGTACAATATGTAATGATCAAATCAGAATAATTAGCTTTTCATCTTAAACATTTATCTTTTTTGTGTATGTTGGGACATTTGAACTCCTCTCATCTAGTTCTTTATAAAAACATGTAGTAAATTATCAGCTGGACCCAATCTGCTGTAGTATTTTAGAACTTAATTCTCTTGTGGAACTGCGTTTTGGTCCTTACTGTCGACCCTCCATCTGACCCTGCTGCCTTCTCTAACCTTTAGTGGCTACTGTTCTGTTTCCTGCTTCTGGGAAATCAACGTTTTTAGCTTCCACATAAGAACTTTTTAGAGAATTAATTCATGATTTTGCTTAAATAGCAAAATGTCTACCATTTTCTTCCTACATTAACCAAGAATAGATTTCTCTGAGCAATTCTAGAAGATGGGTATCTTTTATCTTCAATAATTACTTAGAGTGTAAAGGAGGTTGCTCTACATCCCAGGTACGTAAGTGGAATACTACAAGCATTTTCTTTCTCTCTTTTTCTTTTATTCATTTGAAAGGCAGAGGTAGACAGACGGAGAGAGGGATTTATTTTCCCTCCAGTGGTTCACATCGCAAATGGCCAGGAGCCAAGAACTCCATCCAGGTCTCCCACATGGGTGGGAGGGGCCCAAGCACTTGGACATCTTCTACTTTCCCAGATGCACTGGCAAGGAGTTGGATTGGAGCAGCAAGGACTCAAACTGGTGCTTGTTTAGGATGCTGGTATCTCAGGTGGCAGCTTAACTCATTGTATCACAAACCCAGCCCCTACAAGCATTTTCTTGTTGCACACATACAAAATTATCTTCAAGTTTTCCACTGGGTCTCCCTCCCTCCTTCCTGTTTATGTACTTATTTATTTATTTGAAAGAGTTAGGAAGAGAGCGATTCCATCTGATGGTTCACTCCCCAGCTGGCTGCAGCAGCCTGGGTTTAGCTGGCCAGGTCTCCCGCATGGGTGGCAGGGGCCAGACACTTGGACCATCTTCCACTGCTTTTCACAGGCCCTTAGCAGTGAGCTGGATTGAGACTGGAGCAGCTGGGACACCAAGCAGTGTCCAGATGGGATGCGGGGGTCCCAGGCAGGACTTCACCTGCTGCACAGCAACACTGGCCTCGTGCATCTTCTTTCATTCAGCCTGAAAGGGTGCTCATTCCTCGCTCTCTCCAGTGCCTTTTCCTTCGTACTTGGTTCTCTGAAAACTCTTGTCCTGTCTTCTTCCCTTCCAAAGTCCATTAACCAGTGGCTTCTGGTAGCCTTCTCATCATCTGCTGGTTTCTAAACTGATTGTCATGTGACCTGCCTTCTGTTGATTTAACTCTTGAAAATCTCCAAAATTCAGTTCTCATTTTTTTACTTTTTACGTGGTTTGCTCGTATTTTACCCCAAACATCTATCTGCAGCCTCATTTATCTTGTCATTCTCTGTTCCGTTGACTGTTCGGACGAGTGCATTCTATCTTCTTCGTCATGTCCTTTGGCTTTTTTCACTGCCTCGTGCCTGTGTAAATAGGTAATTCTTTGAGGATTTATTTCTGACATGCTTCTCTCTTTTGCAGATCTTGTTTCTTCAACTGTCACTTCTGTACTTGGGATTCTGAAATGAGAACACTTGGTCAAACACACAGTATTGGACTGTTCATTAGTAACACTTCGTCCCCTGCTCTGACTTCTCTCCGGTGTTCTGACGTCGTGCTTCTCAGTGCTTGCCTAAGTCCCTTTTTCACTATGCCGACTGCTGCTTATTTCCCTCGGATTTCCATTAAATGCCCTAATTATTCCAAAAGCCACTGAGTTTTTCCTGACTCAGTTCTTTGTTCCCTCTAAATTCATTTTACACACTGCACCCAGACCTCTCTGGTTGGAGCACAATACCTTGCCCTAAAATCTTTTGTTAGCTTCCTGTTTTGCTTGCAATAAAGTCTTACAGACCTTCACTGGGAATCCAGGGCCTTTTCATCATCTGTCATGAGCCTGGTTTTCCAGTTTCCCACTGCTCCACTTTACTTTCTCCTCATGTCCTCTTACATGTGCTTTAGTCATATACCTCTTCAGCAGATGCAGTATAATGTCTTCTCTGTGTGCTTGAGACCTATTATTGATGGTATGTTTGGAGATGATAGCATCTTCAGATAAACCATAGTATATATATGAATATATGATTGGATCATATAATGTGCATAGTGATAAAGATAGAACATTAATTTCTTTTAAAAAGCAGCTGTCTAATAGACGGCCAGGGAGTGATTTTTCTCCTCAAGAAGTATTTACAAATGCACAAAGATAGTCGCTGAGGTATTGGAAGGGGGAAAGCTAGATAATTCCACATCAAGTCCCTTCATTTATCTTGGATTTTTATTTCTGTCCTGTGAAATACTTTTTTCTTTTCATTTAACTGACCATTATGTTTAATTTCAGGCTCTTGATGGTTTTTTTTTAGCAATCATGACAGATGGAAGCATAATATATGTGTCTGAGAGTGTAACTTCATTACTTGAGCATTTACCAGTAAGTATGAAAATCCTGTAATCTCTTATGTCTGTTTCTAAATATCCAGACGAAAGCACTAGGTAGTGGACCTTAAGAGCAGTGCTGAACAGTGAGGCTGATGGTGCGGATGGAAGCTCTCAGTAAGTTTTGTTTTGCGTGGCTGTGTTGCCTCAACTCCGTTAGGATCCTCTACTCTGTAGTAACTTTATTTCAGGTACCACCTTGTCTAACCTCTCTGCTTTTTTTATTCTAATACCAGCTTTTCAGAGTTGCTTTTTGTAATCCATCTGGTGAATATGTTCAATCACTAGGAATATCTCAAGAATAACTAAATTTAGACCGGTGCCGCGGCTCACTAGGCTAATCCTCTGCCTGCGGCGCTGGCACACCGGGTTCTAGTCCCATTTGGGGCGCCGGATTCTGTAGTGGTTGCTCCTCTTCCAGGCCAGCTCTCTGCTGTGGCCCGGAGTGCAGTGGAGGATGGCCCAAGTCCTTGGGCCCTGCACTTGCATGGGAGACCAGGAGAAGCACCTGGATCCTGGCTTCAGATCAGTGCGGTGTGCCAGCCGCGGCGACCATTGGAGGGTGAACCAACGGAAAAGGAAGACCTTTCTGTCTGTCTCTCTCTCTCACTGTCCACTCTGCCTGTCAAAAAACAAAACAAAAAAACACAAAGAAACTAAATTTATACTGTGCTACTGACTGCAACTAGGGGAACTCATAAACAACTTGTTGAAAAGCATGACTTAAAAACAATAAAAATAGTAAATTCAGAACCTTAATGCTATGTGCAGCAATTCACAATGCAATAATGACCATATTCAATTCATTTTCAGATTTTCAGTTCAACTGAAAGGGTATAAAGAATTAAGGTGTATTGTATAATTTTTATTAGGATGATGAATAATCATTTCTCTGTGTGTGTGTGTGTGTTTGTGTGTTTTGTTTATTTATTTGAGAGGCAGAGTTGGAGGACTTCCATCCAATGGTTCACCCCCCAAATGGCCACAAGAGACAGGGCTGGGCCAGGCTATAGCCAGGAGCTTCTTCCAGGCTTCCCATGTTGGTACAGGGGCCCAAGCGCTTGGGCCATCCTCCGCTGCTGTCCCAGGCACGTTAGCAGGGAGCTGGATTGGAAGCAGAGCAACCGGGACTCGACACAGCACCCAAGTGGGATTGCTGGCCTTGTAGGTGTCAGCTTAACCTGCTGTACCGCAACACCGGCCCCAGTGCCCATCTCGTGGAAATCTTTAATAATGCAAAGGGAACTGCTCTGTAGCTGTCTTTTTCAAGAGACATTGAAAAGTAGTGTTTCCTTTTCTCTGGTCTCTGCTACTCTGGACTTTACATATGAAGAGAATGGACTCCCCACTCAACAGATTCTGAATGAGCAGTTTCTTAATGAAAGCCAGGCAGTGATTACTGATTTCTTTGGTTCGCACAGAAAATGACTTTATTGCTCATACAGGGACTTTGTTTTCCAGTAAGCTAAAATTATAGGTGCTAAATCCAATCGAAAAAAATTTTTTGAGGGTTGGGGCCAGTGTTGTGGTACAGTAGGTTAAGCCACTGCCTGAGATGCTGGCATCCATATGAGTGCTGGTTCAAGTCTCAGCTGTTCAACTTCTGATCCAGCTGCATGCTAATGTGTCTGGGAAAGCAGTCGAAGGTGACTGAAATGCTTGGGCCCCTGCCACTCAAGTGGGAGACCTGGATGGAGTTCCTGGCTCCTGCCTTCCGCCTTGCCCAGCTCTGGCTGTTGTGGCCATTTGGGGAGGGAACCAGTGGGTGAGAGATTCTGTCTCTGCCTCTGTCTTTGTCTTTCTCACCACCACTCTTTGTAAGTCTTTAAAATAAACAATTGAGGGTAAATTTAGATGATACCAACATGTAGGCAAATTAACAGGGACAGGGAAAAGGACAGACTAAGTAAATTTTGGGGGCAACTTTTTTTTTTAAAGATTTATTTATGTGAAAAAGTCAGCCGGGTCTCAAACCAGCGCCCATATGGGATGCCAGTGCTTCAGGACAGGGCGTTAACCCACTGTGCCACAGCACCAGCCCCAAGACTGGTATTTTCTGTCCTCTGTTTCACTCACCAAATGGCTGCAACAGCAGGAACTGGGCTAGGCCAAAGCCAGGAGCCAGGAATTCATTCAGCCAGGTCTCCCACATGGGTGGCGGGGCCCAAGTTCTTGTCCGTCTTCCACTGCTTTCCCAGGTGCATTAGCAGGGAGCTGGATGGGAAGTGGAGCAGCTGGGACGTGAACCAGCTCTCTGATACGGGGTGGTGGCATTGCAAGCAGCAGTTTAACTTGCAACACAACACTGGCCCTATCTAGTGCATAGTAAGAAAACTCAGGGAAGGAATTGTTTTATAGGATCGAGATAGATTAAGTAATTGATACGAGTAAGCAAGTACAGTTATGGTTGTATTTGTTTTCCTTTCGGTTGTGCGTTTGTAGAAACAGTATGCTCTTTAATTTAGTCATAACCGGGGGGTCATTTGCAATATACTCACACTGTTTAAACATCTGCTTTCCTTGAAGTCCATTCAGTGTAGCTGCCCCTCCTCTCTGACCTCCTGTTAGTGGACAGTGAGCTCCACGCCTCTCATGTGTGCCTGGTGTCCTGTGTTGGACAGTTATGGCAGTTGTAAACTTCAGGGCAGGCCTTTCCTTGTGTGGCCTCGGGAACCCCAGTGAGTTCGCAGAGAGGCCCTCCAGGGTTATTTGTTGAATGTATGAAAACGAGTTGGCTGTTTTAAAACCCCTTCCTGCTGGCTCTTCGTCTTCAGTGAGGGGAGTGTGCCTGCAGTTTGAAGTGGACAGCATATGACAGCTCTAATTGCAATCAGGGGTTTAATCATTAACATTCTCTGCTCGATAAAAACGCTCTCACCTTTCCATTCCCTCTTGGATTATTTTTGTTAGAAATTCTTTATTTTAGAATCGTTTTAAAATTTATAGAAAAATCAAGAAGATGGTATAGAGTTCCCAAATGTCCCATACCGAGTTCTCTTTTTTTAAAATTAATATAATCTGGTTTTTTAAATTTAATTTGAAAGAATTAGAGGAGGCAGCGCCAGAGTATGCATCTTCGGCCTGCCCTGCCTTGCTGCTGTGGACATTTAGGGAGTGAACCAGCAAGTAGAAAATCTCTGTCTTCCTTTGCCTTTCAAAAAAATAAATTTAAACATTTTTTAAAAGGAACACAGCTGTTTGAAAACATATATCCAGAATATACTTGTCATTTTTTGGGAAGGAACTTTTGGTGCCTTTTTTTTTTTTTTTTAAGAAAGATTTACTTATTTATTTGAAAGTCAGAGTTAACACAGAGAGAGGAGAGGCACAGAGAGAAAGAGAGATCTTCCATCCGATGGTTCACTCCCCAGACAGCCACAACAGCCGGAGCTGCGCCGATCTGAAGCCAGGAGCCAGGAGTGTCCTCCAGGTCTCCCACGTGGGTGCAGGGGCCCAAGGACTTGGGCCATCTTCCACTGCCCTCTCAGGCCATACCTGGATTGGAAGAGGAGCAGCCGGGACTAGAGCCAGCGCCCATATGGGATGCCGGCGCTTCAGACCAGGGCGTTAACCTGCTGTGCCACAGCACAGGCCCCAACTTTTGGTGCCTTTTAAGCAACTATTATTTAGAGTAATCATTTGTTTAACTGTCGTCGTTGTCTTCCTAATGTCAAAGAGCTAAATCAGCAGGACGTATACCTCTTCATGGAAGTGATTGAGGTAAAAGGACCCAGAGAGCTGTTGTATTACTCAGCTTTTTGTCACTATAACTGAAGTACCTGAGAAGCTGCTTATGAAAGAATACCATTTATTTTTGCCAATACCAATTATTATTACCTCCTAGTCTTGGAGGTTCTCAGGCCAAGACTGGGCAGCCCCACTGGGGTGGTATCCGGTGAAGGTAGTGGGGTGCAGGATCCCGTGGTTAGCCAGGAAGCAGAGAAACCCGGGGCCTGGCCTCCGTGTCCCTGTGTCTTTCTACAGAACCGCCGTGATCTGAAGTGGGGGCTCCTCCCCAGCAACTTAATTCAGTTGAATCACTGCCCAGTGGGCCCACCTCAGGCAGCACAGCTGGATTAGGTCTCACTGACCCACTGACCATCAGTGGAAGACTTTGGGACTTAAATGTCTACATGAGCTGGAGAGCCAATTCATGTTCAAGCCATAGCAGCCAAACCATTTTTTTTCTTCTCTTTCAATTGAGTTTGAGAACTGAGAGGATGCTATGGCAACACCAGGCCTTGTCACCCTGGAAGGTTTTCAGGGTGGTGGTCAGCGGAAGTTGTGGTGCTTCTTGCAGAGTGGCAGGGAGGCAGAGCTTGAATCAGACTACTGTGGACACCAGCCACTCGTGTTCTCCTCTCCAGATTGTGAAATACCCTGTGAACTCACGGGTGGAGAGCAGTTAACGTGGGTCAAATTGTAGCACACTGGAATAGCACTAGAAGTAGTTGGCAAGAATGAATAATAATAGAAGGCGAATCATTTCAAACTAGTATCTTATTTTTCTATCAAGACTTTTGCATTGATATTAATGTGTGTATTTTGCTTCTTCATTGTCTATAAAAGGTCATTTTCTAGCATTCCTATTACCATAAGTTTTCAGTTCTAGAGGCAGAAGAATCCCTTTTTAAAATACAGCTATTTTTGGCGTGGCTCCCCCTTAAGCAAATATGAGATAATTCCTTTGTCCAAAATCATTTCCTGTGGTAATAATTATGATGTGCACGGCACACAGTGTTAATGTGCCATGATTTGGAGGGGAGAAGATAAAGGTTTAAGAGATAGAGCCTGGGCCAGTGCTATGGTGTAGTGGGTAAAGCTGCCGCCTGCAGTGCTGGCATCCCATGTGGGCATCTGTTTGTGTCCCGGCTGCTCCACTTCCTATCCAGCTCTCTGCTATGGCCTGGAAAAGCAGTAGAAGATGGCTGAAGTCCTTGGGTCCCCTGCACCCTGCTGGGAAAACCTGGAGGAGGCTCCTGGCTCCTGGTTTCAGATTGGTGCTGCTCTGGCCATTGCGGCCAATTGGAGAGTGAACCAGCAGATGGAAGATCTCTCTTTCTGTACCCCTCTCTCCCCCTCTTCCCCCTTCCCCCTCCTTCCCTCCCTCCCTCCCTCTCTCTCCCTCTGCCTTTGCCTCTCCTTCTCTCTGTGTGTAACTCTGACTTTCAAATAAATAAAATCTTAAAAAGAAAAAAAAGAGCCCCTTTATTCATTATAGAAAAGATCTACACATTAAAATGTGACTAATTTTATGGTAAACCGGAAATGAGTAATACACAATATATGAAAGAAGTTTTATTTTCACTCTGAATTGTGATGCTTAGGGAATACTTTTTGGAAGGAGGTCATTTGGTCTTTGAGAGATAGAAGATGCAGATTTGTGGAGAGAAAGCGTGGGCTTTGAGGGCAGAGTGTGAATGTGAGAAGAGCAGTCAGGACCCTTTCTCCTCCCTCCATCTCCAGTGGCTCTGTGTTGTTAGTGTTGTTTGTGTGTGTGTTTTTAACAAAATCTTTATAGATTCATAAAATACAAACAAAAAGAGTAAGTGCTTGGGTGGGTAGCTGGGGATGAGACCCTCAGCTCTGCTTTCACAGCTCCTTCTCTCCTCCCCAGCCCCCACCCGTCTCCCCATAGTCCTTGAGACAGCCACCCCCATATCCGTCCTCAGGGTTCCACAGACCTCCTGGAAAATGGAGAGCAACCTAGTGGGGTAGACAGAATTCAGTACGAAATGGGATGTCCCTGAAGCTTTGTTACCAGTGGACCTTAAGGATAAGAACCAATAATGCATTCATCCTTTGATTCCACAGCTGTGGCACTGTAGGCAACCCAAGGCTTGTGAGATTACTTACTGTTGATGAAAGGAACATACAAGAGTCAGCAAGTCACTGGGCTTAACATGTCAGTTGCCCTCTTGGGGGTGGGGGTGGGTAGCATAAAAGCAAGGCTTCTGACAGTGGAATGCAAGATAGATGCCAGGAAAATATGAAATAAAAAGAAAGCACCTATTGGACAACCGAAGTGATACCACATTTATTTAGCATGAGACCAGACTTTGTGTATGCGTGCCGCTGCTGGCGACGGTCGTAAAGCTATGACTTGTGGTCCAAGAATTTTCTGATTAAATTTTAGTCATGTTGTAGTTTAATGTGTTCGAAGTTCGTGGAGCTTAGCTTTGCAAGTCATGTGTCTGGCTTGGAAGGTCACAGTGATCGTGAACCTGATGACATCGCCATCAGAGCCATGAGTGCACTGTTACGCCCTAACTTCTCAGCCTTGTTTCTGTGGGATCTGATCTGTAACTTGACATTTGTTGGTTATCTTACATAAATGAAAATTAACCCTGTACCCTGTTGTTTAATAGTGATGATACACTTTTAAGATAAATATCTTAGGAATCACAGATTTATTTTGTGTTTAAAATTGTTTTTCAGTCTGATCTTGTGGATCAAAGTATATTTAATTTTATCCCAGAGGGGGAACATTCAGAGGTTTATAAAATACTCTCTACCCATCTGCTGGAAAGTGACTCGTTAACCCCTGAGTACTTAAAATGTAAGTAGTAGCTGTTAAACAGTAGTCAGATATTCTGCTTGGTAGCATAATCCTTTCGTTTTCAAGTCTGTGGAGTTCAAGATCAAAGTGGGGGTGGTAAAAAGTCTTAATTGACTTGCTTATCTGCTAGGTAAACAATCAATAAGCAAAAAAATGTTCTTTCAGGAAGAAAAAAAGATGTTTTATGCCAAAGATAATAAATGAGTTAAAACAGAAAACTGCTTTAGAAATCTAGTAGGTCATTTTGGCCATAGTGAAGGTGAGGTGGTATAGGAGTGTGATTTGTGTCTAGGGAAGGAAACAGGCAGAATTAGAAAGGCAGATCACTCAGGTAAGAAATTTGCAATAGGACTAAATTGGGAACAGAAAGGAAAACTGTATAATGTTAGCCATGGAAGGGGAGGCAAGTGTGTGAGTGTTAAGGAAGTAAACTCAGTAGGACTTGATGTCAGGCACAGGCAACCAAGTGACTGAGGATCATTGATGGGAAAGGGTCTGGGGCAGAAGCAGATTTTGAACCTCTGGAGTTAGATAGAACCATCTGTAGTGATAATGGCAGAGGAGTGTGAGCTTGGTGTAAGTGAAGAGAAGGGTTGCTAGTCCTTGAGTGCTGAAATAACCTGACACGGTGGGATTCGACTTACAAGTGGTTGGCAAGGATGCGTCAGCGTGGCCAGAATATGGAGGCATAATGAGAACACGGGGCAGTTACCTGGGTGCAGGGTAGTGTGTGCAGCATTGAGCTGGTGGCAGTGAGGGCTTGGGAGAGCTTCCTTGTGAAATAAATAGCAGATCCTGGACACATTATATTTGAGACTTGTGATGGGAAGAAAAGCCACCAAACTTACTTAGTTTCCAACTTGGGGAATAAGTGCACGTGGAACAGCTGGCTTGGGAAGAAAGATTCAGGTATTTTGAGTTTAAGCTCCTATGGGGACAGGTGAGTGAAAAAGCTGTGACAGTAAATCGTGGTGTGAGAGTGTGTCCTGCTTGAGATAGCGGAATTGGGAGGAGAGGTGTCGTAGTCAGCTTGCAAAGAAAGCAGATCAGGCGCAGAAGAGCGCTGTCCGCAGGCAGGGAGAGACCTCCGCCGTGGTGAAAGAGGCAGAAGCAGTGAGGAGAAGCTGTTGAAGGTGATAGGACACGTGTTAGGTACCGAAGGAGTTGCCGCAGAGGGGTCTGCGGGGCAGCCCCCGGTGTGAGCCGAGGAGAACTGAACGTGCGGACACTGGAGCCCATAACGTGAAGCCAAGTGTCTGGGACCAGAAAGCTCACCATGAGCAACCCGTTGTTGGAGGTGGAAACTGAGCAAATTTAAGACTAGAAAGGACCCACAGGGGAGAATGTGCAGGTGCTGAAGAAATGCACGGCCTCATCGTGGCCCTGGTCCTAGGAAAGGCAGGAAAGATGGCAAGGTGTAGAAGGAAACAGAGCTGGAGTGAGGAGGAGGAGGGACAGGTGCAAATGGGGGCACGACGTTGCTTGTGCAGGTGAGGTCACCTCCTACCTACTAAAATGTCATTGAAAACTCTGTTAAGGGAGATAATGACTATAAAGTTTGCTTTTAGTCTTATTTTGTGTGATATTTGTTCATTGTCCAGATCACAGAACGACTTTTCAAAATCTCTCATTTCAGCAAAAAATCAGTTAGAATTCTGTTGTCATATGCTTCGAGGAACAATAGACCCAAAGGAACCATCTACCTATGAGTATGTGAGATTCATAGGAAATTTCAAATCTTTAAATAGCGGTGAGTTAAAATGCCTCTCTTTCCAGTGTGTTTTAACTTGATATTATTTTTCTAGCTCTTAAAGACTTAGATGTTTGGATATCAGTAACAGCTTTTGTTGGAGTAACTGATCATAGCATTTCTTCACTGTTTAGTATCCACTTCAGCACACAATGGCTTTGAAGGAACTATACAGCGCACACACAGGCCTTCCTATGAGGATAGGATTTGTTTTGTAGCTACTGTGAGATTGGCTACGCCGCAGTTCATCAAGGTATGTTTCTAGTTTCATTTCCCAGGGAGAATTTCAGTCCACATTATGTAATTTTTTGTTTTCTTTACAGTGGCTGAAACCTCATATAAACATTGAAGACTGTGAGACATTGAACATGCATGATCATGATTTTTTTGAAACATAAGTTATCAAGGCGCTCATTAAATTATATAGCTAATTTCTTAGTGTAAGTTCTTTGCAGTTCACCAGTGGTTGTATGTCACTGTTGACCTACTTTTGTGCAAAATTTTCTTAGGTTTTTGTGACTAATTCACTGTCTTCATTAAAGGAGAAATCCAAAATAACCTTGGTAATTTTTTTAAAGATTTATTTATTTATTTGAAAGAGTTACAAAGAGGCAGAGAGAGAAAGAGGTCTTCCATCTGCTGGTTCACTCCCAAACAGCCACGATGGCTGGAGCTGAGCTGATCTGAAGCCAGGAGCCAGGAGCTTCTTCCAGGTCTCCCATGCAGGTGCAGGGTCCCAAGGACCTGAGCCATCTTCCACTGCTTTTCCAGGCCATAGCACAGAGTTGGATCATAAGTGGAGCAGCCAGGTTTCGAAGTGGCACCCATATGGGATGGCGGCACTGTGGATGGCAGCTTTACCCACTATGCCATAGCACTGGCCTCCCCTGATAATTTTTTAAATACTGGTTTTCAGATTTGTTTTTGGGAATGTGTAAGCAGCTTTTTACTGCACATAATTTACCTTTTCAGTTCTAGAATTTAACTGAATCATTTAGTAGGGAAGTGGGAAAGTGAACTAGTTCAACCCTAGAAAGTGGCTGGGAAGAAGCCAGGTGTGACTTGAACTTTAGGGAAATGCGTATCAGGATTTAGTAGATTGCACTCCTCAGCCAGTGTGGCTGTGCATATTTTGATCTTCGGAAGGAAAAAAAAACACGGCTAACATTTGCATGTTTACCAAATAGTGTATGCTTGACTTGCATTATCTCATTGAGTTCGTACAGCAACCCTGTGAGAATGATGCTGCTTGATCCCTGCATTAAACGTAAGGAAACTGAGGCTTAAGGCATTTAAGTGTCTCAGGCATTAAGTGACAGGGCTGGGACTGGCTTCCAGTGCTTCTCTCACGCCCCAGCTAGTAAGTGTTGCATTGTACTGAAGAAAGGTACTCAAGAAGGAGACAGAAGCAGGTAATGCGTTGTTTAGTGTGACTGGAGTCTATGGCTGCTGTGTGTAGAGAGGTAGAGACAGACAAGGTTAGAAAAGTAAGAAGAGGCCAGAGGAGAAATCTGTTTCTTTCTTTGCTATTTCTCCTTGCTGACGATGTTAACACTAGGGTTAACAACTGAAGGGTTGTAAGTAGGGAAGTTGTACAATCCGAGTATTTGCAAAGTAGTTGTGGCCCTAGAATGTGCAGTGAATTGAAGTATAAGGAGGTTGGTGAGATGCCTTAACAAGAATGTGCATTAATGATGGCAAGGGTCTAACCCAAGTTACTGAAGATGGGTGAGGTGGAGTTATTTTTAGAACGCTGTGAAGGTGAAATGTAGAGAGTTTAGCACTTAGCTGTAAGAGTGAAGAGTATGTGTGACTGTCAGGTTCTGGACTCTGTCACCACACAGGTATGTGCCCTGTAACCAGACGGAAAAGTGTGTCACTGAGGAGGAGTAAGACAGTTCATTCTTCTTAAAACTTGTTGAGTTTGAGATGTGTGGGAACATTCAGATAGTTTCAAAATACAGGACAGTAATTCAGGAGAGAGCTCTGAATTCAGAAGTAGGGTTTATAGGTGTGTGTGTCTATGGGAAATATGTAGAGTGAAAACTACTCATTCGGAAGCCTGTGTCCTTTGACATAGACAATAGATAACTAAAGTGTGTAAAAAATTTGTGCAGGGAAAAGTTACCTAATAATGATTTTTATGTTTGATAATGTGTAGGATTCTTATAAGGACACAAGAAAGCATTTCTAAATTTTAATAATTTATTTGTAGGAAATGTGTACTGTTGAAGAACCCAATGAAGAATTTACATCTAGGCATAGTTTAGAATGGAAGTTTCTGTTTCTGGATCACAGGTAACTCCATTTTTAAATTTTGTAAAAAAATTAATAGTCATATAATTCTTGAAATTAATGGGTTTTAAGGACAAATTTTTTTCTAATCTGGAACTTTGGGGAAAAAATAAAGCCACTTCAAATTCATTTCTAGTTGGAATATTTCTAATTATGGAAAGAATTGTAATCTCGATTGTTTTATATGTAATTTAGGGCACCACCCATAATAGGATATTTGCCATTTGAAGTTTTGGGAACATCAGGTTATGATTACTATCATGTGGATGACCTAGAAAACTTGGCAAAATGTCATGAGCACTGTAAGTAGATTTTAATACTTCTGTTATTTACTTTTTAAGTTACGTAAACAGAAATCCTGTCCTGTTAGTGGAAAGAGATAAAATGCAGATTTAAAACCATTTTTGTATTTTTGAAATATACTGGGAAATTTTGCTTTGTATGTATAACAAATCGAATAGGAGTCATGAAGTTTAAGCAAACTTGTTGCAGTTTTACATTTCAGTTTACTGTAATAAGTCTTGTTCTAAAACATCTTGTTCTGAATTGTATAAACTCTGCACCTGGAGTAAGAGAAGTAGATTCCTTTGAAAATGGTCATAGTACTGGGAGTCTGTTGGAAAAAGCTCACAGTGGGCGCTCAGCTCACACCTGGCTGCTGTTGCTGCCGGCAGCAGGAGTGTGGCTACCGCACTGTGCCAGCGCTTCCTTCCCTGAACAGTCACATTTATTGTCACTGTAGTTACAGCAGGCACTGGCATTCTCGCCAGGAGTAAACTGAGTCATGGAGGGCGGAGGAACTGACTCGGCACAGCTTGTGAGTGACAGCAGAGTGCAGGCCTACCCCATTACCACGTGCTCTTCATTCTTTGTTTCGGGGACTTGTAAGGATTGGTCTTACTTGCTTCTCTGCCCTCTCTCTACGTCTGCCCTCTTGGGTGTGCTGTAAAGCTTGCGTAGATATTTTATATACTTTGATGACGTAAACTCTGTATGAAAGAAACCATGTTACATGTGATAGCATCAACTGGAAATTTTCAGAGTAAAGTCCTTTTGACACGAAAGAAAACATTCACTCTGTTGTGTGGTGACCACGCACCTGATGAAGTGGGAAAGACCTGGCACTTTTGTTAACCAACTGGGTGACTTTGGAGAAGCGATTTTGTGTTGTAGACTTTGGTTTCCTGAGAGAGAGAGAGAGTGGGTGATCTATCGATCCTGTCCAGCATTTACTTAGATTTGCTACATTGAATGCCAGTCTGTTAAAAAAAGGATTTTATAGTTAAGGAATACTGGGGAAAACGTCATAATCCCTTTCCAAGAATACCTTCACTCAAGTTTTGAGAAATTGAAGAAACTATTTATCAAAAAACTTCCCAAATTTAATCATTAGCCTATTTTTTTGCTAAACATTTGTTAAAAGGTTTCAGAACATAAAATTTACAAAGCATATTTTGCAAAATGCTGTACTTAGCAGTTACTTGAAACAGTGAAGTTATTCTGATTTTGGTTAAGGTTTAAACAAATATTTTTAAAGATTTTTAAAATTTATTTTAGAGGTAGAGTTACAGATAGAAAGGTCTTCCACCCTCTGGTTCACTCCCCAAGTGGCTGCAATGACCAGAGCACTGGGCTGATCCAAAGCTAGGAACCAGGAGCTTCTTCCGGGTCCCGCACAGTGCAGGGGCCCAAGCTCTCTCATCAGAGAGCTGGATCGGAGGAGGAGCAGTCGGGACACAAACCTAGTACTCATATGGTGTGCCAGCACTGCAGACGGAGGCTTAGCCCGCTACGCCACAGGGCCGGCCCCAAGGTTTAAAATTAAACGTCTCAAAGATGACTGTACCTGTCAGAGAATCTGTGGGCTGGTGGGAGCTTAGATGCAGTTTCTTATTGCTGTTACTGTCAGTCTGTCATGAGGAAGTCCACAGTGTGAATTCTTGAGTATTCGCAAGTTCGTTGTCTACTTTAAAAAGTGTGTAAGATCAGCAATAACTGACTGCAAGTTAGGCTGTGTGAGGGAACTGACGCCTGCTTGGAACCTTGAAGTATCTCTGAGGAATAGCATTTTCTTATAACTGATAGGCATGTGTTTGAAAATCCAGAAAAAAATTGTATATTTAGATTTACATGTAGATATAAATGTTAGCTTTTGGTTAAGAATAGGTTCTATATAACTAATAATACCGATGAAATAAAAAAAATAAACACTTTTCCTTTTTTCTTTTTAGTAATGCAGTATGGGAAAGGCAAATCATGTTACTACAGGTTCCTGACCAAAGGACAGCAGTGGATTTGGCTTCAGACTCATTATTATATCACCTACCATCAGTGGAATTCAAGGCCGGAGTTTATTGTTTGTACGCACACTGTAGTAAGGTAACAGTTCTTTTAGAGAATTTCTGAATTAGAGTAACATCTTATAATGATTTGAGCGATGTAATTTTATGCATGACTTGTTAATGAACTACAAAGTGATCTTCTGCAAAGTTCAGTACATCCTTTTGGTATTCTGTTAAATTTTTATAGGCATTATATAGAAATAGGCGTTATGTAGACATATGTTTGACATAAACTTTGTGCATTACAGCAGAAGTTGTAACTGTCCTTTATGTTCCCAAGCGAATCGTGTAGAGGAAAAACTGGAGCAGATCAGCACCCTTCCTCTGTTTAGATCCTCTTAGTTACTGCGCAGTTGTGTGTCGTTACAGTAGTAGCACATCAGGCTTGGGGTACTGGGAAAACAGCTGGACTTGGGACACTTCACTGTGGGTATCGTTTGGATTTGTGTAGCATATGGAAAATGGTCTAGAGTTAGAGATGAGCAGGTGAGACACATAACAAGCACTAGATGGTTGACAGCTCTGTGGTATTTTGAATGAATGACCAAACACTAAAATGTAAATTTTTCCTATTTGTAGTTATGCCGAAGTTAGGGCTGAAAGACGACGAGAACTTGGCATTGAAGAATCTCTCCCGGAGACAGCTGCTGACAAAGTATGTTTTACAGCTTTCAGAAAATTATTTAATTTTCTTTCCAATGAAAGATGAGACTTGATAAGGAGATTAATTTTCAAATATTTCATCATCTCATTTGTGACAGGGATATGATTATTTTTAATGTAATATTTTATAAATATTTAAACAAATGAAGATGTTGATGTTTAGCAATAATTGGGTGACAGACAAATGAGAAGACTTCAAAAAATTTGTGGAAAATGAGGACCAGTGTTATGATATAGCAGGTAAAGCCACCTCATGTAATGCTGGAATCCCCTGTGGGCGTTTGTTTGAGTCCCAGCTGCTCCACTTCCAATCTAGCTCCTTGCTAGTGCACCTGGGAAAGCATCGGAAGGTGGCTCAAATGCTTAGGCCCCTGCACCCATGGGGGAGACCTGGAAGAAGCTCCTGGCTCCTGGCTTCAGTCTGGCCCAGTACTAGCCACTGTGGCCATGTGGGGAGTAAACCACTGAATGGAAGATCTCTCTCTGTAACTCTACCTTCCAAATAAATAAATTAAATCTTTTAAGAAATATGGAAAATGGAATTAAAAGATTGCTTATTTTGGTGCAAGAAAATTTTTAAGTCCTTAACAGAGTTTTTTCATAATACACATTTTCCATGAACTTTGTGAAGACTCCCTTGTATTTGATCTTTTTTTTTTTTAAGATTTATTTATTTATTTGAAAATCAGTTACACAGAGAAGGAAAGGCAGAGAGAGAGAGTCTTCCATTGCTGGTTCACTCTCCAATTAGCTGCAGTGCCCGGAGCTGCGCCGATCTGAAGCCAGGAGCTTCTTCTAGGTCTCCCACGTGGGTGCAGGGGCCCAAGGACCTAGGCCATTTTCCACTGCTTTCCCAGGCCATAGCAGAGAGCTAGATTGGAAGTGGAGCAGCAGAGACTCGAACCGGTGCCCATATGGGATGCTGGCACTGCAGGCGGCGGCTTTACCCGCTATGCCACAGTGCCAGCCCCTGTATTTGATCTTAAAAAGAAAGCTAACAGCTTATTAACTATGATGTGCTAGGCTCTGGTTGGATTCTTTATATAAATTAAAAAATATGATTTACTCCTTAGACATTTGTATCTGGTAGGTTCTCTCTCTCTCTCTCTCTCTTTTTTTTTTTTTTTTTTTAGAGCTTTTTTTATTTGAGAGGCAGAGTTACAGAGAGAAAGAGGGAGAGAGAGAGATCTTCCATCGTCTGGTTCATTCCCCAAATGGCCACAACGGCTGGAGCTGGGCTGATCTGAAGCCAGGAGCCAGAAGTTTCTGCCTGGTCTCCCACACAGGTGCCAGGGGCCCAAGCACTTTACCATCTTCTGCGCTTTGCCAAGCCATTAGCAGGGAGCTGGATTGGAAGTGGAGCAGCCAGGTCTCAAACCAGTGCCCATATGGGATGCCAGCGCTGTAGACAGAGGCTTAACCTGCTGCACCATAGCTCCGGCCCCACTATCTTTTCTTTGAGAACACTGAAACTGAGGTTTCAAGGTGTATGGGGAACCTCTCGTGAAGACACATAACTGGGAAATCAAAGTCAGAATTAGAACCCTTACGACTTCGTTAGTTGTCAGGTAGAAGTACAGTGTCTTCGTTATCTATTGCTGTATAATAGATTACTCCAAAACCTAGTGACCAGAACAACACACCTGTCATCTCAGTTTAGGTGGCCCAGACGTAACGTAGCTGGACCCTCTGCTTTGGATCTGTCACAGGCTGCAGTTACTGAGTCAGTGGGGGCCCGGCTGAGGCCGTGTGTATTTGCAACTCAGTGGTGTGGTTGTGAACTGGTTCCTCGTGGGCACTTGGACTCAGGGCCTTGGCTGCTTGCTGGCTGAAGGCCAGAGGACATCCTGGGTTTCTTTTCAGCTGACCCTCTCTGTCTAAACAAGCACGCAAGAAGATCCAGGGGGACACAATACTGGCACGGTGCAAGTCGCAGTCTTTTGTATCCTAACCACAGATGTGATATCCTGTGACTGTATCTGTTCTGTGCATTGTGGAAGCAGGTAACTAGGTCCAGGCTATACTTGGAGGGCCTGCCCAAGGGCATGAGTACCAGGAGGCAGGAAATACTTGACTGTCATGGGTGAAGTTGACTCCCACAAGTATTTTTAACCTACAGAAAATACATGGAATGGAAAGAGTCCAGAATCTAGGTATAAAAGTGAGTTCAGTGGTCAGTGTGCCGGGCGACAGTGCGGGGCTATTCAGCCAGCCATGTAGTCAGCAAACCTTAACTGCAAGCCATGTGCCAGGCTTAGCTCCAGGTGCTGTGAAGAACACAAAGAGGTTTCTGCAGTGTGGATCCCACATGGCAGAATGTTCCCGGAGAGCCTGGATGTGTGAGTAAGGCAAATTGTTTCCTTTCTGAGAGTGGGTAGTGCTTACGCCTAGGGTTCTTTGATGGGGGCCATGATAGAAATAAGAGTAACACGGAGATTTTCATCCTTGTTTCTTCTTTTTCCCAGTCCTAGTAAATACAGTTAGCCTTCCTAACAGTGCTCCAACTCTGTCTACTTTCTCCCTGTATTTACCGCTACCACCGCGACCCGCCCGGAGCTTGGGGAAGGGCTCCGAGCTAGTCTGCAGAAATCTATGTGTGGATGGTTTTCTTAAGTCATGCATTTTGATCATGGCCCAGGGCAAGGGGCTGTAGACGGAAGAGAAGATGAGCAAGGACCACGCCTCGGGGCACTGGGGCCTTGAGAGGTGAGGGAGACAAGGAAGGACCAGCCTCAGAGGAGTCGGGAGGAGCTGGCGAGACAACAGCAGAGCCCGAAGCAGGAGTGTGTTGCCGAGGAGCGAGCCATCAGCTGCCTTGGATCTGGTGCAGTAGTCGCCTAGAGGAGAGCATAACTAAAGTGGGTTTAAAGAAGATTTCTAGGAAAAGGAGTGAGAGACAGTGAGTAGAAAAGGCTTTTGCTACAGAAGAGAAAATGGGTCAGTGTAGGAAGGGAGTCAGGTTTAAAGGAAATTTTTGCTTTTTAAGATAAAGAAAGAATAGCCTATTTGGGTACTGATGAGAGTGATGCAGCAGGAGAAGTTGGTTGATAAGGGGACATTGAAGGAGAAGTGCTAGAGTTCTTGAGTAGGAGACGCAAGATGAGGCCTGGCCCACCAGTAGAGGATTGCATTTAGCTGAAGGGACCAATTGAAACTGAGATTATGGAAAGTTTATTCGTACCAGTGATGGCACAGTGCAGAGTTTGATGGAAAGGACCAGTGGAAGTCGGCATCTCTGGAGGGAGGTGACTTCAAGGGAAAGGGGGTCCTCGTTTTGAATATGTGACAGTATCTAACCTGGTGTTGAAGATTGATGAGGGGACACTGAGCCAGGAGCGAGCGTTTTACTTCAGGTGCTCCACGGGGAATGAGCTGTACACGCCTGTAACGGCACAGTGGGTTCTGGGCAGAGAATGAAAGCCTGAGAGCTGGGAGTTCGGGGGGCAGGGAGGGAGTGTGGTCTGGAAGCACCAATTGGAGGCTTCGTGTTCCACCTCCAACCTCTGATCTGAGGGCTGTGAGAGAGAAACGAGCCACTACAACGAGCCGTGCAGGAGGACAGGGCTGGCGAGACCTGAGGGTCCTTGGAGCAGGCCAGTGGAGCCTGCAGGATGAGGGTAAGAGGGTGCAGCATTTTGTTGATTCTGGACTCCTGAACAGAAGGGTTTCAGAAGCTGGGAGGCGGTGAGAGGCAGAGACAACAGGAAGTGGCAGTGGAGTGGAGACTGCGGCACTGAGTCCTGCCACCCTCTTTCTTCCTGGATAGCACAGGTGGTGATCATACTGCTCACGTGCATGTACGTGTCTACGTGAATGTATGCATCCGTTGGGGTGCATAGAAGCCCATTTCTGTGGCTTCCCTTCAGTGAGAAGAGAGGCCCATTTCTTTTATTTCTTTTTATTTATTTTTTAACTTTTATTTAATGAATATAGATTTCCAAAGTACAGCTTATGGACTACATTGCCCCCCCCCCCCAATGACTTCCCTCCCACCCGCAACCCTCCCCTTTCCCGCTCTCTCCCCTTCCATTCATATCAAGATTCATTTTCAATTTTCTATATATACAGAAGATCAGTTTAGTATACATTAAGTAAAGATTTCAACAGTTTGCACCCCCATAGAAACACAAAGTGAAAATACTGTTTGAGTACTAGTTATAGCATTAAATCTCAATGTACAGCACACTAAGGACACAGATCCTACATGAGGAGTAGAGAGGCCCATTTCTTAGTCACTGCTGCATGTGGAGAACGTTTGATAGGACACTCAGCTCTGTTACAATGTGGAGCATAGAAGGATTGCTGTGTTACAATACAAGTTACAGGGCTGGCGCCTTGGCTCACTTGGTTAATCCTCCGCCTGTGGCGCCGGCATCCCATATGGGTGCTGGTTCTTGTCCCGGTTGATCCTCTTCCAGTCCAGCTCTCTGCTGTGGCCCGGGAGTGCAGTGAAGGATGGCCCAAGTGCTTGGGCCCGGCACACACATGGGAGACCAGGAGGAAGCACCTGGCTCCTGGCTTTGGATCGGCGTAGCGCTGTCCATAGCGGCCATTTGGGGAGTGAACCAACGGAAGGAAGATCTTTCTCTCTCTCTCTCTCTCTCTCTCCCACTGTCTATAACTCTGTCAAATAAATAAAAATAAATAAACAAGCAAATAAAAAATAGAATACAAGTTAGAGTAGTGGCAGGATTATGTATTTCATGGTGGCAAGGTAGGTGTTCTTGTAAGGCAAAGCCATTAGATGGGAATGGGAGGCGGGTTTCACAACGATGGGAACGGTGTGGAGTAGTTGGCAAGAGTAGGAAGGCGAGCCCACCAGAATCACTTCACAGCACTGCTGCCGAGCGCCGGGTGCTTGGCTGAGGTTGATGAGCATTTTAGGTTAGCTGGCATGGTTTGCAGGGGAACCTTGAGCAAGTACATGAGATGGACAGGAAAGCAGTTGTGTAAGGTAGCATTTTCATTTGTACCATTAGTACTGGTGCAGAGGTCAAATGACTGAGAGAGGTTCAGGAAAAGGTTGTTGGAGACTAGCTGAGAGGCAGCATAAGCCGAGTTTCAAAGATGGTTACCCTACTTTGTGTATATATTAAGGTATCAACTTTATTGTGTTTTTTTATTTTTATAAAACATACAAGTTAGATTTTAGCAGTTTTTAAGGGTACAGTTCAGTGTTATTAAGTAGCATTCACACTCTTCTTTTAAAAAACATTTATTATGTGAAGGCAGAGATAGAGGGAGAGAGAGAGAGAATCCATTGGTTCACTCCCCAGATGGTCACAACAGCTGGAGCTAGGCTGGCTGAAGCCAGGAGCCAGGAGCTTCCGGGTCTCCCACACAGGCGCAGGGGCCCAAGCACTTGGGCCGTCCTCTGCTGCTTTCTCAGGCCACAGCAGAGAGCTGCATCAGAGATGGAGCAGCCAAGAAATGAACTGGTGCTCATGTGAGATGCCGGCACTGCAGGTGGAGGCTTAACCTTCTACCCCACGGTGCTGGCCCCAGCATTCACGCTGTTGGACAGCTGTGTCATCACCACCCACGTCCAGAACTTTCTCATTTTCCCAGACTCCATGCCCATTAACAACTGGCCACCTCTCTTCCCCTAACCCCTGCCAGTCATTCTACTCTGTGCCCAGGAGTTTGACACACAGGATTGTCCTTCTGTGACGGACTTCACTCAGCCCTGTGTTCTCAGGGAATGCCCGTATTGTAGCAGAGGTCAGAACTACGTCTGCTCTCTGAAGGCACAGTAATCTTCCCTGGCAGATGTGTACACATTTTGCTTATCTGTTCATCTGGCAGTGAGCACTCCACTTGCTTTTGCCTGTGGCTGTTGTGAGTGATGCTACTATGAACACGGGTGTGCAGTATCTGTTTGAGTCCTGCCTGCATGTATTTTGTGTACATTCAGAAGTAGATTTGCTGGTCATATGATGCTCTTCGTTTCGTTTTTTGAGAAGCTGCCATGCTGTTTCCGTAGTGTCTGTGCCATTCTCACATTGTGCACCACCGGTGCATCAGAGTTGCAATTTCTCCACGTCCCTGCCAACACTGGCTATTTTCTGTTGCTTGATGACAGTCATCAGAATGAATGTGAGGCGGTGTGTGTCATTGTGGTTGTGAGTTGTGCTCCCCTCGTAATTAGTGAGGCTCAGCAAGTTTTTGTGTGCTCTTGGCTATTTGTGTGTCTTCATCGGAAAACTGTTTGGTGCACCCTTTGTTCAGTATTGAACTGGGTTTGTTTTTCATTGTTGTATAAATTCTTTATATGTCTTGGATATTAACTTGTTATCAGATACATGATTTGGAAATAATTTCTTCCCCCCCTTTGGTTTGCCTTTTTCCTTGTTGATGGAGTCCTTTAAGACACAGCGTTCCTAATTGTGATGAAGGCGTGTTTCTGGGCAAATCCAGCGTCTTCACGCTTTCCTCCTCTGTTCCTTCTAACAGCTCATGGTCTGGGCTGGTATGTGTAGGCCTTTTGTATGTGGTGGAAGGCAGGGCCCAGCTCCTTTTTTTTTTTTTTTTTTTTTTTTTTGTTAATGGTGAATGAACCCAAAACTTTGCCCTTACCTAATGCATACATAGATCCTTTTACTTAACTGTGTATAAAAAGTAAATTTTTCTTTTTCGATTACAAAGCAGTATCTCTAATTTAAGATCTCTGCACAGAATCACAAAAAACCATTTATTATACTGTCTCCTTAGAGCCAAGACTCTGGTTCTGATAATCGGATAAACACAGTCAGCCTCAAAGAAGCACTGGAAAGGTTTGATCACAGCCCAACCCCGTCTGCTTCCTCCCGGAGTTCAAGAAAATCATCTCACACGGCGGTCTCAGACCCTTCCTGTGAGTACGCGCCTGCAGGCAGACCTGAGAGGGGAGCGCCACCGCGCTTTGTTTCTGCTGTCAGCACCTTATTGCTAATGCTTCTTGAAAGTTGCAAGTTTTTATAGTTGTGAAACACGTTCACCTTTTCAGTGAGTGAGGGGTACGTTGCTCGCCTGTGACACAGTCAGGCTTGAGTGCCCTGTCAGACCTGTGAGTGGGAAGTGTTGGAATTGAGTAGTAATTGTCCCTCAAAGAGAAAGCAAAACTATTTCTATAGAGCCAGTGTGCATGCTGTTTGCTTTGCTTTCTTTTTTTTTTTTTTCATTTTACTTATTTATTGATAGAGTTACAGAGAGAGGGAAAGAGAAAGAGAAAGGTCCTCCATCTGCTGGTTCACCCTCCGAATGGCCTCAACAGCCAGAGCTGGGCCTATCGGCATCCAAGAGCCAGCAGCTTCTTCCAGGTCTCCCATGTGAGTGCAGGGGTGTTACCAGGCCCATTGGGACTCCCAGGTGCACTAGCAGGGAGCTGGATTGGAAGTGGAGCAGCGGAGACACAAACCAGCACCCACATGGGATGCTGGTGCCTACTACACTACAGTGCTGGCCGCTGTGTTTGCTTTTTAAAGTAAACCTTTTTGAAACTGTCTTTAGTATCTTGTCTTTATGTAGGTAAGACTTTAAATTGCCATCACAGGTTCTGCATCTGGTTGGTGGAGTCAGCCAACCTCAGATCAGAATGGGGAAAAGGATGAGGCTGTACTGAACGTGTACAGACGTTTTTCCTTGTTATTCCCTAAATATTACAGAACACTGTCCACACAGCATTTGCATTGTCTTAGCTGTTAGAAGTAATCTGGAGGTGACTTGCAGGGTACACGGAAGGATGTGCACAGGTACTGCACAAACACGCCGTGTCATGGGAGGGAGGGGAGCCCCTGGGTTCCAGAGCTGATTCCCTGACGGTGCTAAGGGATGACTGTAGCAACTATTTTTTTCCCTTAATTTGCTGTTCTACTTGTTTTTAAGATTTGTTTATTTATTTATTTGAAAGGCAGAGTTACAGAGATGCAGAGAGAGAGAAAGAGACAGAGAGGTCTTCCATCCGCTGGTTCACTCCCCAAATGGCTGCAACGGCCAGAGCTGGGCCAATCCAAAGCCAGGAGCCAGGAGCTTCTTCCTGGTCTCCTTCGTGGGTACAAGGGAAGGTCCATTAATAGGGAGCTGGATCAGAAGAAGAGCAGCTGGGACTCGAACCGGCACCCATATGGGATGCCAGCACTGCAGGTGGCGGCTTTAACTGCTACGCTACAGCGCTGGCATCTATAGCAACTATTTTTACATTTAAAAGTTTTCCCATTCAGATATTTTCTTTGTCCTTGAAAAACCAAAAAGAATTACAATGAATTGTCATGGACTTTGTGAGTGATTTAGAAAAATAACTCAGAAACCATTTTTATTCCCTGAAATACATTTTGAGATCAACCTTGATCCAGTCCTACTGTCGTTCTGTCTTTGCTGACTGATTTTAGCAACCCCCACAAAGACGCCAGCAGATGCCAGCACCCCTCCCCGGCAGCGCTTGCCCGTCCACGAGAAGCCGGCACAGAGGAGGCCGTCGTTCGGCAGCCAGGTGAGCTCCGGGAGCGCCCAGGCCGTCCGAGAGGAAGTCGGGATTTCACCCCCTTCCCTGCAAATCCACGCAGTTGTTGATAGGTCATTCAGGGTGGGTGTGTGTGTGTGTGTGTGTGTGTGTGTGTGTGTGTGAAGAGGTTGTCATGCACATCTTCACATAAAACCTTGGTTTGTTTTTTTGTTTGTGAAAAGACAGTAACTGAGAGCCGTTTTGTTCTGAGTTCAGATTCCAGTGCCCTTAGTTAAGTCTACCTGCATTTTTCGGAAGCTCATGGATGGTGCCGTAGCAGGTGCCTTGGGAGGTGACAGGTAAGTAGGGAGCAGGCCTTCCTCACCTGTGCTCTGCTGACAGAAGACTAAGGCACGCTGCACGCCCAGGGACAAACACGTCATTTTGTATTTCTGGTGGAAGCACGCGTGTGTGGAATAAGCATCACTTCAGCATTGTTTTCTGTTTTGCTTCTAGTCCATAAATTCTCCGTCTGTTGGTGTGTCATTAACACAGCCAGTGATGTCTCAGCCTGCAAATTTACCGATTCCACAAGGCATGTCCCAGGTATCTGTCTTTGTTTATTTGAGTAATTAAAAGGAATAACTTTGCTTTTAAGCTAATAATAATTTTAAAAATACTTAGTTGTAGATGCCTCAGCTAGGGACGTTTTTGATTGTCGTATAGTTGTGGGGCACCCCTGACTTATGTGGGCAGGGGTCAGGGTTGTTGCATGACAACAAAGACTGTCCTGCTTACTGTGCCATAGCACAGGTTTTTTTTGTTTTTGTTTTTTTAAGATTTTATGTATTTGAGAGGTAGAGTTATAGACAGTGAGGGAGAGGGAGAGACAGAGAGAGAGAGGTCTTCCTTCCATTGGTTCACTCCCCAGATGGCCGCCATGGCCGGAGCTGCACCATTCCGAAGCCAGGAGCCAAGTGCCTCTTCTGGGTCTCCCATGTGGGTGCAGGGGCCCAAGGACTTGGGCCATCTTCTACTGCTTTCCCAGGCCATAGCAGAGAGCTGGATAGGAAGAGGAGCAGCTGGGACTAGAACCGGTGCCCATATGGGATGCCATTGCCGCAGGTAGAGGATTAACCTACTGCGCCACAGCGCCGGCCCCGGAATTAAGTAGCTTTATTCCTGTATTCACTAACTCATGTATAGGTATTACTGAATTCCTTGTATGTGACAGGTGTCACAGGCGCCAGCAACAAAATTATATCTGTACTGAGAGGCTGTTCCTTCCAGAGTGTGACCGATAGCTGCAGGTCTTGTTACGTGGTTTGTGTGCTCAAGGTATATAGGCTGATACTGGAGCACAACGTATGGACTCTTAACGGAGCCTGAAGAAGTCAAGGAAAACGTATGTTGCCTGGCCTGTGGCCTGGGAGAGGCCCAGATAGAAAAATTAGCAAGACAGAGAATATTTCAAAAGGCTGCAATATGCTGCTTTTGATCATAACTTCTCAATTTGTGATTCTTCAAACACTTTAAACATACCACGTGGGTAGTGTAGACTGTTGATTAGCATTAAGGATAGCTCGACTTAGCAGTGTCTTGATTTCAGTTAATGGTAATTGATAATTTATAAAAAGAGCATTTTAAAAATTATATAGTTATTAAATTTACATATATCACTGTGCTATAACATGATACATGCACAGAAGTATTGGCAATCTTGTAAGTTAACTGAGCTCTATAATCTTGATTTTTAGCAACACAATATTATGTGAGGTCTATAACAGCATTTTTTTTTAAGATTGATTTATTTATTTAAAAGAGTTAGAGAAGGAGAAGCAGAGAGACACAGAGAGAGAGAGAGAGAGAGAGAGAGAGAGAGAGGGGTGTCTTCCATTCGCTAGTTCACTCCCCACTTGGCCACAATGGCCAGAGCTGGGCCAATCCAAAGCCAGGAGCTTCCCCTGGGTCTCCCAAGTGGGTGCAGGGGCCCAAGGGCTTGGGCCATCTTCACTGCTTTCCCAGGTCATAGCAGTGAGCTGGATTGGAAGAGGAGCAGCCCGGACTCAAACCGGTGCCCATATAGGATACCAGCACTGCAGGCAGTGGCTTTCTCTGCTACACCGCAGCGCCGGCCCCAGCACTGTTATTAAATACTGTATTTAGTTACAACAGTTTTAATCAGTGTTGAGTCCTCAAAACCCAATTATTTTGAAGTGAATTAATAGAACTTTTATGTAAATATTGAGACATGCATACTCTTGGTTTTATTGTCTAATCTCAGGATACTGAATAAGCATTTCCTACAATTTTATAGGGATATTTTAATGAAATAAATAATATGTGCTATGTCAAAAATGTTAGTAAGCATTCAGACCTCACATTTCATTCACTAATAAAGCCAAACATTTTGCCTCTAGTTCTGTGGTTTTATTTCTAGTATCTTGCCTTTTGTATTTGTTTGTTTTCTTATTTGCACTTAATAAGAAATCTTTTAAATGAAGACAATATAATATTTACACAAGGATACAAATAAAATATTTTTATGTGACGTAAAGAAGATATTTTGATTGGTATTTAAAGATAAGAGGGAGCTGAGATATTAATTTTGTAAAATCTCAAAATATTACATATAGTGATTGTTAGCTTCAGCAGTCAGTTGTATACTTTGAAAAGTAGCATTTGATATCTTTAATATAAAATTTTGAAGAGATTTAATTAAAAAGCTTTTGGGGGGCATTTCTCACTTTTACACTAAGTTCATTGTAGGAGACTGAAGATAGATTTCCAATGAAATGAAACTTCCTGCTGTTACATTGTGTCAGGTACTGAATATTTATGGAGATAATTAAATGACCACCAGATGAGGTTCAGTTACAAGTGGTAGACAGCAGGCGCTTCCTATGACTCAGATGCCACATGAAAATAAGTGAGTTTGAAAACCCTTTGAGTGTTCTAGCAGAAGTTTTTCATTCCTGTGTGCATTCCTTCACCTGGAATTGCTTAGTCACTGAAAGCCTGTGTTTTATACTTGTCTGAAGACAGTTTCATTTAAAAATACTACTGTTGGTTATATGTCAGATTTTTGTAACTCTGGGTAGTTCTGTAGCTGTGTGCACGAAGGACCTTCTGGAGGTGACGGAGTTGTTATGAACAGTCCAAGTGCAGGCTCCTTTTTGATTTGTTACGGGTGGAACTAGAGATAAAAAGTCGAAGAACTTGCTGCAGTGGGTAGGGGAGCGCAGGTCCTCACCTCCGCGCTGTGCGGTGTCAGGATCCCGTCGGAAGTTGAGCACAACAGGAAGGTGGACGGGAATAACATACAAGCATCAGTGCAGATTGGAGACTTACCTGAAATGTTTGGGACCAGAAGTATTTTGGGGTTTGGGATTTTTCAGATTTTGGAATATCATAGGTTTTACCAGCTAAGCATCCCTGACCCCAAAATCTGAAATGGGAAACAGTCCAAAATTGAAGCCTGCTAAGTGCCACTCAGAGCATGCGTTTTGGAGCATTCTGCATTTTGGATTTGCTGTCCCCTCCCTGAGGCTGATAACACGTAACTCCTGCAAGAAGGGGAGACCTCGGGGCCCAGGGATAGCGGCGGCGGGGAGGACGGCCACAGTGAGTCAGATGGAGTTCTCAGGGGAGCAGCCGGGTTGGGGGGCCCCGGTCTCCTCAGTGCATCTGCCTCTTGCCAGGGTGAATCCAGTCTCTTCAGGGCAGGTGAGGCTTGAACACAGCCATTCACTGAGGGCCACAGCTGGGACTGCAGAGCAGGAAGCCACGCACTGGTAGAGGTGCAGCTTTCTGGGAAGCTGCTGCGGGCACTGCTGCCATCGGAGGGAGGACAAGCCCAGGGATGCGCGGCCCCGGGCGGGCACTGCTGCCGTCGGAGGCAGGACAAGCCCAGGGATGCACGGCCCCGGGCGGGCACTGCTGCCATCGGAGGCAGGACAAGCCCAGGGATGCACGGCCCCGTGCGGGCACTGCTGCCATCGGAGGGAGGACAAGCCCAGGGATGCACGGCCCCGTGCGGGCACTGCTGCCATCGGAGGCAGGACAAGCCCAGGGATGCACGGCCCCGTGCGGGCACTGCTGCCATCGGAGGCAGGACAAGCCCAGGGATGCACGGCCCCGTGCGGGCACTGCTGCCATCGGAGGCAGGACAAGCCCAGGGATGCACGGCCCCGGGCGGGCACTGCTGCCATCGGAGGCAGGACAAGCCCAGGGATGCGCGGCCCTGTGCCCTCTCCACCAGCACCTCCGCTGCCTGGCTGCCCTCCCTTTGTGCCTGCAGGCAGAAGGGAAACCTCTCTCAGGTCCACCCCGGTGTCAGGAAGCAGAGCACAGCGGGTGGGTTAGGGGAAGAGGCATGCACTGATGGCTGCCATGACATTCTTAGCTCGCGACGTACTGCTGACTCCTCGTGTTGAGAACCTTAAGAAGTAATTAATACACGGCCCTTCAGTTTCAGTTTTCGGCTCAATTAGGAGCCATGCAGCATCTGAAAGACCAGTTGGAGCAAAGGACACGGATAATAGAAGCAAATATTCATCGGCAACAAGAAGAACTAAGGAAGATCCAAGAACAGCTTCAGATGGTCCATGGCCAGGGGCTGCAGGCAAGTTACTGCTGTATCTGAGTAGAGAGCCTCCCGTTCACGTCTTGGTTTGCTGGGAAGGCTGACTTTGCCTGATGCGAGTGAGTGCTGGGGATGCGTTTCATCACTGCCTGGCAGCCTCCTCAGCCCGATTCTCCTTAGAGTCCTCATGCATGCGTCGTTCATAGGGCTTCCTGCCAGCACCCCTGGTTTTCCAGAGTGGCCGAGTCCTCCTCCAGCAGTTTAGAGAGTTTAAGTCTGTGATATAAAAATTATATTTATCATCAACCTTGAGGTCCACTTAGATACACGATTTATAAATCAACCATAAGCGGTAATTTTACCAATGGGTATGATCTAAATTAGTCACCTGATCAACAAGCAAGACCGCTCTCCCAGATGGGAACTTTGAAGGGAGACTTCTTAAGTGAAAAGTTGTCTAATGTCATCAGTTACAAATCCTAGACGATGCAGAGCTGCCAGTCCACAGACCTCTGAGTAACACTAAGACTTTCCTAACCACTGGAAACCTGATAAAGTTAGAATGTGAAGTTTGATCATTATTGAGTAATTACTTATTATTAATTTTTCATTCAGAGTGAAAAGTCTCCTTGTTACTTTTTAAATTTAATTTGAAGCTCAGTTTTGTTTCTTTTAACGATCTTACTGTTTTTAACATCCAAAGCTCACTGGAACATAATCTTTATTTTTTAAGATGTTTTTGCAACAGTCAAACCCTGGATTGAATTTTGGTTCTGTTCAGCTTTCTTCTGGAAATTCGTCGAACATCCAGCAGTTGGCCCCTGTGAACATGCAAGGCCAGGTTGTCTCTGCTAACCAGATGCAGAGTGGAGTGAGTCCGGGACACATAGGCACAGCGCAGCACTTGATACCGCAGCAGGCTTTGCAGAGTACATCAGCGCAGGTAATGCTGGGAGAGCAGTGAGCTGCGAGAGCCTCCTGCTGAAGCAAAAATAAAGCTCTGTCCTGTAAAGGAGCACATTTTAAAATGTAAACTTTATTAGAACGTGGAGTGTGGAGAGTGGGGATTTCACTCTGTTGTGCAGTTATGTTGGTGTTAAATATTTTCAGTATTTTGACATTTAAAGAACTTGAGTCTACCTAAGGATCTAGTCGAGCGCTTGTACCGGGCAGGGTCTTGTAGCCTGTGCAGTATTTCTGTATGTTAGACAGGCCGAGCGGGAAGCAGCAGGAGCCTGTGCCAGAGCAGGCTGGGAGGGAGTGGTTGGTGGAGGCAGTGTTGGTAATGAGCGTGAGTCCAGGTTCCAGGACTTCCCAGGGCCTCTCACAGACATTGTTCTGGGACGCCTTACGTCACCCCAGGAGGCACACGTTCCTCTCCTCAGCCACGGCTTACCTTGTAGCGAAGCTTCAGGACGGGCCCGTTCTAGGTCACTGCACGCCAGCTGTGCGTAGGTTTCTCCCGCCTCAGCTGTTTCTAGGTGAGGAACAGCAGACGCTCGCTTCCCAGACGCCTTCCTCAGGTCACCTCTAAAATCTCTCTTGGCAGAGTCAAGCCGGTGTCCTGAGTGGGCACAGTCAGCAAACCTCGCTTCCCAGCCAGACGCAGAGTGCGCTGCCCGCCGCGCTCTACAACACCATGGTGATCTCCCAGCCTGCGGCCGGCGGCGTGGTCCAGATCCCGGCGAGTGTGCCGCAGAGCAGCGCCCCGAGTGCCACGGGCACCACCTTCACTCAGGACAGGCAGATAAGGTAGAGCTCGCGCGCCTGCCCTTCTCAGCGTTCTCAGGGGACTGTTACAGGAACTACAATTTGGTTTTTAAAAACATGCTTTTAGTTTGTCACCGCAGCCAGTGCTCTTAATTTGAAATCAAAGCTGAAGGTGTTTCCATTGTTGAAAGACTTTCTAATAAAAGAGTAACAGCACATTCTGTTTCGTGTCCAAAAATGTATTACCAAATGTGGGCACCATTGGACGGTTTATGACAGACTGTGTCACTGTGGGACTTCGATCTTTTCAGCACAGAAGCTAGAGAGTTGTGTAGCCCACCTGAAGTTTGTGAGGTGCTGGCGTTGTGGCATAGTGGGTAAAGCTGCCACCAGTGATGCTGGCATCGCAAGTGGGCCCCCGTGCCTGTCCTGGCTACTCTGCTTTCGATCCAGCTCGCTGCTGATGCATCTGAGAAAAAGCAGTGGAAGGTGGCCCAAGTGCTTGAGCACCTGCACCCACATGGGAGACCCGGATGAAGTCCCTGGCTTCTGCCTGGCCCAGCCCCAGCCGTTGCAGCCATCTCGGGAGTGAACCAGTGGGTAGAAGATCTCTCTGCCTCTTCCTTTCTCTAACTCTGACTTCCAAGTAGATAAATTCTGTGTGTGTGTGTGTATGTGTGTGTATGTGTGTTCTTAGGGTCATCATTATTTCCCAGATAAGAAAAAAGGGGTGTGTGTGTGTGTGTTCTTAGGGTCATCATTATTTCCCAGATAAGAAAAAAGGGGACTTTAGTAATTTTTGAAGAGATGTGTTTGAAAGGTAGAGATACAGAGAAAGAGGGAGGGAGAGAGCGAGCTTCATCTGGTTTCCCATGTGGGTGCAGGGGCCCAGTCACTCGGGCCATCCTCCACTCCTTTCTTAGGCACACGAGCAGGGGACTGGATTAGAAGTGGAGCATCCACGACTGAAATTAGCACCCATATGGGATGCTGGCGTCACGGGCAGAGGCTTAATCCACTGTGCCACAGTGGTGGCCGGACCCTGGAGTCAGACCTAAGGGTCTGATTTCAGAGTTCAAGTATTTAAACATTTATACACCTTTCTAGAAAAACAGCCCTTGTCACTTATTTCAGTAGGAAATCCTGATAGCCACCTTAGAAAACATTCTTTTAAGAAATGCCATTCATATGTTGAAATACTATCTTTTTTTTTTAAGATTTATTTATTTTACTTTAAAGTCAGTGTTACGTAGAGAAGGAGAGGCAGAGAGCGAGAAAGAGAGGTCTTCCATCCACTGGTTCACTCCCTGAGAGAGAGAGCGAGCGAGCGAGCAAGCGAGGTCTTCCATCCACTGGTTCACTCCCCAATTGGTCACAACGGCCGGAGCTGTGCCAATCTGAAGCCAGGAGCCAGGAGCCTCTTCCCGGTCTCCCATGTGGGTGCAGGGGCCCAAGGACTTGAGCCATCTTCTACTGCTTTCCCAGGCCACAGCAGAGAGCTGGATTGGAAGTGGAGCAGCCAGATCGCGAACTGGTGCCCATATGGGATGCCAGCACTGCAGGCAGCGGCTTTACCTGCCATGCCATAGCGCCGGCCCCTGAAATGCTATCTTTTACAATTACAGATTCTCTGTAGTCTTAAATCTCATATTTTAAATGTTTTTTAGATTTCACTTTTTTTTTTTTTTTTTTTTGCTACAAATAGGCCGCTGTTCTATAATGTAGCTTTGCTGTTGTGTTAGTTAGTGTAATATTTTGTTGAAGTGATGTTGGCAGTTTCTGGCGAGCAATGAAAGTGCAGGGTTACCTAGGCAGGCGGGACAAAGAGAACCGGGGACTTCCCTGAGCTCAGTTCCCCAGGGAACAACGCTGGGAGGGGAGCGCCGGCTGCCGGAGGGCGGCCTGCACGGTAGCAGCTGTTTGCGTAAACGTCTGGTTTTTGAGGGGCAGAATCTGAAGCAGAGATTTGAAGGCGTACTGAGATGAGTGCAGCCCAGTGCTTTCGAAGGTGAGGCTTGTAAGTGACCGGTAAGGCCCACCAGGCGGTGTTACTTGGTGTGGGGACAGCTTGAGGGCTCCAGGAGGAGGCAGCCGCGGGTGGCTTGTGGCCGGCAGGAGGAGGCTGGGCCGGGGGGTGGAGGGAGGGGTGTGAACAAAGCCTCAGAGGTGTGTGGGGGCGAAGGGAGGCTTGGGAATGTCTTTCGGCACCAGAGATGGGTGAAGAGTTCTGCTTGCATTATCTGTGAGCTCTTGGGCAGTTCGGATATTCATTTTGTTTGTGGTTACAGGAAAATTAACACAGCACTTCCGTGAGAAGGTGCACCTTTGTAAATGCTACTTGTTTCTCTGGAATTTCTTTATATGGGAATTTTTCATTTTTCATTTATTTGGTTGTTTTTTTTTTTGCATTAAAGCATTTGGTTCTGAAGTATATAAATACCATTTACAAGATCTGACATAGGGGCCGGCTCTGTGGCAAGTGGGTTAAGCCACGGCCTGCAGTGCCAGCGCCCCATAGAGGTGCCAGTTCAAGTCCTGGCTGCTCCACTTCAAATCCAACTCTCTGCTAATGTGCCTGGGAAACCAGTGGAAGATGGTCCAAGTCCCTGGGCCCTTGCGTCCACCTGGGAGACCCGGGTGAAGCTCCTGGCTTCAGCCTGGCCTAGCCCCAGTCGTTGTGGCATTTAGGGATTGAGCCAGAGGATGGAAGATTCTCTCCCCACCCCCCCCCCCCCCACTCTGTAACTCTGCCTTTCAAATAAGTCTTAAAAAAAAAAAATACAGATTCAAAATAAGTTTATTTTGTGGAATATGTAAACACTAGTAGCAGCCGCATTGAGCTGAGGCTGTAATTGCAGTTCCATCTTGTCACATGTGTAGCGATGTTGGGAATGAACTTCATTCCCAGAAAGATACTGTGCTCCTAAGAGGCATCGCATCCTCCTGGTGCTGTAGTTCTCCTATCAAGGAGAGCAGAGGCCGGCGCCGCGGCTCACTAGGCTAGTCCTCCGCCTGCGGTGCTGGCACCCTGGGTTCTAGTCCCGGTTAGAGTGCCGGTTCTGTCCCAGCTATTCTTCTCCAGTCCAGCTCTCTGCTGTGGTGCAGGAGGGCAGTGGAGGATGGCCCCAAGTGCATGGGCCCCTGCACCCATGTGAGAGACCAGGAGGAAGCACCTGGCTCCTGGCTTTGGATCGGCGCAGTGCCGGCCATGGCAGCCACTTGGGGGGTGAACCAACGGAAGGAAGACCTTTCTCTCTGTCTCTCTCTCGCTGTCTAACTCTGCCTGTCAAAAAATAAATAAATGAGAGCAGAAGGCTTAGGGGAAATGAGTGAACTCTAACAAAACGGGCAGTGGGGTGCACTGGTACCTTTATAAATTGAGAATTGTTTTGCTGATTGTTAAATATTACTTTTTTTGAATTACATTTATAACATACAACTTTCACTGTAATTTTCTTCTGTAAACCTAGAATTTTTGAAAAATTACCTTATGGTGGCTTTGAGTCACGAAGTATGGGCCAGTGTGGCAAATGAACCATGTGCCACGTGCCTCTGACTCCCAAGAACCTTCCTGGTCATGTTATAAAAAGAATAATATGTATTTTTTACTTAAAATATTTTAGGGGGTGAAATATACCACAAAGTTTACTATAAACTTTTTTTTAAAGATTTTTAAAAGATTATTTGAAAGGCAGAGTTACAGAGAGAGGGAGAAACAGAGAAGGATCTACCATCTGCTGGTTCACTCCCCAAATGCCCATAACAGCCGGAGCTGGGCCAGACCAATGCCAGTAGATTCTTCCTGGTCTCCCACAAGGGTGCAGGGGGCCCAAGCACTTAGGTCATCTTCTGCTGCTTTTCCCAGGCACATTAGCAGGGAGCTGGATCAGAAGTGGAGCAGCCAGGACTTGAACCAGCTCCCATATGGGATGTCGGTGTCACAGGAGACGGCTTTACCCGCTGCACCACAGCGCCAGCCCCCGTAGTAACTCAGACCGCACAGTGCAGCAGCGTTCCGCCCATTCACATGGTTCCTGCCATCCCCCAGCCACCTCCAGAAGTCATCACTTGTGAGCTGCAACTCCTCACCCCTTCCACGCCTCCTGGCGCCCCTCCAGTTGTTGGCAGCTACCATTCTCCTCCTGTGCCTGAGTCTGTTGCTCTAAGTGCCTCCTGTGAGTGGAGTCATGGAGTGTCGGTCCTGGGGTCCTGGGTGACGCGCCCTCCTCTCAGCCTGCTGCGTCAGACTTGACCCACGCGGCAGCCCTGGTCTGGGGGCCGAGACAATTCCGTCGTCTGGGACGGCAGGTTTTGCTTGTCTGTTCCTCGGTGTCCCTTTGAATTGTTGTGAGGAAGGAGTCTCTTGTTTCATTTGTTCTGGATACAGCCCCAGAAGTGAACTGCTTCATGTGAGACCCTGTGTATAATTTGTTGAGGAACTGCATATTTCCCACGGTGGCTGTGCCATCCCACATTCCTCCCCGTACTGAAAGGTTTCTCCACTTGCTAACTAACACTGGTTATTTTCTGTTGTAATGTTTTGCTTTTGTTTTGTTTTTGTTTTTTTGATAACCACCCCCCAATGGATATGAAATGGGTTTTCATTGTGGTTTATTTGCATTTCCCATATAATCAATAATGGTGAGCACCTTTCCATGTGCTTATCGACCCTTTGTGTACCTTTTCTGAAGAAATGTCCACTCACGTTTGTGCGCGGCCTATTTTTAATTGGAGTGATTGATGCTGAGTTGTGGTTCTTCCTACATTCTGTTTATGGAAACCTGTATCAGACCTGTGATGTGCACAGTTCCTCCCCTCTGTGAGTTACCTTTTTATACTCTGTTGATAATGTCCTTTCTAGCACAAACATTTTTTCAATGTTTATTTGTTGATTTTCATCTACCTGAAAGGCAGAGTGAGAGAGTAAGAGAGAGAGAGAGGGAGGGAATGTATCTTCCATCTGCTGGTCTGCTTCCCAGATGCCCACAACATCCATGACGGGGCCAGGCTGAAGGCAGAAGCCCAGAACTCCATTCAGGGCTCCCCCGTGGGGAACAGGGACCCACGTAATCAGGCATCACTTGGTACCCGCCGAGGGCGCCTTGGCAGGAAGCTGGACTCTAGCAGGCACTGTGGACGGAAGCAGCTGACCCGGTGTGCTGCGGTGCCCTCTGCACACGTTCTGTGATTTCAGGTCGTCCGGTTTATCTGGCGTTTTTTGTTTCTGATGTGAGCTGAGTCCAGTTTTATTTTTTTGAATGTAGATATTAAAAAGCAGCTTTATATTTTTGTTTATGTTGATTTGGCTATTTATGGTTTTTGTTGTATTGGTATTCCAAGGGGAGTCTGTAAAAACATGAAATAAGAGGTTGGCATAGCACAGCAGCTGAAGCCACTGCTGTGACACCAGCATCCCAAATGGGCTCTAGGTCAAGGCCCAGCCACTCCGCTTCCAATGTAGCTCCCTGCTAATGCCCGGGGAAAAGCAGCAGAAGATGCCCAAGTGTTTGGCCCCTGCCACCTATGTGGGGGATCTGAGTGAAGCACCTGGGTTCGTCCTGGCTCAGCCCTGACTATGGCGGCCATCTGGGAAGTGAACCAGCAGGTGGAGGACCTCCTTCTCTGTGTCTCTCCCTGTGTCTCTAACTCTGACTTAAACATACATAAAAACTATTTATGTACTCTTTATAAATAAAATTATTTTATTATAAATAAAATTGAACTCTGCTCACATCAGAAAAAAAGAAGATATCAATGTGATACAGGAGGAAAATACGGCTTTCTAAGAAACTAAATCGGCAGTATCCTTGGGTGTTACCTTAGAGACCCGTGGACTCCTGCCTTTTGCGATGGACATCGTGTACTTTTGTACAGTCACTTCTTCTCTTTGTTTTCTCTAACAGATTTTCCCAAGGTCAGCAACTTGTGACCAAACTAGTGACGGCCCCGGTGGCGTGCGGGGCGGTGATGGTGCCCAGCACCATGCTCATGGGGCAGGTGGTGACCGCCTATCCCACCTTCACCGCACAGCAGCCCCCGCCCCCGCCCCCGCCCCCGCCCCCGCCCCCGGCGCTGTCAGTGCCGCCGCCGCCGCCGCCGCCGGGCGCCCAGGAACAGCAGCTCACTCCAGGTCAGCAACCACCTCAGGCGCAGCTGACGCAGCCGCCGCAGCCGTTCCTACAGGTAACGCCCCCGCGGGGGCAGCTCGGGCAGGGCAGTGAGCTGAGCCTACTAGGCTTTGTGAGAGATCTGAAGAATCCGAAAGCTTATTGGACAGTTGAGATTTCCACAAAGATAGAAAGCTTGCCCCGCTTAGCAATTTCTCCTCCCCTGTGCCGTCTTGGGAGGAGTGTTGGCGCTGCTGGGCATTTCCGAGTTTCTGAATGGCCGGGCCAGGGAGGAGGCCTGCCTCCTGTGCAGGGCAGGGCTGTCGGATTTCTTCCTCGGATTTTCTTGGTGGAATTTCATGAGAAATCCTGGGCGGGTGCAGTGGGTGTTGTGAATAGGAACTCGGGCCCTACAGTCAGACGGCTCCCAGCATGAGTCGCGGCTGTGCCGCTGTCCCAGTGACCTTCGGCAGGTTCCTGAAGCCAGGCTAAGCTTCCCTGTAAGATAGAGGTGGTGCTAGTTCATCCCTCATGGATAAGTAGGTAAAGCTGCTGAACGCATTACCAGGACATACGGGAGGAGTCCCTGTGATGACTGTTGGCCCGTGTTAGGAGACACTTCGATGCATGGAAATGCACACACCGGTGTCCTAGGGCCAGTCGGGCAGCTCTCCTGTCTGCGCTCACCTAGGAGAGGTCCTCAGTGAGGCAGGCAGCAGAACTGCGTGTGGACTCGGGTGTCCCGGCCCGTGTGGAGCAGTTCTGACCTGGGCCAGCCTGGGCTTGTCCCGCTGGAGATCGCCTCGTCTGGGCCAGGTGGCAGCGCAGCCGCAGAGCTGTAGCACAGACGCTGCGGCCAGGAGACCTGGCAGTGCACGGAATGCAGCCCCCTTGGCGCCCTGGGCCCAGGACGTGTGTGATCCTCCTCGGGGCGGTGCGGGAAGCGGACACAGACGTGTTGCCTAGTGTCTCCCAGAGTTCTACTCAGCAGTATTCTAGACTTTAAGACGGTAGTGTGGCTGTTAATCACTGGGTTAGCTGTTACTCTAAATAGTAAGAAGAATATAAACAAGTTCGAATTACTGTGCGGGGGAGCTGTATCCAGTGAGGGTTAAGCAAACGCCTAAACAAGAAGACTTGCCTTAAGATCTCAGTCTTCTGAGTCCAAAGAAGGAACAATCTCATCTCCCCACTTCACCCCGAGACCCAGAAAGGAAGGAGGGCAGCACCCTTCCCAGTGCCCTCACGTGTAGGTACTGCGTGCCCGGGCGCTGTGGCAAAGGTACCGCTGGTCCAGTCCTGGAGGACCCACAGATACCCCCACTCTTCTGTACACTTCTCCCAATAGCAGAGAAAGCTGTCGAGGCCCTGGGCAAAGCTTTGTGTTCTCTCAGGCGCGAGGCTCTGTCCGTGTGTGCACACGTGCACCTGTGGGGACACACCTGCCCTTCACACCCACGTCGGGAACCACCCACTTCCGCTGTGTGCTGGAGTTAGGAGCGCTGCGGCGGTGTGTTGGTAGTGGGGAGCCACTTTGGTTTTAGGACCAGCTTCTCTGGGCTAGTTTCCGTTACACCTTAGAGCTGCAGATTAATGAGCAGCAATGAGGCGTTCCTGTGGCCAGGGAAGCCGGGGCTCACGGCACCGCGACGTGTGCGGGCCGGGCGGCTGGCGAGCTCCCGCGAGGGCAGGACACAGACACAGGCTCCGCAGGCGCCCGCGTCACCCTGTCCTCACGGCGCTGTCACCTTTCTCAGAACCCAGGGCGCTGTAGGCAGTGTCCGTGCTGCTTTGGAGTGAAGAAACTTGAGACCCAGTGCCGTCAAGAGCCTGACAAGCGCCCCATCCGGGCGTCTGGACGGGCGGTCCGCTGCGGGGCCCCTGCTGCTCGCCAGCCAGGCAAGCCCGTGGGCAGGCGGCATTGTCGCTGCCTCCACGGGCTGGTCAGCCGCTCGGATTTTACTCTGTTCAAAACTTGAATCTGTAAGATAAAAAACAGTAAGAAATGCATACGTGTGGTTCGGCTCAAGACAGGTTGCTCTCTCTAAACCACAGTCTCCTGCTCGGATTCTGTGGCGGGCACAGCAGGAAGGAGTCTGTGGACTCGGTGGGCGAGGGAGTGCAGTTGGAGGCCGCGTGCGGTGGGCGTGTGGCTGTGGAGTAAGGCGCGGCCGCGGTCCGTTTGTGTTCCAGACTTCCAGGCTGCTGCACGGGAGCCCTTCGGCCCAGCTCATCCTCTCCGCTGCCTTCCCGCTGCAAGCGAGCGCCTTCCCGCCGTCGCATCACCAGCAGCACCAGCCGCAGCCGCAGCCGCAGCCACAGCCGGGGCGGCACAGGACCGACAGCCTGAGCGACCCCTCCAAGGTGCAGCCGCAGTAGCACACGGCTTCCTCGACGGGGCGGGAAGGGCGCGGCCCGCAGAGCTGCTCGCGGTTCCCGGATGCAGTACTGAGTTGCAGCTCCTGGGTTAGTCAGCAGGGGTGCTGCTGATGCTCCAGACGCGGCGGGGGAGGCCCGTGGGGACACAGCCGGTTCTGACCGGCCTTCAGTCGCCCAGAGACTGTGTGATGGAAAAAGAGTATATTGCCAAACGCTAGAAGCTCACCGAGGAAGTGACCTCCAGTGGATGAGGGGGCACTCACAGCGCCGCCGACTCGGTGGCTCTGTGCCTGCCAGCCGGGGTCACGGAGTCTGCTCGCGACGGAGCGTGGAGATGTCCAGTGGGTGCCGTAGCCGCCAGCCCTCCACCCCTCGGATGACGATGGCGCAGCGAGCGCTCAGAGTGGTGTGGGTTCAGATTCTCGTGCAGATGGTCTACAGTGGCGTGTGCGTGGGTGAGAGAGCGAGGACGTTCTGTGTGCTGCCCGGAAGCCCTGTCCCCTCCCTCCAGCCGGGAGTCCCTGTCCCGCGGCCGCCGCCGGTTCCGTTGTTTACAACAGTAGTGTTCCACTCGCCTTCCGGGGCACGAGTCTGTCTGTTCCTCGTGTGGCTGTGACGTCACAGTTTGTTCAGTGAGGTATAATGTGCTGCTGGGAATGGATTTTTTTTTTCAGGTTAAATTATTGATACAACAGAATTTTCAAGTTATTCAGAAATATCCCTCATTTCATTATTTTTGATTATGTTTGAAAATAGGATTTGCACTGCTTTATTTAGATGGTTGGGAGTTTTGATCACATATTTTGATATATTTCATAGTTGGAAATATTTATGTAAATGGTTTTCAACAAGCCTGAAAGTAATTTCAAGAATGTTTCAGTTATAGGAGTAAATTTGCACACAAAGCATTGTAGGCACTTTCTAACGTTCTCAGTGGTGGGAATTTAACTCTTAGGGTTTGTTGGAACCTTTTATGATCCTTCACGATTTCAGTGCTTCTTGCAGTCGGAGATGATTCAGGGTTATTTGAGGGAAAACCCATAGTGCCTTGACTTTCATTCAGGTGATGACTCCCCACCGTGAGCTCGTCGTCTGGTGTCGGTAGCAGTGTTGAAACCTGGGCACCTCGGGCGCAGCGTGGGGGGCTCCTGCGGAGACGGCCGGGCTCTGCTGGGTGGGAGGCTCCAGCTGGAGCTGGAGGCGACGGCCCGGCACGGCCCCCAGCTGTGGTCCTCGCCCTGCACCCTCCCCTCAAGCCGAGTTGGCAGCGGCTGTGTGCTCGGAGCGACTGGTGGCCAGCAGAGGAGGAGGGTGGGCGCCGCTCGCCACCGAGGGTCGTGTAGCAGACGGGAACCAAGATGTCATCTGGCAATATCATATTTTAAAGGTGACGAATTCCAACACAAGCTACATATATTTTAAAAAGAGCATTTTGTAGATTTTGTACTTAAAATGAAATTTGCAACTATGAAACAGAAGATTAATGGAAAATGCATTGGACTATGAAAGATTATCAGAGGGAAGGACAGACAACAAGGTAAGAGTCAGCGTTGACCTTAGACGCCGTGCAGCGAGCTGAGGTTGCGCGCAGTGGAGCAGCCTGGCGCGGGCCTGTGGGGAGCGCAGGGCCCTGCGGGGCCTCCCCGTCCGCGTCTGAGGTTGGGAACGGCCATGCTGACAGAAGACAACCAAAGAGCGCTGGCACCTACCCTCCGGGAAGCAGCCTGACCGGCGGGGTGCCCAGAACAGGCGCTGCTGCTGTGCCCCGCGGCGCCGCAGTGGCTCTCCCCGTGCCCGACCGCCCGCCGTTCCGTGGTGTCTGACCCGTGCCTCCTGGACCGCCGGCAGGGCGCGGCCGAGGAAGCTGGCAGCCCCGTGCCCGCCGCCGGCCCCGCTCACCTCCTCCGGCCCCGGCCCCGGCCCCGGCCCCGGGAGCGTTTCCCCCTCCGCAGATGGCTGGGAAGGAAGGATTGGCCTCTACGGTTCCTAGCACGCCCTTCCCCTGCGTGGAGCTGCTGAGTGGGAGGGAGCAGCCGCTGCTGCCCGCGCCGTGGGCCGGGCCAGGCCGGGGCTGGCAGAGCCGCCTTCCTTCTGCAGCCTCCCCCTGCGCGCCGTCCCCCCACCCCCCAGACCTGCGCGCCCTCGCCTGTTCCCCAATCGTTTCTGTAGCCAAAGTTGGTCTTTCAAATCCCAAACCGAAGTCACGAGAAGATACCAAATAGAGGCCACCGCGCAGCTTCCAACAGCCTCCCTCTGCCCGGCGCCCGCAGGTGTTCGGTTTTGTTAGGATGCGCGGCGCTGCTCTGGGCAGCACGTCTTCACCAGCAGGGCCGCGGGCCGCGGGCGCCTGCAGTTGCTGCCCGGGGTGGTGCCAGCCCAGCAGGCGGGCCCTGGAAATGCTGCGGGGGGGGGGGGGGGAGGGCGGGCTGCAGCTCCGGGTGACAGAGTGCGGTTCTCCACTCACTTCAGTGTGGCTTAGGAATGTACTAGGAATACAAGGATGCCAGTGGTTGCGTGTAGTTAGCGTGCGAATGTGTGGCCGTGCACACTGCCGCGCCCCAGGGAGTGGCAGCCTTGGCCGTGAAGCCTTAGCAGGGGACCGGGACCCCCGCCGCCCGCACACGCGGGAGACCCCTTTAGACTGGCTGTAGCTCAGTGTGTTGCAGAACATTTCCACTACATTGAGAAAAGGCTGGGAGCTGGTGCAGACAGCGTTGTTCCTGTGTACTCCTGCTCTTGTGTGTCTGGCCATCGCCAGTCTGAAGAGCTTGTGTCGAGCCCATTCAAGTCCAGCCTGCCCAGCCCGGCCGGGGGTCCGTGTCGGGGCCGCAAACACTGGATGCTGCTGTCGCTGAGGGCGCTGGCCGGGCGTGGAGGCCAAGGGGCAGCGGGCAGGGATGGTCCGGGTGGGCGGGCGAGCCGTGTACACGGAGCTTCTGAAGTAATTGCAAAGGAAAAGAGTTGACTATTTTTATAGCATATTTAATATATTTGTATATAACTAGAAGTACGGGGACCCCTCCTCCCCAGGCCCCCCCTCCCCCGTCTCCCCGCGCCGTAGCACTCTAGAGCCGCCTCCACGTGGGTACCGTGCCTGTCGTCCGCCTACCAAAACAGTGCTGCTGTGTGAGCCGGCGAGGGCCAGCCTCGGCCCGGCAGCCTTTCTGGAAGAGCACACGCCTAGGACGGGCCGCAGGCCGCACGCATTCTGGGACGGAACAAGCACTTTATTGCAGTGATCCGTTTTGATAGGGTTTTTCTGAGCTATTACCCTTCTAAAGGATCCCCGGCTCATCACTTAGGTGAAGCTAGAAGCTGACCATTTCTGAGAAATGTCTGGGCCGTGAGCCGCGGTGGGTCTGTGGCAGCGACTCGAGGAAGCCAAGTGAGCGTTCGCCTTGCGTTCGTCCGCATCAACACTATCACCAGCCCCGGCCGGCGCCCGGGCCCGGAGAGACCACTGAGCCGGTCTCTTCGGAGGGCTGGGAGCAGCACGCGCGTGCGCGTGCGCGTGCGCGGACGTGCCCAGCTCACCTGCAGGCGGGGTTCTCGAGTGCGTCAGGTGTGCCCTGGAATGTTGGCCTGTCATTTCAGCGTTGCCATTTGAATCGCTCTTGTGATATTTTTGCACAAAAAGGACTGAAAAGAAATAATAACTTTGGGTTGAAGGAAAAGAGTGGAGTCCGGTCTTATTTCCTGTCTCCCGTGGAACCACGGGGATGAGTTTTGTTGGTATGGTTATGAATTCGGGGTATTTAAAACAGTGTTGAACAGCTCACAAGAAATGCAACAAAGTTGGGTATTTAAAAATTAAAATCCGTGCTTTCCTCGTGACTGTCTGCAGAGTCTTTGTCCCCTGCCGTGACAGCGCCGCCACCCTGTTTCTCTGCGGCGGGACGCCGCCGTGGGCTTTGCGTAGCCGACCGTGTTTGGCTGCAGCTGCCCGTGGTTTCCCAGGGACGTGCTCGTTGGTACGGCAGGGTGAAGCCCGCCCCGTCACCACCACCAGCAAACACCGAGGTGCTGCGCCGAGTGACAGTCAGCATAGCGAGTACTGTGCGCGCACTCGGAAGGGGCTGGAAGCAGCAGTCCTCTGCGCTTGAATAACAGTGGCTACATGTATTTATTTAAGTATCTCCTTGTTCGGTTTGCTCATCAGTGATTTGAGTGTCATATTTTGTGGAGTGCTTTATGTTTGCACTGTTACCCGGTCCCCCGCCTGACTGCTTATGGGCAGTCCTGTAGGATCAGTGACTCCCTTCCAGTCTGCTCCCGACCGCCCCAACCTTCATCTCCTTCACCTGCTGCCTTGTGTTCGCAGGCACCTATCTGTAGGGTTGCTTCCCCAACACAGCCAAAGGTGTGCCCCACCCTATGGTGCTGACTCGGAGACGCTAGTTAAGCAGTCAGCGTCTTCTAATGGCTGTCACCATCCTCGCCGTGCTGACGTCCTTAAACACAGGTGAGCACTGTCCACGCTGAGCACTTCCCACAGAACACGTCTGCTCTCCACCTATTCAGAAACAAAGCCAGCCTCTGACCACAGCACCGCCCAGCGCAGCAGTGCCTGGCCGCGCACGGCCCCTCCTTGCCCACAGGCAGGGCTCGTGCAAGCTGGGGCGGCTCCTGGGGACCCCTGAGGGATGGTCACTAGAGCAGCGTGGCCACAAGTCGATTCAGTGAAAGAATGAGCGCAGAGAGTTGAATCACTGCTCAATTGCTGAGGGACACTGACGCTGCTGTGACAGTGCTCTGTGTGTGTGTGTGTGTGTGTGTGTGTGTGTGTGTGTGAAGTTGGGCTGTATGGTACACGTTCTCTGCTGGCGATGGTTGTACCAGTAAGAAGTTAAAATCCAGGAAAAGCCGTTATCTTCATATTGCTGTACTACATAAACAGACAATCATTTTCAAGCAAAAAAAAAAAAAAAAAAGGCCAGGAGATCGCAATTGGAGTGTCCCCCAGCACGGCTGCGATGTGGAACGCTGTAGCGTGATCTCCGTGTGTTGCACTATGGTTTAGGTTGGGGAGGGCCTTGGTATGGCACTCACGTTCATTCTCTGTAAACATTGATGCCCAAAGACTAGGTCAGTGCTGTACTGAAACTACTTAGTGCAAAAAAGTGTTCTGTCCACTTAATCGTTACCATCAGCCGGTAGCTGTAAACACGCCAGACCCTTTGTTGTTCCGTGTGGTTCAATGTGCTGTTCTTGACATTGCTGTCCTTCCTGCTTGGTTCTTGGCTTTACACTTAAAAACAGATGTAGCTCATCTTATTTCCAAAAGGGGTGGAGCTGTAAGTGGCTACCTGATCTTGAGATAAGAGCAAGCATTCGAGTGGAATCCAGATGTACAAAAGCGAGGCCGACGGTTTGCAGGCCCGTCTGCCCAGGCCCTCCAGTGCGTATCCGTGAGCGGGGTGACGAGTGGTCTCAACGGTGCTATGTCAGGTCCCCTGATGTCCCTGAGCTGTGTTTGCAAACACGATATTGTATACAATGTGCGCGTCATTTTGTTAGCGATACTGCCATTTTGCATTGGTGTTCCCAGTCGGTCATGCCTGTTTTTCAGAGCCCCTGTGGAGCGGGTAGCCTGCCTCCCCTGGGGCCTCACCCAGCGCTCCCCCCTGCAGGCCACCACGTGCACAGCCTGTCCAAGTCCATGTACTCAGAACGCTCTCTCCCAGGCACGTGTGACGTACTCAGACCCCTAGACCGTAGCGAGAGCCAAGCAGGTGGCATTGTCTTTTTCTTTTGTAAATGTAAAAAATAATTCGATCCAGACTTTCCTTCTTTGATTTTAAAAATAAAAATACCTCAGTGCTGTTTCCCAGTATCACCTACATTTCTCAAAAACAACACCTGCTTTATGTGGCACATAACTTGTACGAATCACATATTTTGGATTTTAAAGAAAGACTATTAAATATTTTAAAATGGCTGTCATGCATTTTCCTTTCTCCCGTTCAGCAGCGGAACCCAAATGCATTCGTGCCTCGTGTCCGGCGCTCAGGCCCCGGCCCAGACGCTTTCCAGAGCAGCGCGCGGGGCCCGGGGCCGGGCTCAGGGGCGGCACCGTGTCCTTTCTGCTCCCGGGAAGGAAGCACTGGGGACTCCTCATGGTGCGGTCACAACCGGCCACCGTGTGCGTGGTGGTGACAGAACAGAGTCGATTACAAGTTGCCTAAAGGGTGCCCTTCCCGTATCAGTACGTGCTGCCTGAACCCCTGACCCCGCGACATCGGGCGGCGCCAGAGCAAGGGTGCACCGAGCCGGGCGGGACGACGGGAGAGGAGAGGAGCGAGGTAGGCAGCGCCGGAGTGGACCCGCCTGGGAGTGGGCCGCGAGCTCAAGCTGCACAGACCCACACCAGCCCCTACAGCACAGATGACCCGGGACACACAGGAAGCAACGCCAGTACTGGGCGTACCACTTTTATTTACATCGCAGCTATGTTACACTCTTTATTCAATATAGAAAAAATATGAATACATTCATAGTATTCTTTAATTTGGTAACTCCACATTGTCAAATATTGACTGTTGCTATATTGGGTGTCCTACCCAATTAAAAAGGAAGCGTGGACCGGCTGACAGCTGTTGCTGGGTCTACTACTGGAATCACACCGGTCTCCCTAGCAAAGATCTGAGATTAAACTGCTTACTAGACAGGGAAATCTTTTTAAAAATAGAAACCAATTCATTCTTTCCCCAAGAAAAATGTTACAACAAACAAAACACCTCAGTGATCAGGAGGGAACGCACACTCCCGACAAAGCCTGCGCTCTGGACAGGAGTCGTGGGGGCGCCCGGACCCCCGCGCCCGGGGCAGAACGGGAGCCGCACTCGCATGATCTCGCCGCGGCAGCGGAGCAGCCACACGCGGAGGGAGCTGGGTTTCTTCCACACACCCAGGTCAGCACAGAATCAGTGATTATCTTTGGGACATAATACTTTCATTAACTGCAGCAAACTCACAAATCAGCGCTACAAAATACAGTATCCCCATCGCTTTTAGTCGTAATGTACACTATGTACAGACAGACAAGGGCCACCTGCCTTCCCTTAGAACTCAATACGGATGAGCGAGTCTTAAAAACCAGAATCGGGACTTATAAATAGTGCGGAAAATGCGAACGCCAGAAACACGATGCCTCCTATGATTGTCACTGGAAGAGAAGAGAGGAAAGTTAGAACGAGCGAGGGTCTGCACCCTGCCTGCGCGACTCCGCGGGGCGGCCCGGAAACGGCTGCCCTGGAGGGCCGTGCGGCCCAGCTGTGACGTGAGTGACGTAAGGTGAGGCTTCCCGCTGAGACCAGCACAGTCCGCACCTGCAGTCTCCACCCACGATTCCTAGTCAGACACCAGTAAAAACCAGAACTTCCTCCACTAGCACAGTGCTCCACTGCTTAGGGAGCTACGCTGCCGGAGCCGGAGCCGGAGCCGGGGATGTGGTGTGGCGGGTTAGCATCCCATGTGGGCACCGGTTCGCGTCCCGGCTGCTCCGCTTCCCATCCGGCTCCCTCCGGCGGAAGAGGGCCCGAGTGCTTGGGCCCCTGACCCAGAGGCGGCTCCTGGCTTCAGACGGGCCCAGCACTGGCGGTCATGGCCATCGGGAAAGTGCACCAGCGGATGGAAGATCTGTTTCTCCCTCTCTAACTCTGCCTTTCAAATAAAAAAATCTTTAAAAAACTAACAAAAAAGCTACTCTGCGTCCCACAGCGCTCCAGGTCCCGCGGGCGCGTCAAGGCACGGCAGGGCTGGCGTGGGCGCCTCGGCCCAGACGCCACCACCGGGCACCGCCGCTCGCATCTCGGCTGTGCAGCCGGAGACTCACCGGTTCTCACGGAGATTTTCTGGGCTATCATCCTGCCCCCGATCACCGCCAGGCCGGTGCACAGGCAGTGGCCCACCGTGCCGCCCACCGCCACGCCGTAGGGGTCCTGGAAGCGGGCAGAGCCAGCGTCAGTCCAAGACCAGGGTGGGAGGGGTCCCGAGGGAGGCGGCTCTTCAGCAGCGCTGGGGCGGCCGGGTGCGGGTGCGGGTGCGGGTGTGACTGGGCGAGGGAGGCTCCGCCACCGCCACCGGGACCAGGCGGCCCTGAAGACGCGGGCGGGAGGGGCCTAGCGGGGGCCGGCGGGCGAAGGATGGGGCGGCGCGGACAGCAGCCCAGGGCCAGCGCACCGAGTGACCCCTGTGGGGAGCCCGCGGCTGGGGAGGGCGGGTCCCTGTGCTGAGCGGGGCGAGGCGCCACATCCCTGAGTCGTGCCTGTGTAGACGGTAGCTTCTCAGACCGCCAGAGCACGTGTCCGTGTGGAAGCGATCCTTGAGGCGCCCGCGTCCGCGCTGTGGGGAGGCCGCCCCTGCCCACGCAGCAGCGTCCGGTGTCGGGGCGCCGCCGGGGAGAGCCGCAGGGGACGGCCCAGGTGCTGGGCCCTGCGCAGACTGCAGGCTCCTCGGCAAGACGAGGGGGCGCCAGCTGCCCGGCGACACTCACACAAACAGGGAGCGGCCACACCCGTTCTCTGCAGCAGGGCTCCTGGGGCCGGGCCGCCCTCGCCCGCCCCCCCCCCCCCCCCCCCGCTGCCTGGGCTCGGCTCAGCCCGCGAGTGGGAGGCTCGGCGCCCGGCGCCCCCCCTCTGCGGCCTGCTAAGGCGGGGAAGCAGGTGCCCCGCGGTGGCCGTACCCGCTCTCTAGGCCTCCTCTGTGGGAGCTGCCACGGACCGGGGTCAGCGCAGTCGGGGGGGCTGGGGCTGGGGCCGGGGCGCCCACGTGGGCTCCGCGGGTGTGGGCTCCCCTCACGGGGCCGGGGCCGGGAGCCCGGGAGGGAAAGGCTCGGGGGTCACTGCTGTGCCTCCTCCGGGCACAAGGTCCCACAGCACCCACCTCGCGCGCGGCCAGCACGATGGTGGTGAGCTGGGAGCGATCGCCCCACTCGGCCAGGAAGGTGAGCGTGAGCGCCTGCAGGAAGACGGGGGAGATGAAGTGCAGCCACTTCTTGGGCGGCACCGCCGCGCCCGCGCCGGCTTCCAGGTCCGGGCCGTTCAGGAGCTTGGCTCGCTGGAACTACAGCAGGTCAACAACAACATGAGCGGCAGCACAGCCACCGGAGCGCCTGAAACCGCGAGTCTCGCTTCCGCGCCCGTCTGAGTCCCGGGCCGGGAGCAGCTGCACCCGGGGGAGCCCAGCGCTGCGCCCGCCCGGCGCCCTCGTGGCCTCTCCACCCGTGCTCTCTCCACTCGCGGCCTCTCCACCCCTGCTGTCCTCTCCACCCGTGCTGTCCTCTCCACTCGCGGCCTCTCCACCCGTGCTGTCCTCTCCACCCGTGCTGTCCTCTCCACCCGTGCTGTCCTCTCCACCCGTGCTGTCCTCTCCACCCGTGCTGTCTCCACGGAACCAACGCCGCCTCCCCCGGGCTGCAGGCCAGCAGCCGCGCCTCGCCCCCGCGTCCTCTCACGCACGCACACCAGCAGGCTGCGTGGGGTCCCCGCGTGTTCCCGGGAGGCCCTCGGGCCGTCCGCGGGCTGCACTCACTTCCTCGTCCTTCCTCTTGAGCTCCGCCTGCACTTCCTCCAGTTCCTCCTGGCCCTCGTCCGGGCTCATCTTCAGGCCTTCGCGGAGCATCCGGATGCCGAAGATGGCGAACAGCGCCGTGGACACGTAGTACGTGTACACCCTGGGGATGACCGTGGTGGCGTAGCCGAACAGCACTGGAACAGATGCGGGCGTGGGTCAGCGGACCGAGTGCCCGCGGGCCGACCCCGCACTACCGCCCGCTGCTCCGCACCGCAGCGACCTCGGGGCTCGCCAAGGCCCCGCCGCGGCCCCCCACGTCTTAGACTGTCGGCGTGTGGGTGAGCCGGCACGGCAGACCCTCCCAGCTGCCGCGGGGCGCCCGCTCGGACCCCGCTCGGCACGGCCGGCCGGCTGGGGCAGCACGGAGGGGCAGGCCGCTCCCCCCACGACAGCCCACTCCACTCTAACAGGCGCCACTGTGGATCTCTCTGGCCCCTCCACGGGGTACTTCTCTGTGTGGGCGGCCCCCACTCAGGGCACAGGCACTGAGGCCTCGCTGGCTCTGCCCCCCATCAGGAATCTCACTTTACAGAGAACAGTCGTGACAAGGTTCTCACGGTGTGACCCGATTCTGTCCCCTGGTAACTACTGTAACTACACCTCGTGATGAAAACACCCGTCCCCCCGCACACCTACTCAGCACCCACGTAACTCAGGACCATGTCTCTGTTGGTAAGGAAGACGACACTTGCCCAAGTTACACAACACTGATACCTGCAGCCAAATCACAAACCCAAATCCTGTGAAACACATCAGCAGTATCAACTCAATCACTAAAACTCAAACTCCTGGAGGCCCAGAGGACACTGTCGGAATAAATGAAATTACTCTGCTTCACCGGCTCTAGAAAGAACGTATGATCGGAGAGGCGGAGAGGGGGAGGGCCACAGCAAGAACCTCCACTCACGGTTTATTTTATTTATTTGTATTTTTGAATTGATTTATGTATTAGAAAGGGTTAGAGAGGGAGAGACAGAAATCTGCCATCTGCTGGTTCACTCCCCAGATGACCGCAACAGCCAGGATGGGCTGGACTGAAGGGAGGAGCCCGAAGCCTCCTCCGGGTCTCCCACATGGGTGCAGGGGCCCAAGTGCTTGGGCCACTTGCTGCTGCCTTTCCCAGGGCACAGCAGGGAGCTGGATCAGAAGTGGAGCAGCCAGGACTAGAACCGGCGCCCATACAGGATGCTGGCTTCACAGGCGTGGGCTTTACCCACTATGCCATGACGCCGGCCCCTGGTTTACTCTTCAAACGGCTGCAATGCCAGGAGCTGGGCACTCAGTCCAGGTACCTGAGCCATCGCCTGCTCCCTCCCAGGACACCCGTGAGCAGGAAGCTGGACAGGAGCAGAGTCGGGACTGGAACCCACTGACAGAAGACGCAGGTGCCCAGCCGGCATCTAACCCTCGGCCAGACACCTGTCCCAGCAGCTCTTCTAATACAATGAGTGCAACGGCTGCAAGTCTGTCTTACCAAATGTGTAACCACATACATAAACTATTCACTATCATGCCGCGAAATCGAAGATTTTAAAGTCATGTCTAGAAATGTAGCAAGCCCACGCCTCCACACGCATCTCTGTGAATTATTACATTTACTTGTGTGTGGTACACTCGAGAACATGACACTTCCTAGCTCTGTCCACTGGAAAGGCCAAGAAGCAAAGACCTCCCCCAGCCAGGAGCCCACCCGTGCCCGGATCTGGGGTTCTAAGGCCATTCTCCCCCACAAGGCTCCCCCAGGCTGCCCAGGACTGGGAAGCAGCAGCGCGGGATGAAGCTGCAGTTCTTGTCACAGGGACGGGGCGGCCCCACTGCCCTGGGCCGAGTCAGCAGAGCAGTCCAGTGATGAGTTACAAACTCCAGGGTCTCTGCTGACCGCGCGCAGGCACACACGTGCGGCTCGGAGGGGCGCTCTGGCCCGCCACTCAATTCCAGAGCTCGGGGACTGCGAAGTTGCCATTTTACAAGCATCCAGGGAAGGCTGATGCCAGGTCTCGGGGAAGTGACGCACGGTCGTGCGGCGTCCCCCAGGCTGCCAATCAGCTGCCAGGACGGAGCTCTCGCCCAGGGGAGGGACGAGCAGCACCCGTGACACCTGGGCACCTGGACAGACACGCCTCCCCGAGGGACACATCAACCACACAGCCTCTCGGTCGAGGCCGCGGGACCTCCACCTAATCAGAAGGATCAGGGGGACAGACGCAGAACGAGAACCTGCCCACGGAGGGGGAAGGCAGGGAACGGGACCAGTGTTCCTCACGACGCTTGCGTGTCAGAAAGCACAGGAAAGGAGTGGAGGGGCGGTGCTGTGTGCAGCGGGTTAAGCCACCATGTGTGACGCCGGCATCTCAGAGACCAGCGAGTCCCGGCGGCTCCACTTCCAACCCAGCTTCCTGCTGATGGGCCTGAGAAGGCACTTGCGCCCTTACCCCCCACCTGGGAGACCCCAGTGGAGTTCCTGGTTCCTGCTGCGGTCTGGCCCATCCCGGGCTGCTGCGGCCATTTGGGAAGTTAGCCAGCAGACAGAAGATCACTCGCTCTCTATCTCCTCCCCTCTTCTCCATCACTCTGTCTTTCAAATAAATAAATCGATTCTTAAAAAGAAAAAAAATAAAGCTATACAAATATTTCAGGTTAAAAGACAATAATTTAAGAATGAATGTAGCAAAGTTAAAAAAAAAAAGAACCTCCTAAACTGAGATTTCCCTGTCTCCAGATCATGTGCGAAGCTGCAAAGCTCCTTTCCTGTATGGCTGATGACTTCCCACTGCTCTCGACAAGGGCAGATGTTGCGAAGCTGTCAGCTGGTAGTCGCTACAGGTCACTGTGATGGCCGCGCGGTCTCGGCGCCTAACTCAGGGGTTCTGCGCTAGCGAGGAGACTTCCTTCCATCTCCTGCTGGCGTGAAGCTTCCCGGTCCACACATCTACTGGGAAGAGGATCAGCGTTGATGCCAAACCGGACTTCATGCCAGCAACATTCACCAGCAGAAATAAACAAATGTTACAAAAAAAAAGCAGCCCTACCATCTCATTATACAGTGCATTTCCAGTTTTTTAAAAATACTGGGGCCGGCGCTGTGGCGCAGCAGGTTAAAGCCCTGGCCTGAAGTGCCAGCATCCCATATGGGCACCGGTTCAAGTCCCGGCTGCTCCTCTTCAGATCCAGCTCTCTGCTGTGGCCTGGGAAAGCAGTGGAAGATGGCACAGGTCCTCGGGCCCCTGCACCCGTGAGGGAGACCCAGAAGAGGCTCCTGGCTTTGGATTGGCACAACTCTGGCTGTTCGGCCATCTGGGGAGTGAACCAGCGGATGGAAGACCTCTCTCTTTGTCTCTACCTCTCTCTGTAACTCTGTGTTTCAAATAAATAAAATAAATCTTAAAAAAAAATGTTCATTGGAGCTGGCACTATGGCATAGTGGGTAAAGCCACTGCCTGCAGCACCGGCATCCCATATGGGTGCTGGTTCAAGTCCCAGCTGCTCCACTTCCGATCCAGCTCCCTGCTAATGCACCTGGGAAAAGCAGTAAAAGATGGCCCAGGTTCTTGGGCCCCTGCACCCACGTGGGAGACCCAGAAAAATCTCCTGGCTCCTGGCTTCAGATCAGTTCAGATCTGGCCATTGTAGCCATTTGGGGAGTGAACCAGCGGATGGAAGATACCTTTCTCTCTCTGCCTCTCTGTAACTGTGCCTTTCAAATAAAATAAATCTTTTTAATAAAATATTTATTTAAATTTGTGACATATTTGGTCACCTGTGTACTTATAATACCATAAAGTTAAGATTTGGAGACGTAAAGGTGATTAACTCAGTCTCTCCCTCTCTAACCCTGGATTTCAAATAAATGAAAAAGGAAGGAGGAGAGAAAGAGAAAGAAAGTCAGTAAGTTGTATAAGGCAAGGCATGCAGTGAGCTCTACAGAAATGCCTCACTGCTGCGCAGCCGCATGAGGGGCACAGGGCGATCCTCACTGCACGGACAGGGAAACAGTGCAGAGCGGAGTAACTGCTCCCAGGAGCAGAGTGGACCTCAGCTCGCGCCTGACTCCATGGGACGCTCACTGTTCTGCACCGACCATGAGCCTGGAGCATCTCAGCCGGGGAAAGCCAGGTGCAGCTGCTCCAGGCTGCGCTGACTTCCTCATCGTCAGACCAAGCAGTGAAGCCGGCACCCACACAGGGCGTCCCAGGACCCCTCACCCTACCACAGCGGCGAAGGGCAGCTCGGCGAAGACGTTTCTGTTACTGGTCGGCTCCCAAACGCCTTTCAACAGGAAAGCATGCCATACTCGGGCGCTGTTTCTAAAACATCGAATACAAGCAAGCCTGCCTGAGGTGGGAGGACAGCGAGGACTCTAAGGGGTCAGGATGCCGCATCACCCTAGTGCCTGGGCGTTGGTTCCCGACTCGGGCTGCACAGGACGCCGGCCGCTGGGTCTCCACCACCCACGTGGGAGACCTGACCCGAGTCCTGGCTCCTGAGCTTTGGCCTAGCCCAGCTCCGGCCACTGTGGGCAACCGGGAAGTGAACCAGAAGACGGAAGCTCCTTCTCTGTCTGCCTTCAAAGAACAAACAATCTGGCCTCTCTGGAAGTGTAAGTCCAATGCCTAAGTTCTCGCGCGAGTGAGGTGTACTTCCGCCCTTTTGGCTCTCTGAGCACCACCATGGCGGCTGGCAAGAACGAGCGCCTTACGAAAGGCGGCAAAAAGGGAGCCAAGAAGAAAGTGGTGGACCCATTTTCTAAGAAAGACTGGTATGATGTGAAAGCACCTGCTATGTTCAACACAGGAAATATTGGGAAACACTGGTCACGAGGACCCACGGAACCAGAACTGCGTCTGACGGTCTCAAGGGTCGTGCTTTTGAAGTGCGTCTTGCTGGCCTGCAGAACGATGAAGCTGCATTTAGAAAATTCAAACTGATTACTGAGGATGTTGAGGGCAAAAACTGCCTGACTAACTTCCACGGCATGGATCTTGCCCGTGACAAAATGTGCTCCATGGTCAAAAAACGGCAGACCATGATTGACGCTCATGTTGATGTCAAAGCTACTGATGGCTATTTGCTTCGTCTGTTCTGTGTTGGTTTTACCAAAAAATGTAACAATCAGATCCGGAAGACTTCCTATGCTTAGCAGCAACAGGTCCGCCAGATCCGGAAGAAGACGATGGAAATCATGACACAGGAGGTGCAAACAAATGACTTGAAAGAAGCAGTCAATAAATTGATCCCAGACAGTATTGGCAAAGACATAGAGAAGGCTTGCCAACCTACTGATCCTCTCCGTGATGTCTTCGTTAGAAAAGTGAAGATGCTGAAGAAGCCCAAGTTTGACTGGGAAAACTCACGGAGCTTCACGGAGAAGGCGGCAGTTCTGGGAAGCCACTGGGGATGAGACAGGTGCTAAAGTCGAACGAGCTGATGGCTACGAACCACCCGTCCAAGAATCTGTTTAAAATTTAGACTTTAATAGTGACAAATAAAATGTCCTATTTGTGAACAAAAGTGTAAGTCCAGAGTTCTTAAAAAAAAAAAAAAAGTAACAAGTGTATGGATCTTGACTGAGAAGGGCGAAATTCCATCTTAAAGTATGATCTGGGGCTGGTGCGGCACAGCAGGTTGAGCTGCCACCTGCCGTGCCGGCACCCCATGCAGGGCACCAGTCCAAGCCCCGCTGCTCTAATTCAGATCCAGTTCCCTGCTGAGCCTGGCAAGGTGCTCGGACCCCACCACACACACAGGAGGCCCGGGTGGAGTCCTTGCTCCTGGCGTTGGCCTGGCCCCGTTGCAGCCAGCTGGGGAGTGAACTAGTTGATGAAGACCCCTTTCTGTCTCTCCCTATCTGTCACTCTGCCTTCCAAATAAATAAAATAAATCTTTTTTTAAAAAGTGCCATTTGGTTGCTAGGAATTATGTACTGAAAAATGTACCTGGGTATATTTTTACTACATTCTGTAATGCAAACCAAATTCCAATCGAACTAGTTGAATGCCTCAACAACGACTCCATGCCTCCCACCATGCTTTGTCCTTCACTCAGAAATTCATGGTGGGGGAACAAGCGCACTCACCTGACAAGCAAGTCATCAGGCCCAGGGCCAGCATAGCGCCGGCCATCACGGTCAGCCGGTGATAGCGCATGGCCATGATGGCCGCTATGAAAAACGTCTTGTCACCCAGCTCAGACACAATGATAACTGATATGGCCGCCACGAACGCATGGATAAATCCCAAGTTGGTCTGGGTTGCTGGATCTTCTTTATTGGTGTGAACTGCGGCTGCTGGGGTAAATCCTTTCTGAAATAAAAAAAATAAACAAGTTACCTTACAAAAAAAATCATTTAAATTTTTTTTTGCATGTGGACCAGATTCCGTGTTTGTTTCCTGTCGTGGGCAGTAGACTCCTGCGTCACTCTGAGAGCACGGCATGACAGCAACCTCTGAGGATGGCTGCTGGGATGCAGACCTACACGCAGTTCTCCAGACAACTGCAGAGAGACTACAGACCGGCCAAACCCACTTTAAATCACCTTATTGTCTAAGTGCTTGTGATTGGAGATTCGGTTTTCAACTATGTTGATTAGCAACCTGGGAATACCCAGGTACAATTATCAAACATTCAAGTAGCATGAAGCCCACAGAAATTTCATTAACACTTTTCAAGGACAAAAACAGCATCCAGAAAGCTAAACAGGGTGCCAACAAGCTACAGCAAGACTCGCTCGAGCCCCGGTGAGCCTTAATATAGCTGCACATATGGATGGTCCTACACTGGTCTAAAAAAAACCTAGAACATAAAGAGGCCTAATAAAAGACAAACTAGAGGCTGGGTTGCCGTTAGGCTGAAAATGTAACAAAGCTCCCAAAAGGCAACACGCATGGGTCTAGGAGTGAGTGGCCAGCCCACACCAGTGTCACGGCTCAGTCCTGCCCCTGGTCTTTGCCAGGTCTGATGGAGGTTATGCCCCCTGGGGATCACCTGATGGAGGAGGCCTAAAACCAGAGGCTGGGAGCTACTGCTGGCCACAGCCGGCCTGCATGACAGGAATGCTTTGATATTATTAAGAGGTTGTCAAACTAAAACAGTGGGAGGAGGAAGGGAAGGAGGAAGGCTACGTGACAGAGACCTGATACAGTCTGCACATGTGGCCTGCAAGACCTAAATAGAATATGTACTATGGGGGCCGCCACCTGCAGTGCGGCATGCCATATGGCCCCGGTTCTAGTCCTGGCTGCTCCACTTCTGATCCAGCTTCCTGCTATGGCCTGAGTGCTTGGGCCCCTGCACCCACATAGGAGACCTAGATGAAGCTCCTGGCTCATGGCTTCACCCTGGCCCAGCTCTGGCTGTTGTAGCCATTTGGGGAGTGAACCCACAGATGGGAGACTTCTCTCTCTACCTCTTCCTGTCACTCTACCTTTCAAATAAATTAATCTTTAAGAAACAAATTTATTGTCTGGGCCAAAGAATGTCTGTCAACCCAGGTTCTAAACAGTCATCCGAGAAGCCAAGAAGGACAGGGGAGCTGTGTTCCACACTGGGACAGTCTGTGTATGGCTCCAAGGGGCAGAGCTCAGAGCCACAGCAGGCAGGTTTCCCCAAGATTTCCACCTCAAGAGAACCACCTGATGCTGGAACGGGCTAATTCCCTTCTTGGAGTCTGACTTCCAGAGAATTCTGTCTGTAAGTTCACTTACAGGAAGCGGGCCAAACAGCTCTCAACCAGAATTATTATTCTCCCAGGGGACACTGGGCAATGTTCACAAAGTTTTAGTTGTCACAACTAAAACAGAACTGCTGGCAGTTAACGCGCAGAGGCCAGAGTGCGGCTGGGCACCCCACAGTGTACCAGCCCCTACCACAGAGACCTGTCTACCCTAAATGCCAACAGGACCCAGGTTTGATACAGGATAACCAGGCAGGGAGTCGGACCTGGGTGAGCTGGAATTCTTGCCAGTCCTGCAACGTAAGTTCTGTCAGCTTGATACACCCACCTTCCCAAGAAGCACCTGGGTCTGGGACCTAAAGGAGGAGACGCCATGGTGACAATATGGTGGTCCTGTAAGAATCCCAGAAAGCTCTATGTATGCTAAGGCTCGCTGTGCCAGTTACGCAATGAAGGCACCACCCCCACCTCATACAAGTGGCTGAGACCTAGCAGGAGGTCCCTTTTTAAAAAAAAAAAAAAAAATTATTTATTTTACTTGAAAGTCAGAGTTACATAGAGAAAGGAGGAGAGGCAGAGAGAGGGAGGGAGGGAGGGAGGGAGGGGGGAGGGAGGTCTGCTGGTTCACTCCCCAATTGGCCACAATGGCCAGAGCTACACTGATCTGAAGCCAAGAACCAGGAGCTTCCTCTGGGTCTCCCACATGGGTGCAGGGCCCAAGCACTCGGGCCATCTTCTTTTTTTTTTTTTTTTTTTTTGATAGGCAGAGTGGACAGTGAGAGAGAGAGAGAGAGAGAGAAAGGTCTTCCTTTGCCGTTGGTTTACCCTCCAATGGCCGCCGCTGCAGCCGGCGCACCGCGCTGATCCGATGGCAGGAGCCAGGATCCAGGTGCTTTTCCTGGTCTCCCATGGGGTGCAGGGCCCAAGCACCTGGGCCATCCTCCACTGCACTCCCTAGCCATAGCAGAGAGCTGGCCTGGAAGAGGGGCAACCGGGACAGAATCCGGCGCCCCGACCGGGACTAGAACCCAGTATGCCGGCGCCGCAAGGTGGAGGATTAGCCTATTGAGCCACGGCGCCGGCTTTCGGGCCATCTTCTACTGCTTTCCCAGGCCATAGCAGAGAGCTGGACAGCGAGTGGAGCAGCCAGATTTCCAACCGGCACCATGTGGGATGGCTGATACTGCAGGCGGCAGCTTTACCTACTACACCAGTGCCGGCCCTGGGAGGGCCCTTTTTGACCCAGATCACACTTGGAGGTATTACGCTCTCTCACACGCCCTCTGGCCCACTCACAATGGGTATTTCTCCATGTGGCTTCTTGCTCACAAGTGCTGACTCTTTTAAATAAACCCTGTGCTCACTTGTGCACTACACTATGTCACCGCCCAGAGTTCTCTGTGGGGCCAACAACCTGGACTGGACACTTCACTTCTAAGGATCTCTTCCAGCTCCAGTAGCTTCTCTTTAATTGTTAAAACTTAGGGATCGCCGGCACCGCGGCTCACTAGGCTAATCCTCCACCTGCGGCGCCGGCACACCGGGTTCTAGTCCCAGTTGAGGCGCCGGATTCTGTCCTGGTTGCCCCTCTTCCAGTCCAGCTCTCTGCTGTGGCCCGGGAGTGCAGTGGAGGATGGCCCAAGTGCTTGGGCCCTGCACCCCATGGGAGACCAGGAGGAAGCACCTGGCTCCTGCCTTTGGACTGGCGCAGCACTGGCCGTAGTGGCCATTGGGGGGTGAACCAACAGAAGGAAGACCTTTCCCTCTGTCTCTCTCACTGTCTAACTCTGCCTGTCAAAAACAAAAATACAAAGCATGGGAATATGTAGTTTTGATCACCATGTGTTGGTTTTTTAAAGGAAAACATTTTCTGTTTGAGCTCAGAGCCATAATGGTATATATTTATTCCGGAATTTCAGATCCTGAAATTTTACAATCTTGTTTCTTTACATAAAAAGTCTACCGGGGGGCGAGCACTGTGGCAAAGGATGTTGAACCATCACTTGGGACGCCCACATCTCACATCCGAGTGCTTGGGACAAGTCCTGCCTCTGTTTCTGCTACCGACCCAGGCCCCGGCTCCTGCTCCTGCTCCTGGGAGGCAGCAGACAACGGCTCAAGTACTTGAGTCCCTGCCACCAATGCGGGAGGCTCCTGCTTTGTCTCGGCCCTTCACCCTGGCTGTTGTGGGCATTTGGGAGTGAACGGGCAGATGGAAGATTTTCTCTCTTCTGCTCTGCCTTTCAAACAAGTACAAAATGTATAAGCATACAAAAGTACATCCAGGAGGAAAATGGTGTCTTAGAATCCAGTTGAAATGTTTAATTTTTAGGATATTTAATTCACAGGATATTGGAAGAGAAAGGAAGCCCGTTTGTAAGGAACACCAGCACAGATGAACTAAAATTGCGATGCACAGAGCTAGGGGCCTTAGACTGGCAGCTGCTTATTCAAGAACCAGCTGCCAAGGCTGCAGGTCGTTTCTGAATTGTTAAATTCCCCCCAGTTGAAAGCAATGGAAGATCCCCCCCCACCCCCCGCGGGAGACCCAGAAGACGCTCCAGGCTTCTAGCTTTGGATCCATTCAGCTCCGGCCTTTGCAGCCATTTGGGGAATGAACCAGCGGATGGAAAACCTCTCTTTCTGCCTCTGCTCTGCCTCTCTAACTCTGCCTTTCAAATAAATAAATAAATAAATAAATAAATAAAATTTTTTAAAGATTCCCCCCAGTTTTTAACTCAAAGGTCATGTCTGAGTAACACTTACAATTATTTGATCTTTACTGTGGAATTTTGGAATAGTTTATGTCAGATGTTAAGGAACAACATGCACACTCCGGATGATTTATTCTTATCTTTCGCCAGAGCCCTTATAATAAGTACACTTTTATTTTACTTTATCCAAACATATGTTCCTGGACTTATTTTGCTTTTTCATCTCTTAGGTACTTGGAGATTCACAGGCTTTTTTAATTTTTATTTATCTGTGGCTGGCGACGCGGCTCACTAGGCTAATCCTCTGCCTTGAGGCGCCGGCACACCGGGTTCTAGTCCAGGTCGGGGCTCCGGATTCTGTCCTGGTTGCCCCTCTTCCAGGCCAGCTCTCTGCTGTGGCCAGGGAGTGCAGTGGAGGATGGCCCAAGTGCTTGGGCCCTGCGCCCCATGGGAGACCAGGAGAAGCACCTGGCTCCTGCCATCGGATCAGCGCGGTGCGCCGGCCTCAGTGCACCGGCATTGGAGGGTAAACCAACGGCAACGAAAAGACCTTTCTCTCTGTCTCTCTCTTTCACTGTCCACTCTGCCTGTCAAAAAAAAAAAAAAAAAAAAAAAAAAGATTTATCTGAAAAGGCAGAATTAGAGAGAGAGGTATCTTCCACTCACTGGTTCACTCCCCAAATGGTCACAATGGTTGGGACTGGGCCAGGCTGAAGCCAGGAGCTTGTCCAGGTCTCCCACGTGGGTGCACAGGCCCAAGCACTTGGGCCATCTTCTGCCGCACATTAGCAGGCAGCTGGATCGGGAAGTAGAGCACCCGGGACTCAAACCAGCTCTCACAGGATGCTGGCACTGCAGGTGGTGGCTTAACTTCCTACGCCACAGTGCTGGCCCCAACTGTTAAGTTTTCTGTCTAGCCTAAGGAAAGAGAGCTCTCTCATCTGCAGCACCGCACAGCCCTATCTTTCAAAGTCCACGGCACTACTACCTGCGCACCCAGGGCAAGCAAGAACCTGGGACGCCAGTGTCCCATATCCAAGTCCCTGGCTTTGAGTCCTCTCCATTCTGGCTTCCTGCTAATGTGCACCCTGGGACACAACAGATGACAGATGATGGCTCAAACAGTTGGGTTCCTGCCACCCATGTGGGAGACCTAGATGGAGGTCCAGGCTCCTGGCTTCAGCATGACCCAGCCTGGGCTATCGTGAACATTCAGAGATGAATCAGTGGACAGAAGATCTTTGTCTCTCTGCCTTTCAAACAAATATTTAAAAAACAAACTGCACTCCCACCATACTCAGATTAAATCTCTAGCTCTATATGAGTTCCCCGGCTTCTATTTCAGCTCCGATCACCACAGACTAGCCTTTCCTAATTCCTAATTTCTAATTCTCAATCGCTGCTCTGAGCTTGGCTATACTTTAACACCTGGGAGGCAGTGTTCCAGCGCAGTACCAATTGTTGTGTGCTACAGAAAAATGAGGCATCCCACATTATGATGTCTCGCCATATTGATAAGACACACATTTAAGGATCTGGGTTCCTTACCTTCTGTTTCAAATGTGGAGATTCCTGAACCTGTCCCTCTCAGACATCTGGAGATACCATGCTTTACTAAATATACTAACTCCAAAGAGAATACCCAGATAATCATTGTAGCTTTGCCATCCTAACAATGCAGGAACCCCTGGGATGGCTGTGGTTTTCTTTTCCTGTTCAGAGTAAAAACACACTCCTATTGTTCTCCACACAGATGCCACCAGGGCACTGAAGACCACACAGTAGGCTGAGCCTGCACAACAAAGGTGAGGTCAGTAAAAACCCATCTGGGGTCTGGCACTGTGGCTCAGCAGCCTGAGACACCATCGGCATCCCACATGGGCCCCAGTTCATGTCCTAGTTCCTCCAATTCCGATCCAGCTCCCTGTTAATAGCCTTGGAAAAGCAGAGGAAAATGGCCCAAGTGCATAGGTGCCTGCACCCACATGGGAGACCTGGATGAAGTTCCTGGCTCCTGGCTTCAGCCTGGCCGTACCCTGGCCACTGTGGCCATCTGTGAGTGAACCAGCAGAGGGAAGAGTTCTGTCTCTCCCTCTGTCTCTGTAGCCCTTCACTTTCAAATATTCTTTTAAAAAAAAAAAAAACCCTCATCACTTAGATATGCATTCTTTGTGGTATGTACTATACAATACAATTTTGTAGAATTTAACTAGGAACAAATTCTGCATTCCTAGCCTCTAACTGGATTATTTTTGTTTATTGATAATATTTTCTGCTCCAGTAAAATTGATCAGCAGTCCTATTTTTAGTGTCTGCATAACTGAGTGTTTTTTGTTTTTGTTTTTTTTTTACTTATCCAACTTTCTGCTGATGACCTATGTTACAATCAGTTGTATGTCCCACCTTGCTAAGCTATACTCCATACCCCTTGTTGTTGCAACAAAGCTATTTGTGACTGTAACACAGTCAGCTGCCTTCAGGTAAGAGAGATTATCTGAGATAATCTGGGTCCACTGTATTCAATCACCTGAAAGTCCTCAAGACCAAAGCAGAGTTTCCCTGGAAGAAAAAATTACAGCCATGACAGCAGCTTCAGGCCAAGCCTGAGAGTAAACCTTGCCCACTGCGATGACCCACCCTACAGATAACTAGCCCCCCAAATTGCCAAATCCTTGCAGAAAAATCTCTTCACCCTGCATCTTCAAAAAAGCCTTACAGAATGTCCTTACTTAGGGAGGGGCATACAGAGAAAAAGGGAACTCGGGTATTGAGAGAGCCAGGCCATTAGCAGAGCATCACGGAGGGCCGTGTCTGGGGGAGATGGCACCATTCACGAGCTCCTAACCTACATGCCAGGGGTTTCCACAGGCTCTGCTGCATCTGATACTCAGGAGTCAAGCAGAGACCAAAACCAACAAGAGAGAATCAACTGCGCTAAAGTCGCCGAGCAAAGATGGTAAGGAGTAACGGTGCCAAATGAGAACTGAAAAAGACCCCCAAATTCAGCACCTCACTAGACACAGACAACCTTCAAAAATGGAATTTCAACAAAAAAAAGCAGAGCCTTTAGCCAAGCCATGAGAGAGGAAAGCAAAATGAAAAAGCAGCTAACCCACCAGTTAAAATTCGGCTTAGGAAACAACAGAAGCCAGTGAAGTCAAGGAGGGTACAGTAAGTGGCTTTTCTTCTTTCCCCACAGCAGAAATCTGTGAGCGTGTGGCAGCAGCTAGAGAGGAAGCGACGGAAGGGAGGAAAGGCCGGAGAAGGGGAAGGAAAGCACTGGAGGTCAGAGAACAGGCACAGGCCACAGCACAGGCAGGAGGTGGAGGAGGGATGATGGCAGCACTCAGGTGCACGTGGGAGGGCTGGGGGAATGCAATTCCAACCTGATGTTCTACACGCGGACAGGGGGCATTACACCACAGCACAGATGAAATACCAGAGTTTTTCTAGGTGCAAATACCACTATTTCAATATTTTAATGTCTGAAACAAATTATTTACATCTTAGAGCAGGATCAACAATTTGCAATTAAAAACAAAAACTTGTTGCGTAAAACTCTCCTGATAGTTAAAATGTTAATTCAAAACTGAATTAACATTCAGTTTTGGGTCCGGCACTGTGTTGTAAGGAGTTAAGCCGCTGCCTGCAAGGCCAGCATCTGATACGGGTGCTGGTTTGAGTCCCGGCTGCTCCATGTCCCTTCCAGCCCTGCTAATGCTCCTGGAAAAGCAGGATGACCCAAGGGCTTGGACCTCTGCTCCCAAGTGAGGGACTCGGGTGAAGCTCTGGCCTGGCCCAGCCCTAGCCGTTGCAGCCATCTGGGGAGTGAACCTGCGGACGGAAGATCTTTCTCTGCAATTCTGCCTTTCAGATAAATAAGCTGAAAAATTATAGACTTTTTTAAAATTCCCTCATTTAGAAGGCATTCTTTTGAACTTCCATGATCCTCAAGAGGAAGATGAAAATGACAATCAAGAAGGAAAGTAGCGCCTGCTCCAGCTCTGGAGTTCAAGTGAACACAAGGTGACTACTGACACTGTTCAGACACTGCCTTGGAGTCTCCAACTGTACACGATGGCGCGGAGACGATGCAGACACCTGCTTTCTGACATCTACAGCTTGCTACCAAGAAAAGGACCGATGTCTGCCGAAAAAAAAAAAAGTTGCTGGACACAAGCAGTCAAACAAGAGGCGAGACTATCTGAAGACAAAGGACTCAGGAAAATGCTCAGAATCGCCTTGGAACTGCCTCAACGGTACTGATCAAATCAGAGAAAGCTTTTCCAAAACTGATTACTAGTATCCAGGCAGAAAAGGCTTTTCTGAAGCTGTAAAAATGTGCACAAAAATATAGATGCAATTTAAACAATGACACCACGTATAAACCTGGTCTCATAACCTGGGGCTAACAGCCACTTGCAATACCAGCATCCCATATCGGAGTCCTCCAGCTACTCCACTTACAATCCAGATTCCTACTAATCCTACCTGGAAAAGCAGTGAATGATGGCCCAAACACTTGGGGCTCCTGCTACCCACGTGGGAGACCATGATGAAGTTCCTGGTCCCTGGCTATGCCAGCCCCAGACCTAACTGCTGTAGCCATCTGAGCAGTAAACCCGCAGTGGAAGATATCCCTGTCTCTTTCTCTGTCATTCTACCTTTCAAATAAATTAAAAAAAAAAAAAAATTAGGGCTGGTGTGTGGGGAGCAACCCGGACTGGACTAAGTTACTGGAATTAAGACTTATTCTATGCATCTGCTCTCCCACAATATGGCGCTGGGAGAGGAGAAAACAGCTTCTACGCAGCTGCCTCTTGCCAACTTGAGTGATGACCTCCAGGAGCTGATCCTGCTCCTGATTGGAGGAGAGCAGCGTACTCGGCGTGTGGGCAGCCGAGTTGGGATTGGCGGAGGAGGACTATAAAGGAGGAGAGAGACGGCATGCACCAGGAACATCTAAGGGGAACATCTATCTGAAGGAACACCTGTGCAGCCCCCGAGAGAGCCGGCCGGCGGTGTGCCGCTCCCCCGCGGAAGTGGGGAATGTGGCAGGGGGAACCGCCCTTCCACGGAGGTGGAAGGGACGGTAGCCAACCCGGGAAGAACCAGCAGCAAACCCGGGAAGGGCCGAGCAGACAAAAGAACAGCGCAGGGTCCTGTGTCGTTCCTCCACGAAGAGGGGGAGCGACACCGGTGCTGTGGCATAGCAGGTAAAGCTGCTGCCTGTAGTGCCAGCATTCCAAATGGGTGCTGGTTTGAGTTCCGGCTGCTCCACTTCTGATCCAGCTCTCTGCAATGGCCTGGGGAAGCGGTGGAAAGCTTGGGTCCTTGGGCCCCTGCACTTGTGTGGGAGATGCGGAAGAAGCTCCTGGCTCCTGGCTTCAGATCGGCACAGCTCTGGCCACTGCGGCCATTTGGGAAGGGAACCAGTGGATGGAAGATCTTCTCTCTCACCTCTCTGTAACTCTGCCTTTCAAATAAATAAATAAACCTTTAAAAAAATTCAGATACAATATTATAAATTTTCACTATTAAATCTTTGTGAATAACTTAGTTGTTTTTCAACTAATTTATTTTGGTTAAGGTCTCTTGTTAATTCATATTAGAATACATATCTAAATAGGTAGGTGTTTGGGGCAGTGGTTAAGACTCCAACAATATGGGAGTGCCTGACTGAATCCCAGACCCTCCATTTCCAATCCAGCTCTCTGTTTAACACAAACCTGGGAGGCAGCAGATGAAGGCTCAAGTAGTTGGGCCTCTCCCACCCACATGGGAGAACAGCATGGAGTTCCAGGCTTCGGGCTTCAGTCTGTCCTATCACTGGCTGTGGGCATCTGAGGTGTGAACCAGAAGATGCATAGCATTCTGTCTGCCTAAAACTATTTTTAAATAATATATATTAACAATTACATTTTAATACTTATTTTAATGTTTTAAAAGTTCTATGAATGTTACTGGTTTTTTTTTTTAATTTTTTGACAGGCAGAGTGGACAGTGAGAGAGAGACAGAGACAGAGAGGAAGGTCTTCCTTTTTGCCGTTGGTTCACCCTCCAATGGCCGCCGCAGCCGGTGCGCTGCGGCCGGCGCACCGTGCTGATCCAAAGCCAGGAGCCAGGTACTTATCCTGGTCTCCCATGGGGTGCAGGGCCCAAGTACTTGGGCCATCCTCCACTGCACTCCCTGGCCACAGCAGAGAGCTGGACTGGAAGAGGGGCAACCGGGACAGAATCTGGCGCCCCGACCGGGACTAGAACCCGGTGTGCCGGCGCCACAAGGTGGAGGATTAGCCTATTGAGTCACGGCGCCGGCAAATGTTACTGTTTTGTAACGTATAAATGTGTACACACTTGACATTTGCTAAGTGTACTTAGTTTCACTGATCTTTAAACTGTTGTAATTATAGAATACCACCAAATAAATTCAGTAACACATGCTCCTTTGTTCCAAGGCAACTGTGAGTAAAGAAGAGAATCTTAACTGGGAAGAGATCAGAATTAGGGTGGACCTGGTGAAGGTAGGACTTCAGCTTAACCAAAATGGAAAAAGTTTAAAAAAGAAGATCCAAGTGATCAACAGCACTTTTCCCCCGTGGGTTTGTAAAGCAGGATTTAATGCTGACTGTTAATTCACAGTGAACTCCCTCTACTTCTTGACCTAACTTGAAAGAAGCACACCTATATGCAACGCCTGTGAGAAGTGCAGTCCCCTTGTAAAGTTCCCGTGAGATCCGACTGCATTTCCCAGACTGCCGAACAGCGAAAGTGAGATTTTCCTCTCGGTGTGCCACGTCCACTCTCACACTGTAGCATACAAACACTAGAGTTAAACATCCTATCCTCTGTGTGTAGCTGCAAAGCCAGCCATGCTGAACCCTCAATTCTGTGGCCAGGAAACTGCACTCTGATCACTTCTTTTTTTTTTTTTTTTTAAGATTTATTTATTTACTTGAAAGTCAGAGTTACACAGAGACAAGAACAGACAGAAACAGAGAAAGGTCTTCCATCCATTGGCTCACTCCCCAATTGGCTGCAACAGCTGGATCCATGCCAATCCAAAGCTAGGAGCCAGGAGCCTCTTCCAGGTCTCCCATGTGGGTGTAGGGGCCCAAGGACTTGGGCCATCTTCTACTGCTTTCCCAGGCCACAGCAGAGAGCTGGATGGGAAGTGGCGCAGCTGGGACTCAAAATGGCGCCCATAGGGGATGCCGGCACTGGAGGCGGCGGCTTTACCTGCTACGCCACAGTGCTGGTCCCTCTGATCACTTCTTACCACCAAGCACCAAGCGGACAGAAAATGTCAGTGACACTTTGGTTCTATCCTATATACCAGTGCCTGGGTCTGAGTCCCAGTGCCATCTTCCTGCTAATGTGCGCCCTGGGAGGCAGAGCAGGCGATGCCTCAAGGACCTAAGACCCTGGCACCCAAGAGGGAGACCTGGATTGAGTTCCCGGTTCCTGGCATCGGCCTCAGCTCAGCCCTGGCCACTGTGATCAAATGGGCAGTGAACCAGGACAGGAGCTCTCTGCGTCACCCCCTCTCAAATTTAAAGGAGAGAAGAATCATGCTATACCGTGCCTACCTCTTCCCTCCACACTCCTAGCTGTTAAAACATGCTTATTTTCATCTATTTGAAAGGCAGAGTCACACACACACACACGGGTTGGAGGGAGGGGGAGGGAGGGAGGGAGAGACAGACAGAGAGATCTGCCATCTGTGGTTTCACTCCCCAAATGCCCAGCCAGAGCTGGACCAGGACAAAGCTAGGGGCCTGAAACTCCACCTGGCCCCAACATGGGCGGCAGGTGTTCAAGCACTTAAGCTGCCTCCTGAGATACACCAGCAGGCAGCTGGACTGGAAGCAGAGGAGCCAGGACTCCAAGCGGCACTCAGATGTGCAATGCAGGCAATACGGGACATAGGCCCTGGCTTAATCCACTGCTTCACAGGACCGGCCCATCGCGCCCCTAGTCTTAAAGACAAGGATCACTGGGCTGTTTCTACTGTGGTCTGTATTCTGTGTCTAGATTTTTGTCTTAGCTTTCAAAAAAGGGCATTGACATATCCATCACTATTTTTATCTTAAAAATCACAGTATGACTAAAATTTGGGACAAAATGTCTGGGAAATTACATATTCATAATCTCTCTACACACAAAATTCCTTTTACTCAAAATGTTATTAAAGCAAACTTCTGAAATTGAGTTAAATGTCAGGGGGCTACATGATGAACACTAAGAACAGTTAACAAATCAGCACGTTAGTGGGCTGAGCTCGGTCAGTTGAGCCTGGAAGTGACAACAGGGCAGGGAGCATGGGAGCCCCACTCCTGCACACCCAGCGCACGGAGGCAGGGCAGGCGGGCAGGCAGAGGGGAGATGGCAGGGGAGCCCACTCAGCCTGAAGACCCTGGTCTGTCTCGGGAAATGATCGCACTTCCTATGCACTCTGGCCTGGGGGCACCTCTCTGTAACCACAGGGCATTTACCACTTGTGAGTTCCAAGGCTTTCCTCTCTTCTTACAAGCTCCAGTTATGGGGCCCATGTTGTGGCGCAGCTAGTAAAGCTGCCACCTGCGATGCTGGCATCCCCTTTGGGTGCCAGTTTGAGTCCCAGCCGCTCCACTTCCCATCCAGCTCTCTGCTGTGGCCAGGGAAAGCAAGATGGCCCAGGTCCTTGGGCTCCTACACCCACACTGGAGACCCAGATGAAGCTCCTGGCTCCAGTCTGGCCCAGCCCCGGCTGTAATTCTGCCTTTCAAATAAATAATTTCATCAAGTGGATTCTTCAGCAACTTAAAAAGGGGGAGGGGCTTGGACAGATTCTATGAAAAACAGGGTTTTCTTGGTTAAATTCATATTTCAGCCATTTAATATTTACATTTAATATCAGATATATACTTGCGATCAAATACTTTATTTCATCCCTAGGAAATCATTCAATAAACGCCAAGAACAGGCCAGGTCTTAGGGCAAAGACAAAGCTGGCGGGGGCAGACAAAGCACGACACAGGAGAGCCAAGGCAGCAGCATGTGTGTGCGGACACACCGCAGGACAGAAATAAAACCCCACTGCTGTCCCACGCGGGGAGAGCGAGCCAGGCAGCAGGATCAAAGCCCTGTGTCAGCACGCCAGCCAACCTACCACTTAAAATCCACTAACAAAGTAAGTGGGTCAGGTGAGTTCTGGCATGACACAGCGAAGCTGAGGCAGAGCTCTGGACTCCAGTGCTGGTCCTGTTGAGAACTAGCTCGGTCTCAGTGACATTAACCCACCACTCCCAAACCTAGCCTCCCCCGTCCATCACGGGAAACCGCACCTGCTCCACCTGCCCGGCAGCGGCGGGGGTGGGGTGGGGTGGGGTGAAGCGGGCCCCCAGAATCAACCTGGCTGTAGCTTTCAAGTCCCAGCCCCTGCCTGCAGGAACTCCTCGTGCCTGCCTCCAGTCAAGGGGACTGCATTAGCTCTCTAGCCTGACCACTACGTGTGGACAGCTCGAATTCTCAGAAAGCTGTGCTTAGCGAAAGCGAAATCGGCCTCTCAGAAATGTGTACCCTGGTGGTGGTGGGGGGGACAAGGCCCACAAACCACGTGGTCTGGCCGGGCCCCAGGCGAGCCAGGTGGCCCTGAAAGTGAATAGACCCACAGCAGGTTCCTTTTTACCCGGATGACTAGGTATGGCCCACCAATAAGGATCTACATGTCCTAAGGGCCTCTGGCAGAACAAGGATCCCCAGCCCTGCTCTAAGCCTACAGAGAAACCAGAACCACTGGGAAACCAGAATGACGCCCAGGGAGAATTCACCCCGAACCCGGGAATATTCGGGAGGACGCCAGGGACAGAAGCCTTCTGGGCTTCTTGGCGAGAGGGTTCTGACCCGCAGGACTGGGGCGGGGGGGGCTGCTGAGAGAGCAGGGGGGGTGTTCCAGAGAGTTCGAGTACAGCATCTGAGCAGGACAGCGGGGCTGAGCAGCCGGGGGCGGGTCAGGAAGAAGCCGGAAGACCCATCCTGCCCAGGAGCTGGCCTGGAGTCAGGACCCGGGGGCCGCCCGCGGCAGACTTCCAGGAAGACGGGAGCACTCGGGCCGCGCCTGGGAGGAGCAGGCGCCGCGGGGTCCGCACGTGGCCCGGGCCCCGGGGGCAGGGGGCCAGCCGGTCGGCACTGGCTGGGAAGCCGGCCGCCCCCTCTTTCCAGAAGGGCACGCCAAGTGCAGCGTGCCGCTTCAGTCCCACGGGCCTGGGGCGCTGTGTCGGGTCCAGGTGCCCCCCTCCCGCGCGAGCCCGGGCGCGTCCAGGGAAGGGACTCGCCGGCCTCAGCCCCTGCCAGGCCAGCTGCCCTCTCCCAAAAAACTTCCCGCTCGGGATGCGTATTCCCGGCGACTCGGCCACTCATCTCACCCCGGGCGCGTCGGCTCCGGGGCAGCATCTCGGCGCCCGGGAGCTGAGGGCCAGCGCGCCCCCACCCACCCCCGGCTGGCCTCGCCGCGTCCCTTCCCCCACCGGGAGCCGAGCGCGGCCTCCCCTCCCCCGCGGCCGCGAGCCCGGGGACCCGGAGCAGCCGGCTCCGCGGCCGCCCCGCCCTGGCCCGCTCACCTCGGCCCGCGCCGGCTCGGGGCCCTGCGCGGCCGCGGGCTGCGGCTGCAGCTGCTGGGCGGGCGCCTGCGGCTCGTTGTTCCGGCGGCTGAGGTCGTCGTCGGCACCGGCCTGGACCCCGGCCGGGGCCCACAGCAGCGGAACCAGCAGGAACAGGAGCAGCCCGGCCGCCGCCATCCCGGCCGCCGAGCCGGCCCTGCGCGGGCGCCACACGAGGAAGTGCCGGCGCCCGGGAGCCGCGGCCACGAGCAGCCGGCACCACGCGAGAGGCGTTCGAGGAGCGCGTGAGGCGTAGCTGCAGGCCCGCGTCCCTCAGGCGCCGGCTCGGCCCGCGGACGCGACACGGGACTCCGCCAACCGCCTCAGCGCGGCCACGCCCCAGCGCCCGGGGCCCGCCCCCTGCCCGGGGCGGCCTCCCATTGGCCCGGCGTCCGCCCCGGCGTCGTGACGTCCTCCGACAGGTTGAGGTGCGGCCCGCGCGCTCCTCCCCTTGGGCCCGGCGCGCGGCAGGTACCGGCGTCGGCCGCGGCCGCTTCCCGCGTCCGTGCGCGCAGCCGGGTCTGCACTGCGGGCCGGCACCTCCGGCCCGGTCCCCGACCCTCCTTGCCCTCACACCCGGCCCTTCTCGGCCGGCAGAGCAGGTGGGCGCCCCTGGCTACGTGGCGCTCGCCTGCGGGAAGGGGCCCCGCACCACCAGCGGCGCGGGGACGGTCCTCGGCCGCCCGACTGCTCTGCCTCAGTTTACCGGCGCTCGCCCCTGGGCCCCAGACGTCCGCCGCGCCCTGCTCCCGCAGTGCCTTCCCGGCGGTGTGCGTGTCGCCCCCGCACCTCAGAACCGACCGATGAGGACTTAGCAGGATGCGGCTGGGAGAGGGCAAGGCCAGGAGCCGGGCCGGGGTGATGGCTTAGGCCTGGGAACCCCTTTCACGTCTGGGGGAACCAGGCTCAGTGACCCGAGCTCAGAGGAGAGCGGGGGAGCGCCGCGAACCACGTGCGGGCGGCGGCCTGGGTCAGGCAGGCTCCCGCGTGGGCCGGTCCTCGTGTCTCAGGCTCCCGCGTGGCCAGGGCCTCGTGTCTCAGGGTCCCGCATGCAGGTCCTCGTGTCTCAGGCCCCCGCATGCTCAGGCCCTCGTGTCTCAGGCCCCCACGTGGGCGGTCCTCGTGTCTCAGGCCCCCGCGTATGCAGGTCCTCGTGTCTCAGGCCCCCGCGTGTGTAGCCCCCGTGTCTCAGACCCCCGCATGTGCAGGCCCTCGTGTCTCAGACCCCCACGTGTGCAGGTCCTCGTGTCTCAGGCCCCCGCATGTGCAGGCCCTCGTGTCTCAGACCCCCGTGTGTGCAGGTCCCCGTGTCTCAGGCCCCCGCATGCGCGGGTCCTCGTGTCTCTGACTTCCCTCCTCCACGGAGCGCCGCTGGCGTTTCCAAATCTTCTTGGAAGCCGAGCCCGCACCTCCCCGTTCAGAAGTCGTCACTTCCTCCTCCTGCTGGCGCTGTAGCGAGGCCGGCTTCTTCGGTTGCGTAAGATGGGTTGGGTAAGATGGTTTGGGGTGCCCCTGCTGTGCCTCCAGGCTCCCCCGTGGAGTGCAAACGTTGGAGCCCGCCCAGGTGAGTCCAGGCCCCTTTAACCCTCCCTCCCCTTGATGCACACAGGATCTGCGGTGCCTAGGAGGAACTGGGAGAGGAGCGGCTCACCCAGAGCCAGAGGCAGGAGGGCGAATGTGGCAAAACTGGCCACGTGGCCCCGATTCCCGGAAGGTGCCCTGGCTTCGTTTCTGGGATGCGATGGGATGGGCTACCCACCCTGCCCAGGTCTCTCCTGGCTCATTGCTTGGCACACAAGGCCGCGAGGACCTAGGGGCTGGTGCTGCGGGCAGTTGGGGGCTGCGAATGGCTCAGAGGCAAGCAATGACATAAAGCATGGTGCCCAGGAGGCACCCGGCACAGTGGCGTCCGCACCGCGTTAGAGTCTGGGTCAAAGGTGGGCCCTCTGCAGCCTGTGGCCTTGTGCCCAGCTTCCCGTCCCCGCACACAGTGGCCTCCCATCTGTAGTGAGGAGTGCAAACCGGGGCTCCCTCCAGCTCTCACCACCTCCTGTGCCCCACTAGTGCCCCACCACCTTAGAAACAAACAGAAGACTAAAAGCATTGGGGGTTTCTGTCAGTTTCCTTGGAGAACAGCTGAAACTACTTCTGTGACCCCCACCTGATAAGGGCAGGGGAAGTGTAATAATTGCAACATAGGTTTTTTGGAGGCCCGTTCTGCAGACACTGAAGTGTGCTAACGTGTAAACCTTGCCTGGTAGTCTGGTGGCGAGAACTCCTACCTGTGCATGACGCTGCATTTTAACCGTTCTACAGGACCTAAAAGCACCTCGATGGTCAGACTGGACCTGGATTTTTCCAGCACCTCACGGGTTATGTAACGGGGAGTGGTGCTAGTCATCTGCAGGGTCGTTGTAGTAAACCTTCACTGAGTGCCGCTTCCGATCCGGGCACAGCACTTCCTGCACTGTATGAATTGTCTCACAAAGTAGGTGCTGTTTGTCCCCGTGCTTACAGATGAGAACCCCAAGGCTTTGATCAAGGAACTTTTCCCCAAACTGCACGGCTGGTAAGCAGTGACTCGTGCTTTGATATCATTGTTGAGTTGAACTGTGCCCTACTTACTGAAAAGTCCAATTTACGAAAGCCAGAGCGTGGTGAGTGCTTCCATCCCATTAGGGGATGCCCATCCTCCAGGGCAGGTTTCTATGAGAAGGGCTCTCTCCCGGCCTTTCTGTGCCTTAACCACGCCACTTCGGGTGAAGGCGGGTAAATCTGGGGGAGACAGCGGGCCTATTGGGCTCAGGGTGCCACATTCCTAGAGGAAACCTTTGCTGCGCCCCCCAGGCCTTGCAGCTGGGAGAGAAAAGCTCTTGATGCCCACCTGGCTACCACACCTAAGGCTACTGCAGCCAACCTGGTCTTCTGTCTGTCTCTTTGTTTTCATCTCTAGCTTTTCAGAAGGAAGGAGGAGGCGAGCTATTTCCTGTGCCTCCCCCCAACACCCCTGAATCATCCAAGGGTGGATTGCAGGGTTTTTTCTGTGTGTTTGTTTTGGCTTATACACTCCACAGAGTCGGCTCTTAGAGAAGCCAGGGCAGGGAGAGAATGACAAAGGAGAGGGAGGAACGGGAACCAAAACTTCACATTGAGTCCACTGAAGATCATTGAAAATTAAAGTGAAGGCACGGGGCCGGCGCTGTGGCGCAGTGGGTGAAGCAGCCGCCTGCAGTATCAGCCATCCCCCATGGTGCCAGTTGGAGATCCGGCTGCTCCACTCGCTGTCCAGCTCTCTGCTATGGCCTGGGAAAGCAGTAGAAGATGGCCCGAGTGCTTGGGCCCCTGCACCTGTGTGGGAGACCTGGAGGAAGCTCCTGGATCCTGCCTTCAGATTGGCCCACTTCCAGCCGTTGAGGCCATTTGGGGAGTGAACCAGCGGATGGAAGATCTCTCTCTCTCCTTCTCTCCTCCTCTCCCTCCCTCTCTGTAACTCCTTTCAAATAAATAAATAAATCTTAAAAAAAAAAAGTGAAGGCACTTGTCAAATTGAAATGTAAGTTAATGACAAATACAAGTATACTTCAAAAAGTTCATGGAAATGGAATTAAAAGATAAGTCAGCAGGATGGGCATTTATCTCAGCAGTTAAGACCCCGTTGTGGGATGCCCACATCGCATATCAGAGTGCCTGGGTTCACGTCTCTGCGTGGCTCTCAATCCGGCTTCCTGCTAACGCACGCCATGGGAGGCAGCAGATGATGGCTCAAGTAGTTGTTCCCATGCCACTCACATGGGAGACCTGGATTGAGTTCTGGGCTCTGGCTTTGACCTGGCCCAGTCTGCAATGTTGCAGGCATTTGGGGGAATGAACCAACAGATGGAAGATGCCTCTGCCCTCTGCCTTTCAAATAAATTTTAAAAATTAAAAAAGGTAAGTTTATTTTGGTGCCAAAAAAAAAAAACCAATCTGTCTTTTTTCATGAAGCTTTTGGAGACCCCTTGTAGCAGTCTGCAACATGCTTGACCCCAGCCGCCTTGGGCAGCATGTCCACTTAGTGAAAAGAAGCCCGCTGCTGCCCATAGTCATGCTAAGCCCACTTAACGACGGGGGTCTGGACACTTCATAAACTGCTGGCCCGGGGCAAGGGGAGCTGTTCCTCTGGCCCCCTCGTGGACTTCCTCAGGTCTCCACAGAAAAGCTGAAAACTCAAGAAAGAATGCAAAATACTCAGACACACTCCATTCTCGTTGATACAACCATTTGCTCGCCGTCTCCATCTCTGGGGTTTCTTGGGCTTTTCAAACCAAACAGGAGCAAAACAGCCTCCTTGTTGCCCTCCTAAGACCCGTGCTGCCTCCAGGCTGCCCAACTCAGGAAAAAGAGCCAGCATCTGCCCTCTGGGGGGTCTCTCCTTTCCTCACACCCACCAGCAAGTTTGGTTGTCCCTGTTTCTCAAATAGACTGAGTCCGTTCACCCCTCTCCATGTTACCGCCTTGTCCAAACCAATTGTTGTTTCTTTCCTGGTCTGTTAAGTAGCCTCCTAACCTTCTCCATTTGCCAATCTATAATCTAACTAGCAGCCAGAGGGAGCTTCGAACTTAAAATAATTTTATTTGCATGCTTAAAATTCCCTAATCAGGGCCGGTGTTGTGGTGTAGTGGGTAAAGCTGCTGCCTGCGACGCCAGCATCCCTTATGGGCGCCTGCTGCACCACTTCTGTTCCAGCTCCCTGCTGATGTGCCTGGGAAAGCAGAGGAAGATGGCGCAAGTGCTTGGGCCTCTACCACTTACATAGGAGACTCAGAGGAAGCTCCTGGCTTTGGATCGACCCAACTCTGGTTGTTGCGGCCATTTGGGAAATGAACCAGCAGATGGAAGCTCTCTTTCTGCCTCTGCTTCTCTCTGTAACTCTGCCTTCCAAACAAATTATTAGAGAAAAATTCCCTAATGACTTCTAAGTGTACTTAGAGCCCAAAGCCCTAGTCTCTGAATGAAAGTTCTGTGAGGTCCAACCCCGCCATCCTGTACAGAGCCCTCCTCTCTCGGCTTTCTCCACCCCATGTGTTGTGCCCGGCCAAGCTTGTCTACACCTCAGGAGCTTTGTGCCTGCTCTTTTCTCCTCTTAGAACAATTTGGAGCTGGAGTCGTGATGCAGCAAGGTTAAGCCGCTGCCTGCAACACCCATATGGGCATTGGTGTGAGTCCTGGCTGTTCCACTTCCAATCCAGCTCCCTGCTAAAGCACCTGGAAAGCAGAGAAGGTGGCCCAAGTGCTTGGGCTCCTGCCTCCCACGTGGGAGATCTGGATGGAGTTCCCAGCTCCTGGCTTTAACCTGACCCAGCCCCAGCTATTGTGGCCATCTGGGGAGTGAACCAACAGACAAAACAGCTTTCTCTCTCTCTCCCCTTCTGCCTGTAATGCTGCCTTTCAAATAAGTAAATCTTTTTTTAAAAAAAGAACACTCTTTGTTCAGAGCTTCTGGTCATTGGGTTAAATGTCCCCTGCTCAAGAGAAGCCTTTTTTTAAGTTTTTTTTTTTTCTTAACACCTATCAGTATTTGGAAATGATCCTGGTTAGTGCATTGTTTGTTGTGTTTCTTATTTGTATCCACAACTAAAATGGAAGCTCCATCAGGATAGCAATCTGTTTTGCTCACCATGCTCCCTGGGGTTGAAAACAGTGCCTGGCTGTAGGAGACACTCAGACACGAGGGATCATTCACTCTATGAAGCAGGGAGAATGAGGACAGACAGCCTGGACATTTCTAGCCTGAATGGCCTCATGCTGTTCCACACCACAGCTTCCTCCAGAAGCCCTTCAATGCCTTCTTCGCCCTTGGCTGCCCTGACTCTGACAGCGTTCATCTACCTTTGTGTTTGCCTTCTAGTGATAGTCACACGCAAGCATGGATCTTCATCAATTTTTAAAAAGATTTATTTATTATTTGAAAAGCAGAGTGACAGAGAGAGGGAGAGACATGTAGATCTCCCATCCCCTGGTTCACTCTGCAAATGGCCACATGGCCAGAGTTGGGCCAGGCTGAAGCCAGGAGCCTAGAACTCCATCCAGATGTCCCACGTGGGTGGCAGAGAGCTGGATTGGAAGTGGAGCAGCCGGGACTCAAACCTGCACCCACGTGGTATGCCGGGATTGCAGACAGGGGCTTTACCCACTATGCCACAGCGCTGACCCCACATGTGTTTCTCTTTTAAAATTGACCTTGGTGCAGTCAGCCTAGGAAATGGACAAGCTGCAAGGCCATCTCATCATGAGCTTGCAGGAGGGCTTTATGTACTATGAGTGTTTATTTCTTCTTTCTCATATATATTATTATTATTTTTCCTAAACTTTGTAAGCACTGTTGATGATAATTTTCAGTGCAATTCTGTATATGCCTACAGCTTTGCCAAGTCTACTTGAACAAGATAAGGCTTAGAGATGTGGCTAAACCTGCCCCATGTAACCCACTGGCTTATATCCCCTAGAAATCCATAATTTCAATAAAAGTTTTAAAAAATAGAACTAAAATTGTTTAAGGTAAACATGCATTGTCTATGTTTCTTAACTCCAGCAATAAATGTCTCATGCAGCAATCGCCATGCAAAAACATAAATTGTGAGTAGGGGGAACTTTTCTGCTTTATGGAAATCAACTTTGGTTTGTGTGGTTTCAGTCCTGTTCCTGCTGCTGCATTTCCTGCTGTGACTTGTTTGACTCACAGAGTCAACCATTTTTAAAGAAACCAAAAATAGAAAATGGGCCCATTTCTCTGACCCTGGGAGCAGGTAGAAGGGAGCTCTCTGCACCTGCAAATCATGGGCAGCTGATAGGACAAGGGGACAGGCTGACCATGAGATGAGCCCTCCTTTGGATGGACATTTGTCCCTGGCAGACTTGCACTTTTGATAGCAAAACCCGCAGTGAATCTTTTTAATGAGATCTTTAACCAGTTCGTGAGTAGGATAACTTCTCTCTACCTCCGTCAACCTAATTATTCTAATTTTAATGCTGCCTTGTCGTTTTACTATGTTTTCTTATTTTCACTCCGCTTCCTGTCCAATCCAAAAAAATTACAATGTACAAACTATATTTTTTGTGTGTCACCCTCATCTCGATGACAGCCTGAGTTCCAGGAGCCACCATCCACCAGGGAAACAATTACCAAGGTTTTATCCAGCCCCTCTCCCATCAGTGATTTGGAAGTTTTATTTATTTACTTTTATTATTATTATTATTTCATTTTATTTATTTTTCATTTGACTATCAGTATTAACACTGTGGACAAACTTGCTACTGTATCCTCCATAATTTAAATGTGAAAGACATAAAACTGTAGAGTTTTTCAGTTCTGTCAGATAAACATTTAGAATGCCTTTGCTTGTCCTGACCACGGTGACAAAGCACTTATAGCTATACTATTTTATGGGAAAGATAAAGTAGTATTTGTTCGTCCACAAGATTGGGCAGTTGGCTTGCCCTTTCTCAATTTAAAACTGTCTATTCTGAAATTTTAAACTGAGCTTATAGTTTCATTTTATACTTAGTTTTATTAGCCTACCTGTAACAATTTAAACGGAAAGTTTCTCTGACTAGTTTTAGTGGCTATCATTGGTTGTTTCATAGGATCGCCTGCCTACTCTTGAGTTATTTTAATTCCTATTTGGTCGCAGTAAATCATCCAGCAGATTTTTTTGGGGGAAAGTTTCTTGGTTGGTGTCCATTTTTCACTTTTCAGCCTGATTTCTGCCCCTTTGTAGGAAACCTGCTTTCTCTGTGTGGATCCTTGGAAAATGTTCTCTTTATCCTTGAAATTTAAAAACTGTACCAGGATACGTCTAGGTGTTGCTTTATTGTCATTAAATTTTAAAGGTACCCTGTGAGATTTTGCCATTTGTAGATAGTTTTCAACTCTGGATTTTTTTTCCCAGTTAATTCCTTCTTTTTATTTTTATTTATTTATTTATTTATTTTTTAGTTCATTTGCTTTGTCCTGTGCTGTGTTCCCATCATGTGCATCTTATTGTGTGCCTGGCCAGCCCTCCAGGTCTCTCTTCTCTTGTCTTTTTTTTTTTTTAATTTTTAAATTTAAATAAATTTTATTTATTCAAAGGCAAAGAGACAGACAGATAGAACTCCCATCCCCTGGTTTACTCTCCAAATGCGCACAGTGGTGTGCTGGGCCCTGCTGAAGCTGGGAGCATGGACTGCAATCTAGGTATCCCCTGTGGCTGGCAGGGACCCAAGTGCTTGAGCCATCACTGGGTGCAGCAGCAGGGAGTGGGAACTGGGAGTAGAGTGACCCCAGTCACTGTAATGTGGGATGTGGGCTCTTAACCTCAGGCCAAGGGTTTCCCCCGCCACACACTTTTTACATCTTGTTTCCTTTCCCTCTTTATCTGCAGTCTGTTTCTCTCGCTCTACCTCTGCTTTAGCAGTTTGACTTCATGGCCAATCCGGCTTGCCCGTGTCTGTCAGCACACTCAGCTCCCCGATACTCTCCTTTTCCAAGATTAATTAATTTATTTGAAAAGCAGAGTTACAGAGAGGGTGGGAGACATAGAGAGATCTTCATCTGTTGGTTCACCCCCCAAATGGCAGCAAGAACCAGGGCTGGGCCGATCCAAAGTCAGGAGTCAGGAGCTTCTTTTGGGTCTCCCATGCGGGTGTAAGGGCCCAGGCACTTGGGCCATCTTCCGCTGCTTTCCCAGGCACACTAGCAGGGAGCTGGATCGGAAGTGGAGTAGCCAGGACCCGAATTGGCGCCCATTTGGGATGCCTGTGTCGCAGGTGGCGGCTTTACCCACTAGGCCATAACACTGGCCTCCAAATCTTCAAACTTGTAACTCTGCATAGGAATTAATTTTAGGTAAGTCTGAATTTACAGCATTCTGCTCATGCAATGGCGCCTTGATGTCTTCTGCAGACACAAGATAGGTTTTCTGAGACTTGTGGCGATCACACAAGTGCCAGAAGTGCCCGCGAGAACTGCCTATGGTTCAAAAGGCCCCCTTCTATACCCTGTCGCTGTATCTTCAGTGATAAGGGGAAGACACTTGACATGGTCTCCAGCACTGACAACTGGCACTGATCAAAGGTGTTGGCAAGACAATGCCCCGCTTGTCTGATGCGGGGGCAGGAATATCATCAACACACGTGGCGTTTCCTGCGCTCACTCCAAAAACGTGAATTTACGGAAGCTTCCTGAGCTGCGAGGAGAATGTTTCAGGCTATGCCCGATCCTGCAGACACCAGTGATGGATTTCCAGTGATCCCCCTTTGCTTCCCAAGACACCTATTTCTTTTCCAGACTTCAGATCTGGATGATGTGATTCTTCATTGAGAGTTTCCAAAGGCCATTTTGAAAGTACTGACTTAGATCCCACTACGAGAGGCTGCAGACTCCAGAAATCCAATCAGAAGGCACCGTGCTTGTTCTACTTGTATCTTTTTTAGCAAGTGCTGCCCAGCCACTCAGGGAGCTCGTGCTCGACCAGGTAGTAGAGGTAATGCCTTTGTGGTCCTTCTTGTTTTACCTACTATACGAGACTTTGAACTTGATCCTGGAGGAGAGCTGTTGAGACATGACCAGGAAGGGTAGGCCTGAGGATTGCAAAGCAGCTTAGAGTGAGTGCTGCAGGCAGGCATGCCCTTCGTGAACCTGTACTGAACATATCCCCAGACGCCCTTGATTTTGAGACTACACCCTATGAATAAGAAAAGTGGACTAGTATGCATGCCAAAAATGGCATAGTCAAATGTTTCTTATTCAGTCTGACACACCCTTATTATATCAGGAGGTTCTGCCTCTAAATTACCACACTCCAGTAAAGACATTCCAGAAAAAGCAAGCCAACAAAGGCAAATGAAATCAACCCAGGTTAAAATGCTATGTCCTTTGGGGCTGGCGCTGTGGCACAGCAGGTTAATGCCCTGGCCTGAAGCACCAGCATCCCATATGGGTGCCAGTTTGAGACCTGGCTGTTCCACTTCTGATCCAGCTCTCTGCTATGGCCTGGAAAGCAGTGGAAGATGGCCCAAGTCCTTGGGCCCCTGCACCTGCGTGGGAGACCCAGAAGAAGCTCCTGGCTTCAGATTGGTGCCGCTCTGGCCGTTGCGGCCAATTGGGGAGCGAACTATCAGATGGAGGAGGACCTCTCTCTCTGCCTCTCCTCTCTCTGTGTAACTCTGACTTTCAAATAAATAAATAAATCTTTAAAAAAATGCTATGTCCCTCTTGAATAAAACAACCACAATTTAACTTGACTGTCAGAAAAGTTGTTCTCAGAAGGGAAAAGAATTAAAGCATAGTAAATCATCACTGTGGACCTGTTCAGTACGTTCTGGAATTCTAGAATAGTAACCCAAAGGTCTTGCAGAATGAAGATTAATAAACCTGGAGTATACAAGATCACCAGATACAGGTAGCTGAAACTGAATGAGAGACTCAAGAGATTCAGGTAATGCTGTTTTTAATTAAGGACTTTATTTATTTATTTGAGAGGTAGAGTTATAGACAGTGAGAGGGAGAGACAGAGAGAAAGGTGTTCCATGCATTGGTTCACTCCCCAAGTGGCCGCTACGGCTAGAGCTGCGCCAATCCAAAGCCAGGAGCTTCTTCCCGGTCTCCCATGCAGGTGCAGGGGCCCAAGCACGTGGGCCATCTTCCACTGCCCTCCCGGGCCATAGCAGAGAGCTGGATTGGAAGTGGAGCAGCTGGGACTAGAACAGGCGCCCATATGGGATGCCGGCGCCGCAGGCAGAGGATTAACCCACTGTGCCACAGCGCAGTAATGTTGTAATACAGTAGGTTCACAAGTTATTTTCAAAAACAGCAGAGATGTTGTTTCCTCCACGTGTAAGTGTTTGGGTCGATTTCATGGAAGGTACCCATTCCCTAAGAGAAAGCGTCCGGACTTCCTGCGCAGAACAGTACTGTGGAGAATGGAGGCGGAGGAGGGGAGAACCCGCTCCTATCCATCGCCCTCCCTCCCAACTGCGTTACTCCCTGGTTGCAAGATTATCCTGAGAACTAAAGTTTGCCTCCACATCTAAAGAGCAAAGTCATGGAAGGACACCCTATAGACAATTTCCAATGGAAAAGGAGAAAGACTAATGGGAAGTCCAATTTGGCCATGATTAGTAGATGGGAGGGAAAGATGAATTAATCCCGAGAAACCAAAATCCATTCGTTTCCACCCGTTACCACGGCCACATCTTGCCCTGAAACATACGTGTTCTCATTTCATAAGATGGATAACATTAAGGGAGGACAAGGCATTTCCCATTTCCTGGATTACACAGTCCCTCTAGCACTGCTCTCTTTCCTTCTGTTCTAGGCCTCAGTTATTTTACACAATCTACTTGTGAAAGTCACGGCCAGGGTGAGTTAAGTGCAGATCACGGGGCAGTGTGTCTGCAGGTCAGGGAGCAAGAAATCGCACAGTGCCATTCATGTTTTTAGGTTTATGGGAGGAGCAAACATCACAGACATGGTCTTCATGCTACAGGCTAATCACTGCCATCTGCGTCATACTTTCAAGAATAAATGCATTTATTTCAACTTCCCACCAATGCTGCATTTCTCTTGCAGAAGCTGATAAGACGTGGGTGAGGTTGTAATACTGGATGGATTCCTAAGCATTGATTTCCCCCTCATCAAAATGCATTCCCAGAAGTATAACTGCAGTTCTGCAACAGGCTCAGGCGAGGCAGGGGACCCTGACAACAGACTCAGTGATTTCTTAGCCACTGAGTGCCTCTAGGTACCAGGGCTGGGGATACATCCGTGATCAAACAGTCTCAGAAACAAAAAGCAAAACATCTTGTTCTCACAGAGCTTTCTTTCCGTTCAGGGGATGCGAACAATGCGTGTCGGGGCAAAACCAAAACAAAACAAAAAAATACCTCGCAGTTTCTGTGTAGAAGACAGCACACCAGTTTGTCATTGCTACAGAATAAACCAAAGCTGGGTGGCTCAAGACAATATGCATTTCTTATTGCCCATCAGAGCAAAGAGAAATGGAAGTGTGTGTGTGTGTGGTGTGTGTGTGTGTGTGTGTGTGTGGTGGGGGAGGCAATGGAGTTAGGCTGCAACTCAACTATTTTATTTGAGAGGCAGAGGGGCTGAGAGCAAGCTCTACTCACCAGCGTACTCACAAATGCTCACAATGGTGGGGGTCTAAAGTTAGGGACTGGAACTTCATCCTGGTCTCCATGTGGGTGGCAGGAACCCAATTACTTTGAGCCATCACCTGCTGAAGCCGACAGCAGGAGCTGGAGCGTGTCTCGGAGGGTCTCCCTTAGCAGGAAGCTGGCATCACCAGCTCGAGCTGGGTATTGAACCCGGGTACTCTGATGCGGGATGCGGGCTTCCTAACCCAGTGCTTTAGCCATTGGGTTAATGCCTCACCCAGGCTGCAATTTTAAACAAGGGGGCTGCCTTGCTGAGAAGGGGTACAGAGCCTGTGAGATGCTCCCAGTAATCTGCACCTCCTGGTCTCCTGTACTGCTTCTAACACAGGCAATATGGCAAATAGGACAACATACTCCCAAGATTAGGGTGTAGCAAGCGCGAATTAGGATACTTCTTTCTTGCACACCCTCGCTTGCCTGTCCTGATGGCAGCTGGGTACTGTGCTGTGAGATGTTCTATGGGGAGACCCCCAGTGCGACGTCCAACAGGAAGTGAGTCCAGCTGACAGCTACGGGAGCGAGCGTGCGGAGGGGCCTGCCCACTGGAGCTCAGATGACATTGTGGTTGTAGAGAATCCTGGAGGCAGGGCACCCAGCTAAGCCACACCTGGAATCCTGACGCCAGCAACTGGGAGGTAAGAGCCACCAGGGTTTGTGGCCACCATAAAGGAACAGAGGGATGTTTGAACAGAGCCTTGAAGAAGGTGGGGGAGAAGGGCGTGTGGTTGAGACCAAGGCATTCCTCGCACAGGGACGGGCCAGAGCACAGGCCCTGAAACAGGAGCCTGACTGAGCGTACGTATGAGGACTGCCACGGAGGCGTGGTGTGTAGCAAGCATGAATGAGGCGAGACCAGGAGGAGATAAGCAAGTTGGGGACAGTGTAAAGGCTGGAGTCAGCCCCTCCGTCTCCCTTAGCTCAAGGTGTCCTTGCCTGTCCCTTATCAAAAGGAATTCACTGAATTGAGTTGTGCAGCTGGCCCGACAGGGTTCTAATCACCAGATCCAAGCAGGCATATGCTTCTCCAGTGGATAGAACCCTGCTGGCCAGTGCTGCCCGGAGGGGGTTGTTTAGGAAAATTCCAGACCTGGGGCAGAAGGTAACTCCACTTACCTGTAACCCCCAACAACCAACTGCAGCCCCCCAGGCCCTCATAGACTCCCTAAAGAGCACAGGGTCACCGACCAAGTGAAAGGTCACAAGCACCAACCAAGAACTTGGACATGAGCTCATCAGGCACCTCTCAGTGTGATCTGCAAGACCCTTCACCCCAACTCCTCAGGGGGCCCGGGAACTAAGCAGCAGCTGCCCTGGTCCTTGCTCTGCACTTTGCAATAAGACCTACTTCCTCCCGTCACCCCGATGTCAGTGGTTGGCTGTCCACGCGCTGGGGGAGTGGGTCCAGGTTTGGGGGTTCTAGTTAGTTTGGGGTGTTGCTCATGGGACCTTGTGGGCTATTATAACAACTTGAGCCTTGACCTGAGATTGCGCACTGTTGCCAGGTTTGGGGACGGCAGGCACAGCAGTGATTATTTTGGGGAGACTGCTCTGGTTTGAGCTGGTAATTGGCTGCAGGGAATAAGGGAGAAGCAGGGACATTATTAGGGTAATCTTGGTAAGCAATGGGGGTGGCGCCAATAAGAATGCTCTCTAACAGAATTATTACAATAGGGACGGGCTCTGTTTTGAAGGTAGAACCATGCATTGCTTTGTAGAGCGTCAGAGAGGAGTGGAGGAAGACTCCATGATATTTAACTGAAGAAGTGGGAAGGTGGCAGGTGGTCAGGTGTGGGGGTGCCCCAAACCAGAAATTCACCTTTTGCCGTGTAAAACTTGAGACACCTACTACACATCAAATAGGGGTGTTAAGCAGGCAACTGGATATACGAGCCTCGAGTCCAAGAGTGAAGTCTGGGCTGGATACATAAATTCAGAAGTTTTCTCCATAAAAACAGCACTCAGGGGCCGGCCTTGTGGTGCCGTGCGTTAAGCTGCTGCTTGTGACACCAGTATCCCATTATCAGAGTGCCGGTTCAAGTCTCAGCTGCTCCACTTCTGATCTAGCTTCCTGCTGATGCACCTGATGGCTCAGGTACTTGGGCCCCTGCACCCACGTGGGAGACCCAGAAGAAGCTCCTGGCTTCAGATCGGCCCAGCTCCGGCTGTTTCGGCCAACTGGGGAGTGAACCATTAGATGGAAGAACTCTCTCTGTCTCTCCTTTCTTTGTGTAACTCTTTCAAATAAATAAATAAATAATATTAAAAAAAAAAAAGCAAAAGACCTCCCCACCAATACACACTCCAAATAATTTATTTGCATCATGCATGCCATTTGTGTGGAAACTTGCAGACAACAGTGTTCTGCTTGTATTTCTGATATAGAAATAGTCATGTTCCTGAGTCCTGTAAACTCTAAATGATGAATGAAATGAGTGTGCCATTCATTCCAATAGACTGGCATCAGGTCCATCTCTGATTGAGGGGGAAGGAAATGTCACCCCAGAGTAACTACGAGAGCTTTAGGATGGTCTTTGATGTATGCAGGCACTTAAGTTGGGGGGGGGGGGCAGTGCTGTGGCACAGCAGGTTCACCGCTGCCTGCGATGCCGGCGTCCCATTCGAGTGCCAGTTGGAGTCCTGGCTGCTCTACTTGCGACCCAGCTCCCTGCCAGTGCTCGTGGGAAAGCAACAGAAGTTGGCCCAAGTGCTTGGGCCCCTGCCACCCATGTGGGAGTCCCAGAGAGAGTGAGTTCCTGGCTGCTGGCTTCAGCCGGCCCAGCCACAGCGGCTGTGGCCATTTGGGAAGTGAGGCAGCGGATGAAAGCTCTCTCTCTCTCTCTCTCTCTGTAACTCTACCTTTTGAATAAATAAGTCATAAAAAAAATAAAGCCAAGCAGAAAGGAATCTTAGTGCACTGGTCTCGGTTGACTACTTAAGGGGCAGGTACTCTTAAGGCTCTGGACCTGCGGCTGCTTGGTTCATGAGGTTCCTTCCCCAGAGCAAGGGGCACGTAAGTGCAAAACTTCGGTTCTGGGAGACCATAACGCGACAGCTACACAAAAGGCAGAGCTGACACTCTACCCGGCAGGCAGGGAATCGCAGGCTGCGAAGGCACAGCTTTGCTGCCGCTTGCAAGATTTTTCAGGCTCTGGTTTTGCTTTTGCAAGGTGCACTTATAACCGGGGGCATCTTTCTTTCACATAAGCTTTTCTAAGTGTAAACTTCTCTCCTAGATCTCTTCTCTCTTTCTCTCCTTTGAAACAGACTCAGGCGGCCCCTAACCCGACCCGAGCAGCTACAGAACAAGGCTTCCACCAGGAGCATGCTGGTCACGCTCCTGAAGGCTTTCACGCAAACCCGGCTTTCATTTCCCAAGGCTCCAATGTTCTGAAGCAAGGCCAGAAGAGAGTTAAACAGAAGAGGCGCCACAGTTGGCTGGCGGGCTGTGACATGCAGGCAGATGAGCGGAAGTGGTTACTGGCTTCCGTGTGACCTATGAACCTACAAACCACCTCGGGGAGCACCTGGCACAAGGTTACGGGCTCACGTGATTTCCAAAGGCATTCTGCTTCCACGGAAATGTAACATTTATTGAGCCCCTAGCACTCTGCGCATGATATGGTCCAGTTAACCTCCCCTAACAGTTTCCAGGCCTCCCTTCCTGTGTGTGCGTGCACACACGTGTAGCTGTCTGCAACCTTTGGGTCCCGTGCCTGGGAGGTAGGCCAGAGGTATATGTCTTCTCTGAAGACATCATGCACTCATTTTCTTTGAGGGGCAAAGCTTTGCTGGCTCAGGGGCGACTCTTCGGCTCTTCCGATGGCTCTGCAGAACGCGTCCCTGCGTCTGCAGACTGCGTGCGTGCGTCAAGCCCAAGCTCTCAGAACAGAAACGGCAGGAACGCTTTCCTGTGCTTCGGGTAGGACACGAACTTGCTTCTGTAGAACTTGTGGCTGAGCCAGGCGGACAGCGTCTGGCTGCAGAAGACATAGGCGATCACCAGCCACCAGGTGAGGTTGCGCAAGCCGAAGGTGACGGCCATGGACACGTAGATCAGCAGCTCGGCCAGGTAGTTGGGGCAGGACACGTACTCAAACCAGTCTCCAAAGGGGATCCTGTGGTTACAGTGAATGACCACCCCTGGCGCAGGAAAGAACAGAGTTTTACTATCTGACCCCTCCTGGGCTCCCCAGAGACTCTTATCCACAAAAGTCATCACACACCCCCACTGTCAACCCAGCACACTGTCAGCTGTCGCATGCTCGGGCTCTACTGTCCATTGTTCCCAAGCACAGAAGGAGAGCTGGTCCCTCCAACAATCAGATGGGCACGGGTTCAAGTCCTGGCTCTCCGATCTAGCGGACGAGCTGCGTGCCCTCACCGTGCCTCAGTAGAAGTGTACAGAGAGGATGAGATGAGACAGTGGCCATCACACCTGGGTGCTGTGACCTGTTACGTTAAGCGCTCAGCGCAGGGACTGGCAGGAGGAAAGCATTCAGGACAGATTAAATATCGCTATTCCATTCTGCATAGTTAATGTATTATTCCATTACTTTAATATTTAAAATGGCCTCATGGAAACAGAAGGTGGGATAAGTCAGCACAAGCCAACTCAACGTTTGAGGGTTTCGGCTTTGGCTGGCCGGATACTCATCCTGCAAGAACGCTAACTCCACAAGGCACTCCCAGCCCGTGGGCACAGCACAGAATGTCAGAGGTTCTCAGTGCAAGGCTCTCCTTTTATAAGTGAGAAGACCAAGACCCAGGAGTCCTGATCTTGCAAAATAATAACAATAATAATAAGCGCTTGCTCAGGAAGGCACAGAATAAGGCGCCGAGCTCAGTCCGAGGGCTGCAAGCCGCACGCGCGGCGGGGAGCGCGCGCACTCACCTGCTTTGTTCCTCCGCAGGTTGCCAAGAATCACGTGGCACCTGTACTGGTGGGCGGACGACCAGACGAACATGAGCATGCCCAGGATGTGGAACCAGCGTGCCTGCCTCAGCAGATTCTTCCCTATCACGTAGACTGCGGAGGTAAGGAAGCTCTGTTGGGAAGCCCGCGACAGCGCAGCGGCTCGGGCAGTCCAAACAGAACCACGGTCAGCAGAACTCGGCCATCCCCTTATTCTGTGCCTTCGGGAAGGGAGAGGGGGAGGATCCCGAGGCCACCCCCAAGTCCAGCAGGCAGACACGGTCCCTGGGACTACAGCCTCCCCAGGTACGGGGTCAGCTCCCGCCGTGCCTCTCTTCCCGTGCGGTGAGACCACCGGCTGTGTCTAGCGCTAAGCCTGGTTTTAAGTCTTCTTCCTTGTGTTTCGCTGTTAGGAAAATGCTTTCTAAAGAAAGCCCTTCCCGAGCTACCATCCCAGCTGTGGCCAGGGAGATCCTGAGTACGAATGCTGGGGTGACCGGCTGTGGCCAGGGACAGACAGCATGGGGGTGTGGCTTAGGGCGAGGGGACTTCTCACACGAGGGGGAGGGGACCCTGCAAGATGGACAACAAAATGCTGCCCCTGTCTGGATGACAGAGAACTGAGAGAGAGAGAGAGAGAGAGAGAAAGGGAGGCAGAGGAAGAAGGCAGCCACCCACGGACCTTAAGAGAAACCAGGTCCTCGGTACAGCAGACAAAGGTGACCCTGGGGCTAGTAGGGGTCAAGCCAGGAGTCAGGGACTCAATCCGGGTCTCCCATGGATGGCAGGGATCCCATCACTTGAACAACCAGGAACAGCACTGGCAGGAGTGAGCTGGGACTGGAACCCCAGCACCCTGACCCAGGACACAGGCATCTCCACCACTAAGCCAGACACCCCCCCGCAGCCCAGCTCCTGACTCAGGAAACAAAGCTGTGCATTGACAACACACAGGGGCCTGAGGCCAAAGAGCTGACTCCAGGAGGAGAACCAAACACAACACTATTCCCCATGGGACCAGCAGGTGGGACTGGCAGGTGATGGCCAGCGAGTGGGACTCCACACGGGCCACCGCGTGAACCTGTTTTAGCAATGTGCTTGCTCTACAGTGACAACCCTAGTCTTCTGGTATTTACCAACTTAACCAAAAGGTATTTTCAGAAATTAAATAAATTAAATTTAAAAAAATAAAAAATGCAAAATACAGTTTTAAATCTGATGGGCCTCTGGGGCCAAGTCAGGGCAGGATGGAGCGAGGGTCTGGGAGTTCAAGGCAGGGCGGAGTTCTGCTGTAAACACAGAGGAACTGCCTATAGGAGAAGGCGGATCTGCACAAGGCCAGAACTGCCGGCAGCAGGTGGGAGGGCCCGGCCTGTGTGGTGCTGAGTTTTTGGGTCACTCCTGAGTTACGTCCTGAGTGCCGAGCTAACGAGCCACTGCTGCCGGCACACAGGACGAGGCGGCCCTGAGCCAAGCCGGACCCCGGGCTTTCTGGGGCTCCCCTCCTCCTCACTCGTACAGGGACTCGGTGGAGCCAGCCTCGTTCCTGACGGGGCCCTGAGAGGTGAAATGAGCCAGATCAAGGCGGGGCAGGCTCTCCCAAGCCCAGGCCATTTCTCTAGACGGCACGGCTGGCAGATGCTGCGATATGCTGTCTCCTCTTGAGTTAGCACACCAGCTCGGCCCAAGTGACCCTGGATGACCTCTCTTTTGAAGCTTTTAAAAATGTATTTGAAAGATCGACAAGGGAGAGGGAGAGACATAGAAAGGAGGGAGGGAGGGAGAGAGAGAGATTGATCTCATTTACTGGTTCATTCCCCAAATAGTCATGATAGCCGGGTCTAGGCCAGGCTGAAGCCAGGAGCCTAGAATCCCACATGGGTGCAGGGTCCCAAACACTTGAGCCATCCTCCATTGCTTTCCCAGGTGCATTAGCAAGGAGCTGGATCCAAGGCAGAGCAGCCAAGACTCAAACCGGAGCTCCAGTGTGGGATGCTGGGTGTTACAGCAGCGGCTTAACCTGCTGCATCACAACACCAGCCCCCAGATGACCTCATGAGAGACAAGCAGGTGAAATAGAAAAAAAACAGCTTCAGAAAGGACGGTCTGCCATGGCGGGGTAGGGGTGGGGGCACCCTGGCTTTCTCGCCTTGACCATCACAGGGCAGGGAAGAGGGGTCCAGCCGTAGACAGGTCCAGAAGAGCCAGTGACAACAGCAACTGACGGCCCGAGAGCCAGTGGGTGACCCACGTGCTTTCTAAAGTCCCCGTGGGCGAGGAACCCAGTGCCATTCACCGGGAACAACTGCTCACGCCCCGGTACCCACGGCACTGGCTGAATGTCACGGCCAAGACCGGCAGGAAAGAGACGCCCGATGACATTCAGAGGAATTGGAAGGGGAGATGCGGGCTGAGGGACTGGAGCCTATAAATAATTCACGGGTGGAGAAGGGTCAGCGATAAGTCTTTCCTCCAGCCACAGAGGATGTGTGAGAGCGGGAGAGAAAGAGATAGATGGAGAGAGAGAGAGAGAGAGAGGGAGGGAGGAAGGGAGGGAGGAAGGGAGGGAGAGGGAGGGAGAGGGAGGGAGAGAGTCCACTGAACTTCAACCCGAGGCGCAAGCTCATTCCTGCATATTCTCAGCTCACCAGGAAGGCCCGAGCCTTTTCAGGCTCTCTGGGGCCCGGGCTGAGGGACACCGGCGAGGGAAGCCCCATCTTAGTCCCCCCAAATGACGCGCATTCTCTACGGGAACACACAGGCTGGTGCAGAGACATGGTCCTGTCCACTAGGCAGCCCAGCCCTCCCCCCAAGTATAACAAAAGCCCCACTAGCTCTGCACCCTGCAAACAAAGCCCAAGCTTGTGTTCCAAGAAGACCCAGTCTCCCAGCCTTCTCCGCTCCTCCCCTCAGGCTGGGCTCTGGGAGAAAAGCTCCCTTGTGAGGTGACACCAGGGGACCAAGGGCAGTGCCCCAGCTCCCTCCCTCCCTCCCGCCCAGGGTCAGGCCTGCTCACCCTGGGCGCCCCACCCCCCTCCCCACCTGGGTTACTCTTGGGTAACTGGGTTACTCCCCATCTCCCTTACTCTTGGGTCCTCTGATTCGGGCTCAGTCCCCTCCGCCCCCGGTCAGCCTTAGGCCACAGGGGCCACTCACCGTGGTGGCCGTCCAGCGGCGCCTGGCTGAGCACGGTGAGGCCGAGCAGCACATAGTAGGCCAGCCCGAAGCAGTAGTGCACCAGGTGCATGGCGGCTGGAGAGAAGACGCTGACAAAGCAGCACTCGAAGAGGCGGCGTGCGCTGTGCAGCCACACGCACACCAGCACCAGCAGTGCCGACAGTGCGCCCTCGCCGCCTGCTGGCCCTGCAAGGCGATGGACAGGCACGGGCAGCCCTGCACCCCCTCGACCCCCGACCCCAGCAGCCAGTGGGGCCCAGGAGCTGGGGCCAGCACCTGCGTCCTGTCCCAGGCTGTGCACACATTGCATCGGCAGCCAGGTAGGCACCAGGGTCAGAGAGAGGCTCCCGGAGGGCCTGGGCAGCTCCACGTGGTGGGAGCCGGGGTCCCGGGTACCACGGAGCCAGAGAGGGAGAAGGCCAGCGAAATGCAGGCCTGCGTCTTTCAGGATGCTGTTAGGGGACAGTGCGCCCTGGCGGGTACCTCCAGATGGCCTCACACAGCTCCGCCCCCAGGAAAGCTGCCACAGGACACACATGCACACATGCATAGCCACTGCCCGCCTCCCAAGGTCTCCACCCACGCCACTGCTATCAGCACGGAGGAACTTTGCCTGTGATAAACAGAAGCCTCCTTCTAACTCTGGAGCAACAGCTAAGAGAGACGAGCGTGCAGAGAATTTTGCAATCCACTCTGCTGTACTGTATCACAAAGCCTCATCGCGGCAAGTCCCTCCCCGTACTCAGAAGCTAATTCTTCTCGCATCTCAGACATGACTGCAGCCGGAACTGCAGAGCTGATACACGTGTCAAGGCCAACCCGGGGGACGCTTGAGAGCTGTCCCCTGCACGCAGAACGACTGCTTCATCAATTTATCAACAGTTCTAAAAGTATGGGAGAACAGCCAGTGCTGTGCCCAGCCCAGGGAAGCCAGCAGGGGCCGGGCTCTGGTCTGCTGGCAGCACTGGACCTGGGGATGTGGCCTTGGCCACCCAGTGTGACTCCGCTGGCCCTCAGGCTCCCTCCCCAGGCTGTGCTGAGTCAGGCCAGAAAGGCCCAGAACAGTGTCAGCAGGCAGGAGCCGGGCAGCGGGCTGTGATGGGCCGGGGAGTCCTTACCTTGCACCTGCGTGGCCCCCAGAAGTCTGAGCAAGCTGTGAAGCCAGTGTGGAAGAGGCGCGGCCAGGAACAGAGACTGCGTGAGGAGCCAGAGCAGGAAGCCGTTCCACAGCACTGAGATGACGTAGAAGTGAGAGAAGTACCTGCGGGAGGAACCGAGTCAGGCGGGTGTCAGGCAGAGAGCAGCCGCAAGCCACCGTGCGGGAAGACTGTGTTTTTACCTTTTTCCTCCATTCCTAAAGATGCTCAGATGACCATGCCCTGAACTTGGGAGGCTCTCTGAGGTTAACAAGCACCCAACCGACCTTGGGAAACTTACACTGAGGTCAGTTCTAACCTCTCTTATCTCTGGGTGCAGAATGGGGCTTCCGCTCCCCACCAGGGGCTGGCGGGACCCTGCATGTGGCAGTTTGGCTTGTGCCGGCACAGCTGAGTGCGTGCGAGGTCTGGGAACCCTGGGCGATGCTGCAGCAGCAGCAGCCACACGGCGGCTCCCCAGCCCAGGACTGCACCAGCACAGGCTCCCAGGGCTCCAGGGAACCCTCTGGGGGCTTCTGATCGTGTTTTTCTGAATCGGGACTCAGCTAAGTCACTTTTGCTAGGAAGTGAGGTCACTTCACTGACAGGTTCCCATGAAGCCCACTTCCCTACACTTTTCCTGCCACAGGGAGGAAGGTTTTGGAATTTGGGGGTTTTTGAAACGCCTGCCTATACGAGACATTTATCCTGGGAACGAGACCCAAGTGTGCAGGAAGTTCATTGGTGTCCCAGACACACCACCTGAAGGTCATTTCATTCACCACCTCTGGTGCTGCAGCTGGGAGCACACTGGACCAGTGCACCTGCTCCGGGGCCACACACAGGCGGGGGCCACACAACAGCCCCTAAGCTGTGTGAAGAGAGTCATTCTCACCTCCAGGCTCAAGAACCGGCTTTCTCAGAAGCTCATGGCTTCATGGGTTACGGTCCAGGTCGTCTTTAACCCATGCCTTCCTAGAACCCAGCCGGGGCGTGGCTCAGCCCCAGCCACACGCGTGGGCCCCTGGGAAGCAGGCTGCTGGCTTCTGAAGTGGCCACTTAACCTACTCCGTTTTTTTTTTTTTTTTCACGAACACTGCACTTACTGAGCACTCAGAAGGTGGCGGGCAGCCTTCCAGGAGTGGAGCATGGTGGCCAGTCCAGGACTTGAGGGACCTCTCGGGGGACAGTCAATGCCGGGGAAGGGGACAGAGAAGGTGTAAGGAGGCGGCTGGGGGTGGGCGGTACAGGACAGCCTCCTTGTAAGCGGACTCAGCCACCTGGGGCAGCGACTTCCTAGGCGACAGGAATAGTGACTACAGAGGCACTGGGATGAGTTCTCTTTGGTGCAACGGATTTTTCATAATGCCTCTACTGTGACAAAACTATGCGTGGGTTTCTATTTTTTTTGCATCAAAATAAACTCAAACTTATTGCATGAACTTTCCAAAGCACCCTCATATTTACACAGAGCCTCTTGTACACTTTAAGTCATCTCTAGATGGCTTACGCTACATAAATAAAATGCGCTACATAAAAAAGTTGCTGTAGTGTATTGTTTAGGGAGTAATGACAAGAAAAAGTCTGCACGTGTTCCGTAGAGATGCACATTTTTTCTATTTTCCATCCACAGTTGGGTACACTGTTGGATTTGGAACCTGCCAAGGCAGAGAATTAACCGCAGAGTGACACAAAGAAAACCAATTATGCTGACCCGCAGGTGGCACATCTACTCGACACCGCGCTGTGATACAGTGGTGCCTGTTTCTAACACACCAGCTGACAAGATCTGGTGGGGAATGTCTACAGGCTAATGGAGGACACAGAAGCTGTTACAAAGTGGCAGTACTGTGGATTGCACTGCAGCTCTCACTTACAACTCCGGAAATGCTAGATTTCACTGAGAGGTCAGTCAAAGTGAGACGTGGCTTTCTTCCCACCCCTGTCTGCCCTGCATCCCACCCATGGGGACCCCTGGACCCCAGGGGAGAAAGTTCAGGCCACTCTCTGCCGTCTCTCTGCCGTCTGGGCCCACAGCAACCTCAGCGCTTCCACACTGTCCGGAGCCACTTGGAAATTTTGGACACAGAAGAGCTTCCTTCTACACTGGCAGTGCTGGGTCTCCCGTTCTCGGTCACCTACTTTTTCAGATTTTCTAGGAACCCAAGACTCTTGGAACCAGAAGGAAGCAAAGCAAAGCAACCATCACCTTGACAACGACAAAAAAGTAAAGAAAAAACACCCCTAACAGACAGGGTAGTGCAAACATCCCAGGAACTCATTTAAGGCCTTATTTTTGCTTCCTTAGGAAGAAAACTGATCCCAACGAAATACCGAACCCTTATGTGCACAACTGTGACTGCCAGCTGCCTACTTCTTAAGAATAGAAATTATAGTCTTATTGTCATTGCTAAGCCGATACTACATTTTGCATAAGGAAAAACATTTAACTGTAATTCTCCAGGTTCAGGTTAACGAGTAGTTGCAAATCTGGATTAACGAGAGAGTGCCAAGGGGGTGGGAGCCTGGGACCTGAATTCCCACAGGCCTCTAGGCCACCTGCCAGCGCTGCAGCTCGGGGCAAGGGACCTCCTCTGAGTGTCACATCTCTAGCGAGGGCAGGTCTGTCATGAAGCTTACATGGGGAAAGATACATACATGCAGGAGGCATCGCCTACGACGGGGCTTCAAAATGCTCACGTAAGTGGCCCACATGAGAAAACTACGCAAATTTTTTTGCAATGAAATGGATGTTGTCAGTGAGGACATTTTGGAAAAATGCAGAGAGGCATAAAAGCGGCTGTAGACTGAGGGCCAGTGTTGTAGCACAGAGGCTTAGGCCGCCACCTGCAACACCGGCATCTCCCATGGGCACCGGTTCGAGTCCCGGCTGCTCCGCCTCCAATCCAGCTCCTGCCTAATGTGTCTGGGAAAGCAGTGGAAGATGGCCCAAGTGCTTGGGTCCCTGCACCCATGTGCAAGACCTGGATGGAGGCTCCTGGCTTCGGCCTGGCCCAGCTCTGGCTGTCACAGTCATTTGAAGATCTTTCTCTGTCTCTCTGTAACTCTGCCTTTCAAATAAATACATAAATCTTAAAAAAAATGCTTTCATTATTGGCTGGATGTGTACCTTCTCAACACAGTAGCAATCACAAGAAGCCCAATCGTGATAGCCCTGTACAGGGCAAGGCACCAAGTGTCTCCTTCCTCCCTCCTCCAAGGACACCGGTACCGCTTCCAATATTCTGAAAATAAACTGTCACAGAGCAGAAAAGGAAGTATGCAGTCCAACCTAAGAGAGGCTGGCGGCCCATTTCTGTTTAGAAAAGAACCTGTACAACGGGCCGGTGTTGTATCACAGCAGGTAAAGCCGCCGTCTGCAGCGCCAGCTGGGGTCCTGGCTGCTCCACTTCTGACCCAGCTCTCTGCTGTGGCCTGGGAAAGCAGCAAAAGATGGCCCAAGTGCTTGGGCTTCTGTACCCACATGGGAGACCTGGAAGAAGCTCCTGGCTTCGGTCTGGCCCAGCCTCAGCGATTGCAGCCATTTGGGGGGTGAAGCAGCGGATGGAAGATCTCTCGATCTCTCTCTCTTTCTCTCCCCGTCTCTCTGAAACTCTACCTTTCAAATAAATAAATATTAAAAAAAAAAGAGTCTGGCCAATTTGCCTTGCACACAACTACAGGGATGCTTCCCCACGTTCTGGAGAAATGGAATTCAAAGATGAGTTCATTGCGGTGCAAAAATCTAGAAATTCGTGCATAGGAGGGAGCTGATTAGGAGGAAAACTAGGAGTGAATGAAAACTTTTGTTTTCCAGGAACTTTCCACCTAGTTCCCCCAGGGCCTCACTTCTGCTCCGCTCACGGAGGGTCTGCGGACGCGGGCATCAAGGCCACCCGCCGGGTGGTGCACGCACGGTCTGGATTCACGGTCAAACGCCGATCTGAGCCGAATCATAGGGAAGATGCCGCTCTGCCGCTCCCCCAGATCAGGGCACGGCCGGCCCTTCCCACCTGCGTCCTGGATTCACACTGGAGGCCAAGAGACCGTGCCCTGAACTTGGGGGTGACATCTGCTGCAAGCCGTGGACCCGAGCCCGGGATGCGGCGTGCCCCCAAGGCGCCGCCTGCCTGCCGCCGAGGGACCGCGTCGCCTTCGCCTCCGCGTGCCCCGGCGCCGAGTCCAGAGCGCATTCCGGGCGATGACCTGCAACCCAGCATTCGTGGAGACTCCAGGCTCCATGCGGCCGCTCCCTGGCGTCCGCGGGCGCGCGGCCACTGCGTCCCCAGGGCCACCGCGCGGCCGCGGGCAGGAGCCCACCCGTCGCTCCGCGTTCCCCCGGGCTGCGCCTCTGAAGCTAGGGGCACCGTTACCTCTTGGGGACATCAAAGGCCCGGCAGACGGCTGGGCGCTGCGGCGCCCCGAGCTTGGTTTTCCCGTAGCGGATCAGGTCCTGGAAGAGCGCGTAGCCAGGGAGCAGGCCGGGCGGCAGCAGCTGCAGCAGCAGGACCAGCAGGAAGGCGGCGGCCAGCGCGAGCCACAGCGCGCGCAGCGGGCTCAGCGCCCACAGCGCGCCCAGCGCCCACAGCGCGCCGCCCGCCCAGGGCGCCATGGTCCGCGCGCCTGGCTTCCGCGCCGCCCGGCCGCCGCGGGGCCGCCGCCGCCGTGTGCGGGGCGGGACGTCGGTGACGCGGCCGCGGGGCGGGGACGCGACGGCTCCGCCCGCACTCGCTCCTGGCCGGCCCGCGGTGGGTGGACGCGGCTGCGGAGCGCGCAGAGGCTGGCGAGCGCCACGCGGCGGCCTGCGCCTGCAGGGATCTTCAGCGGAGAGACAGGCCCAGAGCGAGGGAGCCAGAGATCTCCACTCCCCAGAAGGCCGCAACGCCTGGGGCTGGGCCAGGCTGAAGCCAGGAACCGGGACCTCGGTCCAGGTCTCCCACGTGGGTGCAGGGGCCCAAGCACCTGGGCCATCCTCGGCGGCTTTCTCAGGCACATTAGCAGGGAGCTGCACCCCGCTGCCCCGTATGGGTTGCAGACGCCACAGGCAGCTGCTTTACCCGCTGGGCCACCCCATACACAGCTTTTCCTTATACACATTCCCCATGATCTGTGTGAAGACCCCGTGTATGTTTTCCCAGGCGCATTAGCAGGGAGCTGGATGGGAAGTGGAGCAGCTGGGACAGGAGCCGGCGCCCATATGAGATATGCCCGGTTGCAGATGGCGGCTTGATCCACATCCGTCACACCGTGGGTTCCAAAGGTGTGTAGGTAGATTTAACTGGAGGGCAGAGTTGGAGAGAGAGAGCGAGCTCCCATCTGCCTCTTCACTCCTTAAATGTTAGTAACCGCTGGGATGGGGTGGAGGCAGGCAGGAGCTTCATCAGCAGGTACCGTGTGGATGGCAGGGGCATAGCATTCCTGAGATTGCTTCCAGACAGAATCACCCCGCAGGTGCAGGGTGGGGAAGCTCTGCTGAGCTCGCTCCTGCCCCCTGCAGGGCGAGGACTCGGCTGCCAAGGTCAACAGACAAGGGCACGACTTTTGATGTACAAACGCTGGTCTGCCCTCAAGGCTTGTTTCCTCCTCCAATTGCACAGAAAGTCCCATTATCTGCAGCCCCTCTCACACGTGTAGGCTAACGTCTGCTTAGCTACCCAACACGTGGATCAAGAGGGCGGAGCTGTCACGTTAGGATGTTGGGGACGTGCATGATATAAACTCACGAAGTAGAAAGTCACTAAACGGCGCAAAATCAGACAGGCAGGAAGGTAAAAATGCATTTAAAAACCAGCAGTTCTAGTCTTGCAGCCCATAGAAGCAAAGTTTTTAACTCCATCAGCTGCTGCTTTCTTACTGCCATGTACCTCATCGATTTTAACCAACATTGATTTTTTTTTGTCACTATATACGGCCATTTAGTTCTTTCAGGGACTTTTAAACAAGCCTTTGCAATGTTAATCAAACCATTATTGTATGTTTAGGCAGGCATCCCTAGGGACTATGAGGACACAGGATGTCCCTGCCTGACACTCTCGGGAGTGGGGTGGTGGCGAGCAGTGGAAGGCTGGGGGAAGCCCGCCCTTCCCTGTCTCCCCAGTGCAGGTGGGTGGCCAGTGGGGCTGTTAGATGTGCGAGGATAGGTCACCTAAGGTTCTCCAGTCCCTTGGCAGCCAGGGGCTGAAGGATGGTCCACCTGGCACAGCAGCCAGGACAGCGGGGCCATTGTGAGACCCGGGGAGTGCGGAAGGGGTTGGCTCTTTCCTTGTTTCCTGACTGTTCTTAGCAGCTCTGTACGAAGTGTGTGTGGGGTTCCATTTTCACTCCAGCTCTTAGAGAGAGAAAGGAGAGAAAGAGAGAGAAAAAGTGGGAGAGAGAGAGAGAGCTTTTCCCAGTTGTTGGCCTCTTTTGTGAGGTCAGTGGGAGGAGAGGCTACCAGCATTGCACCTCGCCCCACCCCAGGTGACGGAGATACATCTCTGGAAGGGAGTGGTTTGACTGACAAGTGCGAGGGGCGGGGAAGGGCCGGCGCCTCCTGCCCTAGCACGCAGAGATGTGGGGGACATGATGACATGTTTCCAGAGGAGCTGCTTGGTAATCTATCGAGGGGCCCAAGTTGGGGGTTTCTCTGACCATTATCTGACCTGGGAAAGATTTGGAACAAGATTGTGGTGTCTGTGTGTGTTTGCACTGGAAACAGCAAAGACGGAGCCTGGAGGGAAAAACATCCCGTATTTTTTGGTTTAGTAGGTACAGTGTAATTTTTATATTTTTAAAGAGAGACACAGAGGGGTGCTGGTTCACTCCACAGATGCCCACAGCAGCTGGGGCTGGGCCAGGCTGAAGCCAGGAGCCAGAGCTTCATCAGGGTCTCCCACGTGGGTGGCAGGGACTCAGGCACTTGGGCCATCATCTGCTGACCTCCCAGGCAGCACATTAGCAGGAAGCTGGATCTGAAGCGAGGGGAGCTGGGACTTGAACCAGGGATATGGAAGCAACTTGAGCTACTGGGCCAAGCTCCTGGTGGGCGTGGTTGGTATTCAGAGAATCTTCAGTGGAGGCCAGTGGCTGGACTGGAAGCCATCAGCCAGACCCTACTGAGAGCACTTGGAAGTGTTCAAGCCCTTACTGGAGGGAGTTCTTTTCAAGGTGGAGAACCAGGCTCAAGTCTATTAGGAGCATAGGCCGTGCCAATAGGTGCCAGGCACTGCTTTGTTCCTCTTCATTCCATGGGCAGCCCTGTATGCCCAGCAAGCCACTGACCGTGCTGCAGTGAATGGCAATGGCCTTGTGCCAGCTGCGCAGGCCCCAGACTCCAACTTCACTTTGATTCCCGTCTGTCTCTCCCAGCCAAAATACAACCAGTCAGCAGTGTAGTTGCAAAATGCCAGTGCAGCTCAACCGGCCTTGGAATCAGTGCTTGGCTGAAGGCTGTGGCCTCTCAGTAAATAGGAGAACAAAATAAAAGGTGGAAGAACTGCAAAGGGCAAAGCTGTCATTATTTGAGAATAGTACAAACCTCCAATACTAGGGACTCCACTGGAGACTACAGAAAAGCTGTGAGAATGGACAGATGAGCCCAGTGAGGTTGCTGGAGACAAAATCAATTTGCCAATGTCAGTTATTTTGGTTTCCCAACAGGAAACAGAAAATAAATGTTTTAAAGGCACAATTTACAGGGCTGGCATTGTGGCACAGTGGGATAAGCCAAGGCCTGTGACACTCGCATCCCATGTAAGTGCTGGTTCGAGTCCTGGCTGCTTTGCTTCTGTTCCAGCTCCCTGCTAATAGGCCTGGGAAAGCAGCGGAAGATGGCCCAAGTGCTTGGGCCCCTGCCGCTGATGTGGGAGACCCGATGAAGCTCCAGGCTCTTGGCTTCAGTCTGGCCCAGCCTTGCCTGTTGCACCATTTGAAGATTGAACCATCAGATGGAACATCTCTCTATCTCTCTAATTCTGCCTTTCAAATAAATAAATAAATAAATAAATAAATAAAGATTTTAAAAGATGCAGTTTATGATGGCAAAAAATTAGGTGTTTAGGAATAAGTTTAATCAAACATCTGTAAGACTTCTCCAAATAAAATAAGAAAACGTTACTGAACTTGAAGAAAATGTATTTGGAAGGAGAGCTATAACACATTAACAAATTTTGGAATCAATATAGTTAAGTCTCCAAACTGATTTATGAAATAGAGGTAATCCTAATGAACCCCAACTTTTTTGGAACTAGGCAAGCTGAATATGAAATTCATACAGAAGCAGGAGGGGTTACTGGTGGCTGAGGCACACGTGAACAAAGAGGTTAGAAGACGGGCGCTGTGAGGTACCAAGACCATGGGATATAGCTGGCAAAGCTGCCACCTGCAGTGCCGGCATCCCGTATGGGCACTGGTTCGAGTCCTGGCTGCTCCACTTCCAATCCAGCTCTGTGCTCTCACCTGGGAAAGCAGTAGAAGATGGCCCAAGTGCTTGGGCCTCTGCACCTGCATGGGAGACCTGGAAGAGGCTCCTGGCTCTGGCTGTTGCAGCCATTTGGAAAGTGAACAGCAGATGGAAGACCTTTCTCTCTGTCTTTCCTCTCTCTGTCTGTAACTCCACCTTTCAAATAAATAAATCAATTATTAAAAAACATACCAAGACCCATGTGGAGTGTGATGATTACATCCGTGTGGTACAGCAGTCGGTACAGATGTGGTGGGGGCCAGGAACAGATGCCTCATATATAAACAAGGTTGCAGGATACATCAGTGGGCGAAGGACAAACTGTGCATGAAATAGGGAGAGGACAAATGAGTAAACCCCGAGTGCCTGAGACAGAGCAGAGAGAAATGGGACTCCATCCTCATACCATCCTAAGAACCAATTCCTGATGTAATGTGATGTAGTGTGAGGGGCAGGTATCTGGCACAGTAGTTAAGGTGCTGCTGTAGCCGGCGCCGTGGCTCACTAGGCTAATCCTCCACCTGTGGCACCAGCACCCCGGGTTCTAGTTCCGGTTGGGGCTCCGGATTCTGTCCCGGTTGCCCCTCTTCCAGGCCAGCTCTCTGCTGTGGCCCAAGTGCTTGGGCCCTGCACCTGCATGGGAGACCAGGAGAAGCACCTGGCTCCTGGCTTCAGATCAGCACGGTGCCATTGGGGGGTGAACCAACGGCAAAGGAAGACCTTTCTCTCTGTCTCTCTCTCTCTGTCCACTCTGCCTGTCAAAAAAAAAAAAAATGTTGCTGTGATGCTACATCCCTCACTGGGGTGCCTGGGTTGAAGTCCCAGCTCCACTCCGATTCAAGCTTTCTCTCACGCAAACTCTGGGAGTCAGCAGGGTGTGGTCCAAGTAGTTGTGTCTCTGCCACCCGTGTGGGAGACCTGGACTGTGTTCCCGGCTACCAACTTTGGCCTAGTCCAGCCCCAGCTTTTGAGGGCATCTTGGGAGTGAACCAGCAGATGGGAGACTGCCCTCTGTTTCTTTCTTTGTATCTTTCCCTTTCAAAAAGAGGAAAAAGACTTAATAATTGAGGGCAACCTTCTCAAAGGTATCACAGGAGAGTATTTTCATGATGTCATGGTAAGGAAGGTTCTCTTCTTCAAGATATAGAAAATAACTAGAGGAAGACATCAATACAAGTACACTGCAAAGTTCAACCTAAAATCTCTGGATGAAAAGTCACCACAGAGTGAAATACAAAGCTCAAGCAGGAAAAGGACTTGCTATATATACAACTAATAAAGGATTAGGATCCTGCACATTAATGTGTTTTTTTTTAATTTTAATTTTTATTTTTTGCCAGGCAGAGTTAGACAGTGAGAGAGAGAGATGGAAAAAGAGAGAGAGTTATAGACAGTGAGAGAGAAAGGTCTTCCTTCTGTTGGTTCACTCCCCTAATGGCTGCTATGGCCGGCACTGTGCCGATCCAAAGCCAGGAGCCGGGTACTTCCTCCCGGTCTCCCATGCAGGTGCAGGGACCCAAGCACTTGGGCCATCCTCCACTGCCCTCCCGGGCCACAGCAGAGAGCTGGACTGGAAGAGGAGCAACCGGGACTAGTACCTGGCGCCCCAACCAGGACTACAACCCCAGGGTGCCGGTGCCGCAGGTGGAGGATTAGCCAAGTGAGCCAGGGCGCCGGCCCCTGTACATTAATGTTTTAAAAAAAGGATAATCCAATAGGAAAATGGGCAAAAGACAGAATAGGCACTTCTCAGAAGAGGTATTCAGATGACCAATAGACACACACAAACATAACTTTTTACATTAATCATCAGGAATTACAAATTAAAACTAAGCAAAATACTGTCCTTCTTCAGAATGTCAAACTGAGAACAACTGCAGTCAGCAGTGTTCAAGTCCAGGAGCCGCTGCGACCACCGGACACTGCCAGGGCAGGATGACTTGCTGCGACCATGTTGGAAGACAGATTGGCATTGTCTAGGACAGTTGAAGGCACCCTCTTCCCTGCCCAGCAATCCTGGGGTGTGTACTAGAGAAACCCACAGGTATGTGCACCAGCGGACAGATACAAATATTCGAAGAACACCCCTAATGGCTCAACACGGGAAACCTTTCAAATGTGTATGGACAACAGAACGAGTGAGTGCCATGGGGCACGCTCATTCAGCCCAGGACCACAGAGCAGTTAGAGAACCCGTGGGGACTGGTGCTGTGGCATAGCAGGTTAGGCCTCCACCAGCGGTGTCAGCATCCCGTATGGGTGCAGTTTGAGTCCTGGCTGCTCCACTTCGATCCAGCTCCCTGCTAGTGTGCCTGGAAAGTCAGCAGATGATGAGTGGGCCCTGCCACCCACGTGGGAGACCTAGATGGCGTTCCAGGCTCCTAGCTTTGGCCTGGCCCAGCCCTGGCTGTTGTGGCCATCTAGGGAATAAACCTGCAGATGGAAGATCCAACATCTCTTTCTCTCTGGCTCTACCTTTCAAATAAGTAAATACATAAATCTTTAACAAAGCTAAAGTAAACAAGAATATGAATATTATAAAAGACAGGTAAGGTCACTTACAAGGAAGACAGGTTTGTGTTCCAGAGGGGATGACATAGGAGGGCCTTCTGGGGCCTGGCAATGTGTGGTGGCCTCCTGGGTGGCTGTCATAGCTGTCACACTGTGTATTTCTGTGCGGTGCACTTTGTGCGACAGAAAAGCATGAATCTGTCCTGGCCACTTCCCACCTCTTCATGGTGGCTCCCCTGGTCTGAGGACTTTCCCTCTCTCTATGGCACTATTACGTATTCATTTTAAACATTTATCTTATTCATTTGAAAGGGAGAGAGAGAGAGAGAGAGAGGAGTCTTCTATCCACTCCCCAAATGTTCACTCCCCAAATGGCTCCAACAGCCAGGGGTGGGCCGGGCTGAAGCCGGGAGCCAGGAACTCCATCAGGGTCGCCCACATGGGTGGCAGGGATGCAGGTCCTTGGGCCATCACCTGCCACTCCTCAGGCACATTAGTGGGGAGCTGGATTGGAAGTGGAGCCACCGGGATTCAAACCAGCACACCCATAAGCGGCGCGGGCGCTGGCTTAACCCCCAGCACCACAACACTGGCCTCTCTACTGCATTATTGCAATAGCCCCCCGCCCCCAACCCCCGCTTCCCCCGTGTCCTCCCAACAGCCATAAACACACGAGTAAATCACGTCTCTCCTCTGCTCAAAATCCTCCAGCAGCTCCCATCCACCCGGACAGGGCCAGTGGCCCCCCAGGCCCTGGCTGCAGGCCCTGCTGTCCTCACCTGCCTCTCTGAGCTCGGCTCCCAGCCTCCCCCTTACTGCTGCCTGCTTTGCTGCGCTGCCTGCAGGTGGCTGGTGCCTCAGCAACAGGTGTTCCTGTCTCACAGTTCCGGTGGCCGGCGCGTCCCAGGGCAAGGTCCCACACGGTCCATTTCTGATGAGGCTTTGCCTCCGTGAGCTCCCTTGATTCCTCCACTTCTGTGCAGGAGTGGAGAGAGCGAGTGAGCCAGCCTCCTCCTCCGGGAGTCAGGGGCCCCCACCTCTATGACCCGGGTTCACCTGAGCGCCTTCCTGCTCCAGATGCAGCCACACTGCGGGCCAGGGCTGCCACGCTGGGATCTTGGTGGACACAGGCGTTCCTCTAGCTACACTGACCAGGACCCACAAGGGATGTTCCTGCACCTGGGACGCTCTGTCCCCAGGGCTCTGAGGGGCTCGCTCCCTCACTGCTCCGAGGACTTTGTCCATCGCTCCAGCCACCGCCACCCCCTCCCCACACATACATTTCCTGCCACTGCAGGCCGTGCTGTGCGTGCCCATGCTTGCTTTCGCCCGTTGTCCTTGCTAACATGTCAGCCCTCTGTGGACCCAGAGTTTTGCCCATCTGGTTTGCTAGAGGATCCTTGGCTGCCACAATAGTGCCTGGACCCCGGGGGCCTTGGTGCATGTCTATGGCGTGAGTACTGAATGTTAGCAGCAGGGACAAAGGGGCCAGGCAGCAGCCGTTAATGCGCGCTATTGGGGAGGGGGCCGCGAGTGCAGCACACCCAACTGGAGAGCCCCTAGCCCTGGAGGCACCCACTTGGGTAGGACGGACTGCCCCTCATTTGGGCTGATTTTCCCCTCTGGGACCCCTCTGCTGTGTGGCCTGGATGAAGTCACCCACGGCCAGTCCTGGACCAGCGTGAGCGCCTCTCTGCACTGTCGGGATCCACCAAGAGCCAGCTCCATGGGAACATCCCAGCACCACCTGCTACAAGCCTCAGGCGGGCAATACAAACCGCATGGCAATCCTTGGTGTTGCTGGCTGCACCGAGACCTCACACCGCCTCCTCACCCGCGTCACCTGTCCCCTGATGCGGTGGTCTTTCCCTCTTGGCAGGTGAGCGAATTCTGAGTTCACAGAGGCGAACTCGAGGCACCCAGGGCTGCACCTGCTCTCTGCTTTCGGCTAGTGGAGCCTGAGCAGGGGACTTGTATCTGCGTCCCCTCCTGCCGGGAAGTTTGTCCCACACATGGGCCTGCCACTCGGCAGCCCTGGTCGGCATGCCTGGGCCTCGAAGTTCTATCTCGGGGTGAATTGTGTGCCCCCACCCAACATGCATCTGTTGAACTCAATCTCTAGCAGCTCAAGTCTCTGGCTGTTACAGAAGCCATCGTTAGCGTGGCCCTCATCCAGTGTGGCTGGGGGGTGGGGTGGGGTGGGTAATCCAGACACAGGCGAGGAGACAGGGAGAGTGCGGGGGGAGGCTGCTTGGCTCTGCCAGCCCTCGGAAGGGACCAACCCTGCCTCCCTCCCCACCGACTCTGGACTCCCGATTGTGAAACAGCCCACGTCTGCAGCCCTCGGCAAGCGATGTAGCCCATGTGAGGAGGGGACTTTGCAGCTCCTGAGCCCTTGGCTCGGGCTCCTGAACCTCAGTGCTCCCTGCTGGGTGCTCTGCCCACCCGAGGGAGTAAAGGAGGGAAGAGAGGCTCCGGCCCCGCTCCTGCTCCGTGGGGCAGCCGCACGGGGGGGAGGGGCAGAGGGAGAGGGGTAGCTGTGATTGCTGGACAACCCTGCAGGTGGATTGGCTCCCCCTCGGGCCTCGATTGGCCTGGAATGCCGGCACCTGTGGACCCAGCAAAGCTGGTATCGGAAGTCCGACGCCATTCAGACTGCTTCCCCTGGGCTTCCTCTCCCTGCCGCTCGCTCTCGCTCGCCTCCTTTCCCCCACTTGCTCCTTTTACGCCTCTTTTGCAGGTTTCCCCTCTCCTGCTGCTCCAAAGGGTCTTCAAAAAGCTCAAACTAGATGAGGGAGTTGCTACAGAAACCCCCAAACCTGGATGCACAGCCAGCCAATCGCTGACATCGGGTGAGGAAAGTAGGAGTCTACTGCAAACGCAGAATGAGGAGCAGGGCAGCTGCGGCTTCATTCCCGGGCTCCCCGAGGGCTTAGGGCCCAGTGTTCCTTACAGATCGATCGAGAGCGGGCCCAGAGGCACGTGCACTCATGTCCAGGCTCTGGGTTGGCCGGTGGTGCTCGCGACTTCGCTTTGATTGGTCAGTGATGCCGGGCTCTACAGGGAGTTTATGAAGGCCGGGTGGGCTCCAGTCTCTTTCCCTCCCTCCCTCTCTCTTTCCCTTCTCTCTCCCCTTCTCTCCCTCTCTCCCTCCCTCCCTCTCCCCCTCCCTCTTCCCCCTTCTCCCCCTTCCCCCTCCTCCTCCCCTCCCCCTCCGCTCTCCCTCTCTCTCTCTCCCTCTCTCTCTCTCTCCCTCTCTCTTCTCTCCCTCTCTCCCCTCTCTTCCCCTCCCTCCCTCCCCTCTCTCTCTCTCCCCTTCTCTCTCCCTCTCTCCCTCCCTCCCTCTCCCCTTACCGCTTCCCCCCTCCCCCTTCTCCCTTCCCCCTCCTCCTCCCTTCCCCCTCTGCTCTCCCTCTCTCTCCTCTCCCCCTCTCTCCCCTCTCTCCCCCTTCTCCTCCCTCCCTCCCCCCTCTCTCTCTCCCCTCCCTCCCCCCTCTCTCTCCCCTCTCTCCCCTCTCTCTCCTCTCTCCCCCCTCTCACTCCCCCCTTTCCCCTCTCTCTCCTTTCTCTCTCTCCCACTCCCTCCCTCTCTCTCTTTCCCTCTCCCCCCTCCTCTCCCACTCCCCCTCCCCCTCCCTCTCCCTCTTCCCCTCCTCCAGACCTGGAATTCCCCTGCCTGGACCTGAAATTCCCCTAAACAAAGCCCTCTGGGCAGTACTGGCCAGCAGAGCTCTATCCACTGGAGAAGCGAATGATCTCCTTGAGCCTGAGGATTAGAAGCTGGCCGGGCCAGCTGCACAACTCTCAATTCAGGGAATTCCTTTTGATAAAGGACAGGCAAGGACACCTTGGGCTGGGGGGGGTGCAGATGAGAGGCTGACTCCTGTAGGGGGTTCAGTCTCAATGTTTACTAGGAGAAAGCTGTGCATAGATCTAATAAATATTTTGTACCAGAATTAGCTTATTGTTAATCCTATTTTCCATGAATAATGTATTTATTACTTATTTGAAAGTCAGAGCTAGAGAGAGAGAGAGAGAGAGAGATCTGGTGGTTCACTCCTCATATGGCTACAATGGCCAGGGCTAGGCCAGGTTGAAGCCAGGAGCCAGGAGCTTCCTCTGGGTCTCCCACATGGGTGCAGGGGCCCAAGCACTTGGGCCATCTTCCGCTGCTTTCCCAGGCTGTTATCAAGGCATGGGATGGGAAGAGGGGTAGCTGGACTCAAACCAGTGCCCTTATGGGATGCCGCTGTTGCAGGGGGCGGCTTTAACTGCTACACCACAGATTTTTTTTTTTTTTTTGAAATATAGTTCTTCACTTCCTTTTACATCTTTGTCTCTGCAGTAGCCACAGTGAATTGGTGATGTCACCCTCTCCACCATCCAAGGCTCCTAATTCCGGGAGCTTTCTCTGCTGGCCCCCAGGAAGGCCCCTGTCCCCTCCCCTGCCCCCTCCCCGGCCCCCGCCAGCTCCCCTCACCTGGAGACTGACAGCTGCCAGGCAGCGCACCACCCTGCTTTGCCCCACGCCACTAACAGAATACTTTGCCCATGGGAGTTGGCCAAGTGTCCCCACTGGAACACAGGAGAAGCCGAGGGGGAGAGGGTGGGGCTAGAGGCTTAGCTATGCAAACCATTCAGGGGACTCCAGACAGAACAACCAATTCTGTAACGTCAACTGAAGTGCCTGTAGGAAGCTGTTTTTTTATTTTATTTTTTTCTCTTTAAATTTTTTAATTTTGTTAGAAAGCTTTTATTTAATAAATACAATTTTCATAGGTACAGCTTTAGGAATACAGTGGTTCTTCCCCACATACCCACCTTCCCACCCCCACTCCTGTCCCACCTCCTACTCCCTCTCCCATCCCATTCTTCATTATACAGAAGACCAACTCTGTACTAAGTAAAGATTTCATCAGTTTGCACCTACACACACACAAAGTATAAAGTACTGTTTGAATGTGGGGAGCAAACCGGACTAGACTGAGTTACTGGAATTAAGACTTATTCTATGCATCTGCTCTCCCACAATATGGCGCTGGGAGAGAAGTAAACAGCTTCCGCACAGCTGCCTCCAGTTCAACCAATAAACTGTAGGACTTGCTCCTGATTGGAGAGCAGCATACTCGGCGTGTGGGCAGCCGAGTTAGGATTGGCGGAGGAGGACTATAAAGGAGGAGAGAGACGGCATGCACCAGGAACATCTAAGGGGAACATCTAGCTGAAGGAACACCTGTGCAGCCCCCGAGAAAGCCGGCTGGCGGTGTGCCGCTCCCCTGCGGAAGTGGGGAATGTGGCCAGGGGGAACTGCCCTTCCACGGAGGTGGAAGGGATAGTAGCCAACCCGGGAAGAACCAGCAGCAAACCCGGGGAGGGCCGAGCAGACAAAAGAACAGCGCAGGGTCCTGTGTCGTTCCTCCACGAAGAGGGGGAGCGACATTTGAAGACTACTTTTACCATTAATTCTCATAGTACAACTCATTAAGGACAGAGATCCTACATGGGGAGCAAGTGCACAGTGACTCCTGTTGTTGATTTAACAATTGACACTCTTGTTCATGACGTCAGTGATCACCCGAGGCTTTGGTCATGAGAGGATGCTGTTTGCCTCTTACCGGGTGTGGTAGCGTGTGTGCACGTGTGTGTGTGTGTGTGTGTATACTTTCTAATTGCAGGTCCTTTTCTCTCTCTCTCTCTCTCTTTTTTTTTTTTTTTTTTTTATTGACAGGCAGAGTTAGAGAGAGAGAGAGAGAGACAGAGAGAAAGGTCTTCCTTTTTCCGTTGGTTCACCCCCCAAATGGCTGGTACGGCTGGTGTGTTGTGGCTGGCACTGAGCCAATCCAAAGCCAGGAGCCAGGTGCTTCCTCCTGGTCTCCCATGCAGGTGCAAGGCCCAAGCACTTGGGCCATTCTCCACTGCCTTCCTGGGCCACAGCAGAGAGCTGGCCTGGAAGAGGAGCAACCGGGACAGAATCCGGCGCCCCGACCGGGACTAGAACCCGGTGTGCCGGCGCCGCAGGCGGAGGATTAGCCTAGTGAGCCGCGGCGCTGGCCCGCAGGTCCTTTTCTAAGTGCTCTGTGTATTAATGTATTTAAGCCTGAAAGTACTGAGTTAGGTTCTAGTTCTGTCTGATGGAAGAAACAAGCAGAGACGACTCAGTTTAGTTGCTCAAGATCTCACAGTCTCTCAGAAACCACGGAGTGAGCTAATTACCAGCAAACATGCTGTGAGATGCGGGCCTTCCGTGCTTTTCCTTCCTGCACCTCGGTACCTGTCCAGGCGGCGTGCCCATTTATTTATTCATCCACCATGCATTTTTTGAGCACTGACCTTGGGCCAGGAGCCTAGTGAGGGGTCCAACGACACAAACTGCAGGTGCCGGGAGCAGGCATTTGGCTGGGGGCACCACCAGGACCACGAAGCAGGCACAGCCCATTTCCGTGTCATGTCTCCCAGGGTTCAGCCCTGCCAACCCTTCTCAGCTCCATCTGCGTGGATCTCCCGGGAGCTCTAGCAGCCTCTGAGGCTGAAACGATCCCACGGACTCCAGCTTCTACCTCTCCTGAAAATTCTGTTTTCGTCTTTTCAATTAAAAAAAATTAATACTTAACAGCTACTTTAACTTCTTCAAAAACAACCTTTGACCCTTCCCTCCCCACTCCCTATGCAAATCTTCTATGTCCGTTTTCCCAGAAATTGGTTAATGAACTTCCAGTCTTCACACCCAGTCTACCCACAAATCTGGTCAAGTTTACCTTCAAAATGTGCCTACATTTATGCTGTTTCTTTATTGCCAGCACCATCATCGTGGTCCAAGTCACCAAGACTCGGCTCTCTCTTCTGCCTTGGTCCCCACGTTCTATTTCCCACATTCTCAAGGTTAGGTCAGGCCAGGCACTGTGGCACGGGAGCTGCATTGTCACCTGTGATGCTGGGATCCGTATTGAAGTGCTGCTCGGCTTTGAATCCAGCTCCCTGCTAGCGAGCGTGTGAAAGCAGTGGAGGATACGGGCCGAGTGCTTGAGTCACTGCTGGCCGCCTAAGAGACACAGCTGGAGCTCTGGGCTCCCGGCTTTAGCCTGGCCCATCCCTGGCCATTGTGGTCACTTGGGGAGTGAACCAGCAGACAGAAGGTCCTGCTCTCTCTCTCTCTCTCTCTCTCTCTGCCACTTTCCCTTCAAACAAATAAAAACAAACAAGTGAAATGAGCAACTGGAGGCGAGGACAGAGCAGGGACCCGTGTGCAAGCCCCCTGGTGGCTCTCTGTCTTGCGGGGAGGGAGGTCCAACGCTCCCGCAGTGGTGGACAAGGCCCTCCCTGATCCGGGCCTTCCTGCCCCTGTGTCTGCTTCCCTCCGTCACCCTGGCCCCCGGCTTCAGGGCCTCCACACCGCTGTCCCTCGGACCACACTGCTGTCCCCCAGACACCTGCACAGCCTCCCCCCATTTTGCTTCTTTGGGGTCCCTGCTCAGAACCACCTGAAGTGAGACACATGTAAGAGAGCGACCCCCCTACCCCCCGCTGTGCTCCACCCGCCTTGGCCGACCCGCCATGCTTTCCACTCTGCGCGTTCACTCCCTGTTCTTGCTGCAACGGCTGCTCCAGGACGCCAGAGCTGGCGCACTCTCTGCTGTATCTCTAGGGCCCACGTCCACGCCGGGTGGACAGAGTCCCTGCCACTGCTTGGAAGGAACGAGTCTTTCCATATGCCACTCCATGGAAAATGCACCTTACGAGGAGTGGAGCCATGGAGTCCAAATATTTTTTTCCCACCACAATGAACTTATCTTGGAAGGTGATTTCCCCTCCACATATCTTTGAAGCACCCTTATATCTGTAAGATATCAACAGACGCAGTGCTGTGAGGTAGTGCGTATCTTATTGCCAAAGTCATGAGGCAAAAATGAACATTTCTGCCTAGTACCTTTATTTATCATTTGAGAGGTGTGTGTGCAGGTGCATGTGTGTGCACATGCATACACACACACACAGTTCCTTTCTGCTGGTTCACTTCCCAAACACCTGCAGTGAAGCCAAGAATGGAAACGTAATCCAGGTCTCCCCTGTGGTGGCAGGGACCCAATGACCCGGGCTGTCACTGCTGCCTCCCAGGGTCTGCACTAGCAGGAAACTGGAGTCAGAAGCCGGAGGTGGGCACTGAACCCAGGCACTCCCATATGGAGTGCAGATGTCTTTTTTTTTCTTTTGAAGATGGATTATTTGAAAGGTATGGTGACAGAGAGGAGAGAGAGATTGAAAAGCAGATGTTCAATGTGCTGGGTCACTTCCCAAATACGTGCAACAGGCAGACTCGGGGAGGCCAAAGCCAGGAGCCAGGAGCTCCATCCTGGTCTTCCACGTGGGTGCAGGGGCCCAAGGACTCGAGCCGTCTTCCACTGCCTTCTCAGAATCATAGCAGGGGTGGGGTCAGAAGTGGAGCAGCCAGGACTTGACTCGGTTCTCAGAAAGGCAACGCTGGCGTTGTAAGTGGCAGCTTAATCCACTGTGCCACAATGCCGGCACATTTTTTAAAGAGACTTATTTATTTTTTGAAAGATAGAGTTACAGAGAGAGAGAGAGAAGGAGAGACAGAGACATCTTCCATCTGCTGGTTTACCCCCACCCCTGAAAGGTTGCGTTGGCTGGAGCTGGGCTGTGGCCAGGAACTTCTCCAAGGCCCCCACACAGGTGTAGGGCCCAGGGACTTTGGCCCCCTTCCACTGCTTTCCCAGGCACACATCCTCAGGGACCTGGGTGGGAAGTGGAGCAGCCTGGACTTGAACCAGCGGCCTTATGGGATGCCAACCCCACAGGCTGCGTCCTAACCCTCCGTACCACAGATCCGGCCCCAACAATGCGGGCATCTTAGCCACTAGGTCAAACACCCAGCCCTGCCTATTATTTATTATTATTAGCATTTCAGTAATTATAGGAGACAGTCACCAGTTCATTATTGGACACAGAGCAGGCAGGATTGGAGTTCCACTCTTTTTTTTTAGGTTAATGCCATGAGTAATAAGTAAAACATGAGGAAATGGAACAATTGAATGGAAGAGAGTGGGAGTTAAACTTCCCTTCCTATAGGACTTACATCATGAAAAAACAAACCATCTCATTACTGCGCTTCCTACGCCACTCGGCATGCTCAAGCCAGACGGCACAGAAATCAATTCCTAAGTGAAATCCACATTGTTCCATTCGGCATACAAGGGAGGGATCTCCTACGCGAGCAAACAGCAGGGTCCCCTACTCCGCACATGGGGCCTGAGTGGCCTAGCCCAGTGTCTCGGAAGTCTCTGGGAAGACGTGTGTGTCATCACGCTGCTCCTCCGAGTCGCCTTGGCCACAGTGTTTTGCCTGGGGGCCTCATCTCTCCGTGCCATGGAATATATTTTCCCGACTAAAGTTGGTATCTACTTGCAAATTCTCCCAGCCATGTGCTCAGTTCCAGAGGGATTTTGGCATCCAAGCTGTCTTACTTGCCTTTTCCGCAATTTCTTCACATTGTTGCCGGAAGGGGGCATTCACTCAAAGCCTCGTCTGTGCTGGGCCCAGGGCGAGGAGCTGCACAAGCCAAGATCGGCTGAGACCCTCCGGCAGGCACCCCGCCCTGAGCCCAGGCTGCCATCCACTGCCTGCCAGCACACGTGAACCGGCTTCTTTCGCTTGTGTCTCCTGACCTGGTGCCTGGGGTGCCCGTCGTTGGCCCCAAGCCCTGGTCTCTTTTTCTCAGTGGAACTCCGCTTTTTGTAGGAGTCACGGGGCACAGGCTTGCTTGGGAGCAGGGACTGAGGCGCCTGTGCAGGTGTCGGATTATACCCCAGCATTCTTGGAAACACCTGCAAGGCCATCACATTTTCTTATGCATTTCCGAGAATGTGGGTTTTTCATTTTTGCTCTCAGAGAGGGAGTTCTCGGGATGAGGCGCTGTGGGGCGGGGACCTGGGGACTTTGCTGACCACTGGGGAGTGAGCAGCTAGACACCCGCACGGGTCATGCCACCTTCCTGGTCTCAGTTTGCCCCTTTGTCCAGCATGGCTGGTGTTACGTTAGCCAGGCTCAAGCCAGATATATGCTTGGGTCACCTGCGGGTGTTGCTAAGACACAAATCCTGATTTTGTGGGTTGGCGGTGGGGCCTGGGATTTTGCACCTCTGTACTTAATCTTAGCCAAAGGGGTGCGAGGCCAGGGCACTCTGCATGTCTCTCTTTCTTTTAAAAAAGGATTTGTTTATTGAAAAGCATGACAGGGAGAGAGAGAAAGCAGAGATCTTCCATCTGCTGGCCCATTCCCCAAATGACTGCAACTGGGCCAGGCTGAAGCCAAGAGTCAGGAGCTCCGTCTGGGTCCCCCATACGGGTGACAGGGGCCCAAGTACTTGGGCCATCTTCTGCTGCCTTCCCAGGTGCATTAGCAGGGAGCTGGATTGGAAGTGGAGGAGCCGGGATTAGAACCAGCATTCCAATGTGGGGTGTCGGCATGGCAAGCGGCGGCGTAATCAGCTGTGCCACAACGTGGCCCCCAGGACTCTGCCCTCCTAATGAGTTCCTAGGTCCTGAGTGCCCGGGTGCTGGCCCAAGGCCCACAGTCTGAGTGGCGGGTGTGAGATCAGTGTGTCCAGTGGAAAGGTAGTGAGAGCCGGATACTCGCATGCAGTGCAGAATTCCTAGTAGCCACATGGAAAAGACAAACGTGAATAGGTAAAGCTAATAATGATTGCAATAATAAGGATCGTATTTAACATGAGTTAGCCCAAATAGTGCTTTAACACGTCACGGAGAATTGTGAGTGAGGCCTCTGCCTCCTTCTCCCGTAGTCGGCCTCGGTCCTGTGAGTACAAACAGCATGCCTGGGTGTGGACCGGCCACAATTCCAGGGCCCAGCACTCCCTTCTAGAGGCACGCCAGCTGGACTCCTGGGTCACTCCAGGCGGGCCACCCTCCCACTCCCACCACTTTGTCCGCTTTGCCGTCCAAACAGGCTGCTACCTCCAGGTGGCGCTGATGTCCCGTGTTTGCGCTCGGGAACCCTGTTCCTGGACTAGTGAGCGAACTGCTCAGAGGCCACTCATTTACTTACTGGGTCATTACTCCCTGCATTCTTTCACTTCCCAATTCTTGTCTCTAGGATCTACTAACAAGTGTATTGTATTCCTCGTACCTTGTTCACAACTAGAGCCTAAGGATAGTATTGTTAGTTACCTCAAAGTAAACTATGGAAGGACATCCTAAAGTCACTGCCATCCATTACGGTGGGGGTTATGGAAGTTTGCTCTCTGACTACATAATATTTGTAGACAGGTGATAGTGATCTGCTGTTTAATAAAGCAACAATAGAAATGGGAAAATTGCTGGTGGGAGATGCCGGATTTAAATAACCTTTTGTCTGCTGTTAAAGAGGAGGAAATATCACCTCTTTAATTTTTCCCAATTTAGGAAGACTAGTGCTTTGTATTGATGGTTGTTATGTTGCAATTTCTGAAACGAAAATGATGAATACAAAAATGAACCAGTTTCAAGTCTAATTTTATCTATATTCTGGCCACACTATACCAGAAAAATCACATTTTCTGTAAGAATAATCCTAGTATTCAGACTTAGTTTTTTCTTTTCTCTCTCTCTCTCTCTCTCTCTCTTTTTTTTTTTAAGATTCATGTGACTTATTTGAAAGGGAGAGTTTCAGAGACAGAAAAGGGGGGGGGAGAGAGAGAGGAACCTCTATCCACTGGTTCACTCCCCAAATGGCTGCAATGGCTGAGGCTGGACCAGACTGAAGCCAGGCACGAGGAGCTTCTTCTGGGTCTCCAACATGGGTGCAGGGGCCCCAGGGACTTGGGCATCTTCCACTGCTTTCCCAGGTGCATTAGCAGGGAGCTGGATCGGAAGTGGAGCAGCTGGGACTTGAACTGGCGCCCATAGGGGATGCAGGCAACAGCTTACCTGTCATTCTGTGGCGCCGCCCCGCCCCCAGCCTTAGTTTTAAGAAAACGTGTCCAGATGTATTGTGATCACGTCCTATGTTAACATCAGGCGCCCCGTGTGAGAGTCCCTGGAAATTCTATCCCATCTTTGCAGCTTTCTGATAAGTTTAAAATTATTCCCAAACAAAACATCTAGTTTCAAAAGAGAAGGCCCAATGTCCAGGTTTTAAAAAGCCTGATGCGATTTCGCCTGAGTGTTCCTGTAATGACAACCCACAACCTGCAGGGGGCAGTCTGCAGGACCTGTGAGGGCTGAGCCTGGCCTCAGTAGGGCCGGGCTGTGAGCTGGGCCTGAGCCCCTCACCTGTTCTGTCCTTCCTTCCTGCCTCCCACAGACAGGACAGGAATCCCCGGTGTGAATGTATGGGTCGGGTTCATGACAAGCTAATGTCCCAAGTCCTCCCATGTAACACACACACACACACACACACAGAGTTTTATCACAGAGTTTTCTAGTAGATACCATTTGGACAGGTATGACACAAAACTGTGTGTAGGGGTATGTGTGTGTGTGTGTCTACGTGCATGTGTATGTGTGTGCCTGCGTGTGTATGGGTAGATGTTTCTATGTACAGGTGTGTACACACATGTATATGCATGCATATTCGCATGTGTATTTGCACCTGTGTACATTCATTTGCATGTGTATGTGTGTACGCATGTGCACATGGGATTTATGTGTGTCCACACGCATGTGTATGTGTGTGCCTGCGGACGTGTTTCTATGCACAGGTGTGTACACACATGTATATGCATGCATATTCGCATGTGTATTTGCACCTGTGTACATATGTGCACTTGCATGCGTATGTGTGTATGAGCATGTGTGTATGGGTAGGTGTTTCTATGCACAGGTGTGTACACACATGTATATGCATGTGTATTTGCACCTGTGTACACATGTGCACTTGCATGCGTATGTGTGTATGAGCATGTGTGTATGCATGTGCAGGTGGGATTTGTGTGTGTGTGTGTGTGTGTGTGTTAGAGCTGAATTTAAGCCCTGTCTTTGCCGCCCGCTGGCTCTGTTATCTTGGGCAGCTTAGCCCGTGTTCTCTGGAACACGCTTCCTCCTCTGGAAAGCGGGATTGACGTGTCTTTTACTCCGGGATGCATCATGGAGTTCAGGGAGATGCTGCAAGTCTCTAACGCTCAGCCTGGGGCACCGTTCATTCTGGAGAGCAATCACCCAGAAATGTCCGCAGATGCTTCCACGGCTGCCTCCCCAGCTTTGAGAGGAGCGTGGTGCCCAAGGACAAATGAAGGTGAGACCTGAGCCACTCCCTGGGCAGAGTCTGCTCCCCCCACCCCGCACTCAACTTCCGGATGCGTTTGAGCCAAGAGCATCCAGGCACAGGGCGAGCGCTCTGCTCCTGCCCTGTCTGTGGCAGCCACGGCAGCTTTCCCAGGAATCTTAGCGGGAGAGGGTGATGAAGACGTCCTAGTATTCGGCTCGTTGTCTGATGCAAGCCTCCTGGGAGAAAAAAGTGGCGTTTTCTTTTTGTTTCATTTGCTTTCTTGGGCTTTCCTCCGCCCCTCCCCTTAGTCCGCATGTGACTGCGCCTGAGACCGTGCCCAGCACGAAGATTCTCGCTCGCTTCTGGAAAACACAGCCCAGAGGAGTTTTCCTCTTCAGCTCCCCCCTTCTGCCCAGGCCAAGAGACCAGGGTTCGGTTCACAGCTGGGAGGAGGGAGAATCTGTCTCCTTAGATGCGTGGGCAGATCCGGACGGCAGAGCGTTTTGCCTGGACCCAGGAGGAGCCCACGCAGGCACGCTGCAGAGCGATCAGCCTGTGCTGTGAATTTGGAAAAGGAGTGGAGGGTTGGAGGCAGAGAGAGAGCTGTTTGTCAAGGTGAGTGAGTGGCAGACAGCGGCTGACGTGAAGGACATGTGGCAGCAGAGAATCAGCGTTAGTGCCCATCAAACACCAGGGTGACCCGGAGAAGCGTTCTCCTGTCTTCTGGGTAGGAGTCATGCAGACTGGGACATGAGTGACAGTCGGCGGTGGGGATGAGGAATCGACTGGGACAACGATCCTTCCCCCTCCTCCTCCCCCTCCCCACCCAGTCCCCTGTCCCCTGCATCTGCCTCCCGTGCTCTTGTCACAGAGTGGCCAGTGGGACAGGCAGGTGCACAGGCTTTGTCACTGCATGAAACCGAGCGTGGATCCTGCTCTACTCCTGAGTGATGCCCGGAAGTCCCTAAGTGTCTCCACCTGCATTTCCTCCTCCGGAAACTTACATAGCTTCTGCCTTGGTGACCCAGCAAAGCCAGTGTGGGACTCGCATCAGGCAAAGGGAAGGAGAGAGGCGTGTGAGCTGGGAGCCCGGGCTGCCAGTGAAGTCCCCTTCCCGTCTCTGTGGCCGGGGGTGGCGGTGGGGGAGTCTTGGTCAGCTCCCGTGAGATGGATGTTACCAGGCTGCAGTGTAGAGGATCCCCCACCCCGAGGACCTCAGCTCCCAACAGCCCTGCTCGGAGCCCCGCCTGCCCTCGACTTCCTCCCTCCCACCAGGCACACGTGGGTGACGTCCCTAGGCGCCCATTAACTTCCTTGTGTGCCTAAGAGAGAATTGAGGGTCTGAAGTGCAGACACCTGTCCGAGCTCACCCAGAAGTGAAGTGGGCAGGCTAGCATCCCAAGGCTGGCCCTTTGTTTACATAACTTGTTATTTTTATCACTTTATTTTTATTACATTCCACAAGGGTTCTATGCAATAGTTGTACATATTTTTAGGGTGCGGTATGCTAAGACATTTATACAGTGTGTATTAATCAAATCATAGTGATTAGCATTTCATCTCACTTCATTCTTTTATTTTCATGCATTTGAAATGCAAAGCAATACTGAGAGAGAAAAAGGGGAGAGAGAGAGAGAGATACCAGTTGCTGGTTCACTTCTTACATGCCTCCAACAGGCTAGGACTGGGCCAGGCGGAAGCCAGGAGTCTGAAACTCCATCCAGGTCTCTCCTGTGGGTGGCAGGGGCCCATGTGCTTCAGCCCCCCTCACCTGTTGCCCCCCAGGACACAGGAGCGGGGAGCTGGATTGGAAGCGGAGCAGCAGGGACTCCAACTGGCCCTTGGATATGGCGTGCAGGTATCCCAAGCAGAGACTTAACCACGTGCATTTCTTTGTGTTTGAACCCTCCAGGCTCCCGTCTTGTAGCTCCTCCTAAACCATATCGTCAGTTACGAGGAAGCATAGCTTCCCCACGGGGGCTCATTCTACCACCCTGTGTGTGTGTTGCTGCCTGTTACCCAGCCTCCCCTTCTGACCATTAGCAACCGCTATTCTCAGTTCTGTTCAACTTGCTAAGATAAAATTGTTTATTTTATTTTTACTTATTTTAAAGGAAGAGAGAAAGAGAGACAGAGAGAGAGAGACAGACAGACAGACAGACATACACACACACACATGCAGAGAGAGAGAGAGAGAGAGAGAGAGAGAGAATCTGTCTGGTTCCCTCCCCGAATGTCTCCAATAGTTGGGGCTGGACCAGGCTGGGACCGCGATCCAGGTCTTTCCCACTGGCTGTCAGCACCCCAGGCTCTCAAGCCCTCACCTGTTGTTCCCAGAGCACACGGCTGGACTTGGAGGAGGAGCCGGAGCTCAGATCCAGGCGCCCAGACACGGGCTGCAGGAGTCCCCGGTTCTCCTGTTTTCTCCATTTATTCTCTCCCGGGATCTGAGAGTGAGCATGGGTCTCCCCGGCTCCCCATCCCCATGCGTCTTCTCTCCTTCCTTCTCCTCCTACCCTCTTCTTCCCTCTTTCTTTTCGTCCTTGAGGCGGGACGCTTTCTTTACTCAAGAGTCCAGGGGCAGCGTGTAAGGAAACTGAAGCCAAGTGAGTGGAGCTGGGGATTTGCCCCGTGGTCAAGACACAGGCTGAGACACCTGCATCCTGTGCTGGGTGCCTGGACTCCACTCCCTGCTAATGTGCACCCTGGGAGGCAGCAGGGGCGGCTCCAGTCCCTGGGTCCCTGCTACCATAATGGGGACCTGGATTGAACTCTTGGCTTCTGGTTTTGGCCTAGCCCAATTCTGGCTGTTCAGGCATTTGGGAGAGTGAACCAGTGGACGAGATTCTCTCTCTCTCTCTCTCTCTCTCTCTCTCTCTCTCTCTCTGCCAGTTTCTCAAATAAACAGATATATACGCAAAGACATTTCTGTGTAAAAAAGTGATCTTAAAAACACAAATGAGAGCAAGAATCAAAAGTCCATATAATTTGTGTCTCTCTCTCTAAATGTTGCTTTCTTTTAAAATGACTTAAACATCTTCTTTTTGAAAAAAATATATACTAATTGCACAGGAGATCCATGAGCACAGTTCCATTGTGAATTGAACATTACCGATGACGCAGCCCCTGGCAGAAGGCAGCGGTGGGCCAGGTGGGGTGGAGGGGAGCTGGGGCCTCAACTTGACTCTGAGCCTGGGCCGCCCAGGATCTCAGCTGAACCCTCATGCCTCCCCCTCCCAGTGCAGCCTGAGGGAGAGCCCACGGCCCGCTCCCTTTGCACACGGAACTCTGACTCTTGCATGCACAGGTGCAGAGGAGTATTATTTATCAGAGCCGAGCTCCCCGCGCACGCGTGTGCCTTTTCACACCCGGCCCGGAGGAAAGTGAGCCACCTGCTCTGAAGAATTTCAGCTCTTGCCGCTGCTACTTCCGTCCAGTCCTGGCCCATGGCTCCTTGAGCTGGGATCATGCCGGCTCTGCCTTTCTGTGACTGGCTTATTTCACTTAGTATTATTTGAGCAACACAGACTCGTTTTCCCATACAGGTTGGGGTTTGAAACCCACCCAAATCACCAGGTTCAAAGCAGGGTGCCTTGGCTGAGCTGGCACCGACCAGTGCGTCGAGAACTGAGGTCATCGCATGGGCCAGGGACGAGCTTGGCCCTGATGGCACCCACTTTTATCCCCAGCTCCTCAAAGTGCAGGGTGCTGCAAGCCCCAAGAGGTTCCCTAGGGCTCAGCAAAGTGCCCTGCAGGCTGGCCCCGCCCTGGAGGGTGGAGCTGCTCCTGGGAAGTAGGAAACGGAGCGCTCTTGGATCCATGGCTGAGCCCCTCAGGGGAGCCCAGCCAAGACCCCCTTCTGCTGCACTGTCGCTGGCCATCAAGTGAGAACCTGTCACACCTGGAGTGCGAATGGCGGGTGGGCACGCTTCTGTCCCTTCGCCCAGCCCCAGGATCATCCAGCCCCAGGAGATTTCCGTCTCGGCCCTGCCAGAGCTCACGTCTTCTAGTAGCTGGAGTGAGTAGAGGCCTGAAGCTCCAAGTTGCCTCTTCTTTGTTTGAAAATGGAAAATGAGGGCCCAGCGCCGTGGCGTCCTGGCTCAAGCTGCTGCCCACAAGGCTGCCATCCCATTTTAGTCGTGCTGCCCCGCTCTTCATCTCTGCTGGTGCTCCTGGGACAGTCCTTGGGCCCCTGCACCCGCGTGGGAGACCTGGAAGAAGCTCCTGGCTCCTGGCTTCAGTCTGGCCTAGCCCTGGCCGTGGCGGCCACAGGGGAGTGGACCAGTGGCTGCAATTTTCTCTTACTTTCTCTCTTCCTCTTACAGGTGAGGAGGGAGCCGCCCTGTGCCCCTGGGGTGGGAGCTGGTGACGGGGGCAGGACACACTCGGGGTCTCGTTGGGATTCCGTGTGAAGGGTCCTTCCGTGGGATCCCATGAATAGACAGTGAATCTCGAAGCAGCCAGCTGAGTTTGCCTCGGCGGTGGGGTTTGGCCTCCATGGAGTCAGCTTGCGCAGGTGAGGCGGAGAGAGCCGGCCTGGGCTAGAACAGAGCTAGCGGCTCTCTGTTCTAGGTTGAGAGCGGTCCACCGAGATCAGAGGCGTGAGTGCGTTATGAACCGGAAAAAGACTCTCCTGGGAGTTAGCCTCACGGTGTTGTCCTGACTGTGCCCGGGAGTTCACCTCCAGGGAGGTCTATTCAGTTCCCTCCATGCTCTCTGGACAGTGCTGTCCATCAGGGAATGGGTGAGGAATGAGGAGAACTCTGCGGAAATCCTGCCTCCCTGTGCAGGTGGGGCCGGGCTTCAACCCATCGGACCCAAGTTCACGTCTTCCAGTAACTTCTCTAGGGGGCCTTGACCTGGGACCACGGACCAGCGTGGCTGCGCGTGTCATTCTTCTGGCTCTCCGTGCCCGGTGTCTGTGTGAGTGTGGTGCTGTGCTCCTCGCACAGTCCTGGGAACACGGTCCACAGCCAGGACAGACGCCCAGCAAACGCGGGGATGGCCTGCCAGTTCTCGCTCTTCTCTGATGCGACTTTGTTGGAGGGTGACAGAAGTGGGGGATTCTAATTCACTCAGTGCATAGCTCGCTCATGCTGCCTGTTCTCTGAGTCTCTCTGGGTACTCTGATGCTTTCTCTTTCCCAAGGAAAGAGCATTTTTCTTGTGTGAAGTCCTTCTTTAAATGAAGGTACCTTTGTGTATGGGCAAGATAATCATATTAAAAAACGAGGAACTGAAAGCTGTTATAAAATAAATCCCTTAAGCCCCACCCCTGGAGAAAGCTGACTGACAGCATGATGGGTGCTGGCGTGGGGGCAGGATGCGCCTGAGTGGGTGTTCTGAGGAATGCTGGGAAAATCGCTTACTCCCTCTAAGTCCGCCTTCAGGCGAATGAAATTGAGATGACCATTGTGTGACATCACAGGGTTCCTGGGGACTAAATAACACGCATGCCCACTGCAGAGCGCCCGATTCTGCTGGCTGGTGACTGTCTTCCTTCCATTTGTGTTCACATACTTGGCATCATAGTGTGTCTGCAATTTCTCATCCTGCCTCTTTTCTTTTTATTGTAGTAATCCCTCATATTGCTACATACTGTTGATAAGTAGTAGTTTTTTTTAAGATTTATTTATTTGTTTGAAAGGCAGAGTCACAGAGACGCAGACAAAGAGAGAGAGAGAGAGAGAGAGAGAGAGAGGTCTTCCATCCGCTGGTTCACTCCCCAAATAACCTCAGTGGCCAGAGCTGGGCTGATCCGAAGCCAGGAGCTGGGAGCTTCTTCTGTGTCTCCCACACCTTGCAGGGGCCCAAGGACTTGGGCCATCTTGTACTGCTTTCCCAGGCCATAGCAGAGAGCTGGATCAGAAGTGGAGTAGCCAAGACTCGAACTGGTGCCCATATGGGATGCCGGCGCTGCAGGCGGCAGCTTTATTTACCTGCTATGCCGCAGCACCGGCCCCTATAAGTAGTAGTTTTAACAACGGCATGGTATTAAACATGATGGACACAGTCAAACGTACTTGGGGGATTCTTCTTTTGTTGGATGGTGGGGGTGTTTTCACTTTTTAACTACGATAAATGAATGATGTCACCAACAGCTCTGCATTTGTTGGTTTCTTAGCACCCAAATCACATTGTTCCAGTCACATATTTTAGGCAAATACACTTTGGAAGCACCGTTCATGCACAGAGGAGAGTGTTCAGTGGGTATGTGTGATGGAGAGACTGAGTCACTGTGGTCTGACGGTTAGCCTGTTGTTTCAGTCATGTGGCAGTGCTGGTGTCGTAGTCCTGGGCTAGTGAGGTGGCTTCAGGGAGTCAGAGACTTTTCCTTTTGCCATCCTCTTCCACAGGGTCCAGCACAGCTTCTCTCTCCACCTGGTAGGAAGGGAAGATGGATACGAAGGCAGCGAGCAAGTTACAGGAACCAGTTTTGCTCATGCTCCATTGGCTACAGAATGTCACATGACCACACCCAGCTGCAAGGGAGACTGGGAAATGTAGTTCTAATTCTTGCATCTGTGTATCAGGGTTCCATTTCTATAGAAGAGGGGACAGACACAGCAGGGCGATCAGCTGTGTCTCATCGGGGGATTTTAATACAGAAGCAAAACAGACGATCCAGTGTGATGGCGACTGGTTGGCCTCTGGACACGTACCTGGAGTGTGAATCCCGTTTGCCCTGTATATCATCCTTCCCGTACACAATCCCTGTATACCAACCTCCCTCTGTCTTACTTAGGCTCAGTTTCTGCTCTAGATTCTCGGCCACAACTTCTTTCTTGCCAACTCCTTGGTTTCACTCCTGTACTCACAACGTCCTCTTGTATTGTCAACACCCTTTGCATTCAACAAGCACTCAAGGACTGCAGATGCCAGGCACGGCCCTCCCATGGTGGAGCTGAGGGGTTGTCAGTCCAGCGACTGGGACAGACGTGTGGACAAAGAAGAATGATGGGTACAGATCATACTCTGTTGGAAGTCTGTCCAGGGTCACGCGGGTTCTCCCGGGAGAGAGAGGCCACTCCTGGACAGAACGGAGATGAGAAGTGAGCTGTAAAGACCTCGCAGAGAGGCGGTACCAGGACAGAATGTGAAGGTGGGAACGTGTTTACCGCGTGGGGATGGTGTACGGTGAGGAGGCGAAGCAGGTGGAATGGGAAAGGTCTGCCTTCTCGTGTGAATCCTGGCTCTAAGATGCCAGCAGACCCGTCTAAGCTGCCTCAGGCTTAAAGAGCAGATTGATTGGGTCACAGAGTTAAAAAGAGTGGGGGGTGGGAGCTGCAGAGCCAGCTTCAGGGCTGTCTGGATCCAGGTGCTCCACAGACACCACTGGGCCAGCTCCTTGCCTTCTCCCCGCTCTGCTTTCTTTGTTGGTTTCACTGAGCCACGAGGTAGCGGAGGCGGCCACAGCCACTCAGTTTTAGATCTAGTCTCTGAGATGTCCACGTGGGAAGAGTTTATTTCTCCTAATAATTCCAGTTGACGTTTCTAGATGATCTCTGATTGGGCTGGCTTGAATCGTATGCCCATCCCAAACACGACTGTGGTGGGAAATCTAAGAAAGCCATAGAGGGTGGTTGGGGGGTGGTTTCCTGAAGGAAAGGCGGATGATATCAGCAGAAGAAGGGACGTGGCTGTTAGGCAGGCAACAACAGATGCTCGGGACAGTTTATTAGGGAACTCCTGGTATCACAGGCTGGGCGGGGCTGTTCTGCAGAGCGGACTTTGGTGGGCAGCTGGGTGCCCCTGAAGGGTTGTAATCAAGAGTGGCGTGGGTGTTTGACACATTATTATCAACTGCAGTTCACGGACTGCATGAGGGATCACTCTTGGTGTTGCATGCTCTGTGGATCTTGACAGAGGGGTGGTAGCGTGTTCCCACCACCACAGTAGTACCCAGCATAGAACCACTGTCCTTAAAATCACCTGTGTGCCACCCGTTCTTCCCCTCCTCCCTCCAAACCCTCGCTGATCAGAGGTCTTTCTCTTTAGTCACCTTTTCCAAGGTATCGGCCAGCTGGGATCACACAGTATGTGGCCTTCCCACATCCCTTTCTTTCATTAGTGACATGCATGAAGATTCTTCCATGCATGGCCTGATAGCACATTTCTGCTTACTACTGAGTATTATCTACTATCTGTGCCATCGCTTGCTTAGTCGATCATCTACCAAAGGGCAGTGTGGTTGCGCCACCTATTGGCAACTGTGAGTAGGGCGTCTATAAACACGGGACACTTCCTGTGTGCACTAAGCTCCCTGCTTCTCGGGGTAAAGACCAAGGAGCGTGCTTGCTGCATCTATACTTTTCTTCTATCTGCAAAACACTTGATTTTTCCCAAAAGATCTAAGTGAGGGTGCATTGTCATTGCCATGGTGCACATGGGAAACCAAGTGTTTACTTAGTTCGGTTTCTTCACACAGCCTGAGGCCTGCAAGACTGCAGTTAGCCGTAGCTAGAATCACGCTCATGATTCCAGGCCAAACCATGTGAACAGTAAGCCCAGACCGGTCCCAGCACAACGAGGAAATGGGTGGGTTCTTTTCTGGCTCTTCCTGGGCCCACACCCAAAGTCGTTCCCCACCAGGAGCAGAAGCGTCCTAACCAATACCGTGGAAACTGCCCAGTGACCGCCAGATAAGTCGCTGAAGTCATTCCAGGCACTGTTGTTCCTCGTGACTCAGGGTGCTACCTTCTCAGATAAGATGTGCGTTTTCCGAGGCGCTTTTCACGTCAGCTCCAACAAGCCAGAAGCGTGGGAATTTTCAGCCCTCTGGACGGGCTGGGGGCCGGCGATCTGCTGGAGCCCTTGGCCTTTATTTCAGACAGTGTTACACCCACAGGTGACAAAGCCGGGATGCTGCTGCTAAATGCCAGGTGCACAGATTGTCCCCGCAGAGTGGGAAGATATCAGCGGACAGTGAGCCGGGTCCGGTTGCGTTTCCCCAGTAGCTCCGCCTTCTCTCCCTCTCAGTGATGTCAATCAACCCCTTAGGTTAATTACTCAGGGCGATCCCCCACCTTTGTGGGCAGGCCGGGGGGGCGGGTGCCACCAGAGCCTCTGTAATCTTGGGGCCATGACTAATAAACGTGCAATCGGAGCAGAGACGCTGTGCATCTAGTTCTGCAAATGCGGCTTCGAGACGCATCTCTTCCAGGCAGGCAGCGTCCTTAAACAGAGGGGCAGCTCGCCCGCAAAAGCTTCCCATGAGGGTGTTAGCAAATCAAGACAGAACGCAGCTAGCACACAAATGGCACAGCCTTCCTCAGACCACGTCGTGCTGTCCCGACTGTTACAATGAGTGGCTGGCCCCCGCCCAGCCAGCATGCTCTATTTTTACCTCTAACATGAGTCAAACGCCTTCCTTTTGCCTTTACAATTTTAGTAGTTCATTGCTGCAGCCCTGGCCTTGGGCATCCCTGCTCTAAAGACTTGGAAAATCTTAGTGACCTTACGGTAAGTGACATCGTGGCTTGCTTAAATAGGATTCCTGGGAGGATTTCTGGGTCATGGTTTTACCTCTTTCTGGAACGACAGGGAAGCTGGTGGCTAATGCTACAGGGCTGTTGGGTGAAGGTGGCATACCTTACAGCACCCCAAAAGCATAGTCCGGGGGTGATGGGGGTTGGGCAAGGGGAGCACAGTTTGTTGTCTAGAGATGACAAGTTTTGGAAGCCCGAGTTCTAGCTGTTTCTAATTTGCTGTTGTGAGACATTTGCATTGTTCAGCCTTGAGAAAGCGTGGTTAAGCCCTCAGTGTGCCTTCTGCAGAGAGCAGAGGGCCGCCTCTTCCCCGGGCCACTTTCTCTGCTCTGTCCTGTCTCAGCTTTCCACGGGAGCAGTGGAAGGTATAGCAAAGCCTCACCACCTCTCAGTACTCAGTGTCACCGAGTAGCACCCGCTATGGAGCTGAGTACTCTCTCCGTGCCACTTCACTGGGTCCTCTCAGCAGCCCCCAGGATGGATGCCGCGGTCTGGTGAGGAGCCTGGGGCACAGAAGGACTCTACTTTGCTCAAGGTCACGTAGCTATCAAGTGACCTTGTGGTCTGGCCCCAGCTCATCACACCCACCTGGAGTGTTCTTGGGACAGCTTCCGGTCTGGGCGTCACGCTGGCACACATCCTGTGTGTGCTGCTCCCTCGCTCCAGCAGCCAGAGTTTTGCAATGTCACCTTCACATGGCCCACGTGAGCACTCCGGGAGGCCAAACGCTTCTGCAGGCCTCCATCGGCCTTTCCTTCCGCTGACAGTCATCTCTCCATCCTTGGGCCGTGAACATTGTTCCAGGGCTCGGAGAATCTTCCCAGTGGGGGCTCAGTTCAGGGTGCAGTGTGTTGGAGAGCCTGCAGGGAAAAACCCAGGAGAAAACGTTGGAGACTCCCTGGGGGCGGTGTGGTGGAGGGATGCTGGCTTCACAGCCTCCATTTCTATCACTGTCACCATTTAGAATTTTCAAGAATAGGAACTCATGTGTATTTGCAACAGTTTTTAAGTCACGCACGACGCATGCTGGGACATGTTCTTTCTTTTTTAAAAAAATAGGTATTCACTTTTTTAAAAAAGATTTATTTATTTGAAAAGTGGAGAGAGAGAGAGAGAGAGATCTTCCATCTGTGGGTTCACTCCCCAGAGAGCTACAACAGTTGGGGATGGGCCAGGCTGAAGCCAGGAGCCAGGAGCCTCCTCTGGGTCTCCCACATGGGCGCAGGGGCCCAAGCAGCTGGGCCATCCTCTGCTGCTTTCCCAGGTGCACCAGCAGGGAGCTGGGTTGGAAGTGGAGCAGCTGGGACTTGAACCAGTGCCCACAAGGGATGCTGACACTGCTGGTGGAGGCTTAACCCTCTGTGCCACAGCACCGGGCCCTGTTTCTTTTTCACTGAGGAGAAAACAGTAGCTCAGAAATGAAGAGCTGGGCTGCAGGTGCCTCAGCTACGGTGCAGTGAGCAGGCTGTAGCATGTCTGTATCCTCGTTCTAATTGCACCACAGCACCACGTTTCTCCATAATTGTGGAAGGAGACAAGGAATAAAAGCTGGCACCCCCCATCTTCATAATTCAGATTTTTCCTTTGTTGTGCCCCCCAGACACTAACTGGTGAAAAATGGACTTGGAGTTCCTGTTGACTGGCTTAGCGATCGCTAGTGCCTTCCATAATTCTGGCATGTTCTTGGCAAATTCCAGCACGTTAGGGCTGGAGATTGTGATGAGAAACCTTTAGAGGGGCCAAAACTGTGTTTGCTAAGCCAGTGATGGAGTAGTTTTGTCTGGACATTGGGCTGACCAGTTGGCAAAATCACCTGCTGTTTTCCCTCTAGTTCCTTCTCTGTCCCAGATGCTAGGAGAATTATTATTAAAGTATCTTAAAGTGTCAAGAAAGAGAGCAGAGGACCATTCTGGGACTTCTCAATGACGCAATTCAACTGCATCCCACCACTGGACATTCCGCTGTGGGTGTGTGTGGTCGCCACTTCCTCTCTCCAGCCTTCACCACACTTTTCACTATTTCACGGTGAGAATATGTCACTATTAAATGATGACCAGCAGCAAACAAACTATTCCAACTTGAGCCTTCAGTGTGGAATGAAGAATGGATATACAGTTTTGAAGGCAGTAAGAGTAGTGACTGTCAATATTTGCTACAATTCTTCCTCAATGCCTTTGTATATTTTGGCTATTTTTCTTACATGAAAAATTCATTATATTTAAGTTTCATTCAACAAGGCTTTGTACCATGAGTTCCTTTGGCTTTGATTTTATTCTTTTTTTTTAAAAAAAGATATATTTATTTATTTGAAAGTCAGAGTTACACAGAGAGAGGAGAGGCAGAGAGAGAGAGAGAGAGAGAGGTCTTCCATCCATTGCTTCACTCCACAATTGGCCACAATGGCCGAAGCTGTGCTGATCCGAAGCCAGGAGCCAGGTGCTTCCTCCTGGTTTCCCATGAGGGTGCAGGGGCCCAAGCACATGGGCCATCCTCCACTGCACTCCCAGGCCACAGCAGAGAGCTAGACAGGAAGTGGAGTAGCCGGGACTTGAACCGGTGCCCATGTGGGATGCCGGCACTTCAGGTGGTGGCTTTACCTGCTATGCCACTGCGCTGGCCCCGGGTTTTATTCATGATCCCATCAACCAGAAGACACAATGGCTACGCTCATATGGCCGACCAATTTGTGGATGGGAAGTGGCGCAATCTGGGTTCTCCAAGACACTCTGGAGGCAGAACCAGGCTCAGGCACACCCTTCTGCAGGGGCGCCTCGCTGCCCCCTGCTCCCACTGCAGAGCTGGGTTTCCAGTCACTGTGGACACGGATTCCACCTGGAGCTCCTCCTCTGGTCCAGCTCCCTGCTCACATGGTTGAGCCACTTCTAGTCTCAATTTCCACCTCGAGAGGGGAAAAGCATCCTTTATCCCTGGTCCCGTTGCAGTCCCATCCATGGACCACAATGTAGGGTTATCTTGCGTTCTCCTTGTTTTATAAGGGTGATTCATGTGGAAAATTGTTGCATTCAAGATTGTCAGTAATTGTAAAAGAATAAATAGGCAAAGAAAACAGAATCCACTCCCTTTTGAGATTGCAACCCCCTCCTCCCCTTAAAACTCCCACTAGACCTAAATTTGAGCCCCTTATGCTCACAGCATGGACCTCTCTTGCTTACTCGCTCACTCTCACAGCCCCAGGGCTGTGCTGGACACAGAGCCTGGCCCATAGTATGCACTCAATAGATGTTTTGTTGAAAGCAGATGGGTGATTGCAGGTCTCGGGCATGCCTCCCTGTGAGCGTGGCCAAGGACGGCTAAAACCATCCCTTCCTCTGACCCTGGCTGACTGTCCTTGGGACGTGTCTGGCCAGCGTGGCTCTCTCTTCCCTCAGGATGACCTCATCTCCCAGGAGGTTCCTCAGGCCCCCATGCAAGTGGAACCTTGGCTGACCCACTGCCGCCTGCGGCCCTCTACACCTGCCCTGGCCCTGTCTTGATCCTGGAGTGAATTCTGGGACAGCGGAATGTCAAACGCAAGGACAAGCTCTATGGGGGTGGGGATGGTGACTTCTGCCTGGGACGGCCCTGGAAGGCTGTGGGTGGGACCAGAGCAAGGGGCCAGCTGCCCGGCGCAGGGCCCTGTGCTCCAGGCCGGTGTCCAGAAAGCCCGCTGGGAGAACCACAGTGGGGGTGCTGAGATCAAAGCTGCCTGGGGACAGTCCTGGGCTTTCTTCTAGAGGCCACGAGAAGCAACTTGAGCTGAGGCTGGGCAAGTGTCCCTGGGAAGGGTGGGCTGATTTGCAAAGTTGCTGATGAGGGTCCGCGCACACTGCAGGGAAGGGCAGGTGCTGGGCACAGCGGCCAAGCTGCCTCTTAGGCTGCTCCTGTTCCATATCCAAGCGCTGGGTTTGCGTCCTGGCTCTAGTCCTGATTCCAACTTCCTGCTGACGTGCGCCCTGGGGAGCGGCAGGTGATGGCTCCAGGAGGTGGAACCCTGCCACCCACATGCGAGACCCAGACAGAGGTCTGGGATCCTGGGCTCAGCATGGCTGTTGCAGGCATTTGTGGGAGAGACCCAACCGATGGGAGATCTCTCACTCTCTCTCTCTCTCTCTCTCTTTCAAATACAAAATAAAATAAGGGTAATCCAAGCAAGAGATGGCCAAGAGCAAGGCAGTGGAACTGCCAAGTCCTCTGCACTGTACATGTCTTGGCTTTTGTTTGCTGATTTTTCTATCCACAGCCCTTGGGAGCTGATGTCAGGTGCACAGTGACAGAGGAAGTTGTCGTTCCCCCTCTTCGTGGAGGAAGACACAGGACCCTGTGTGTCGCTCCCCCTCTTCGTGGAGGAACGACACTAAGCCCTGCCTAGGCTTCATATCGGAGTCACGGCACCATTATGTCGCTCCCCCTCTTCGTGGAGGAGCAACACAGGACCCTGCGCTGTTCTTTCGTCTGCTCGGCCCTCCCCAGGTTTGCTGCTGGTTCTTCCCGGGTTGGCTACTATCCCTTCCACCTCCGTGGAAGGGCAGTTCCCCCTGGCCACATTCCCCACTTCCGCAGGGGAGCAGCACACCGCAGGCCAGCTTTCTTGGGGGCTGCACAGGTGTTCCCTCAGATGTTCCTGGTGCATGCCGTCTCTCTCCTCCTTTATAGTCCTCCTCCGCCAATCCTAACTCGGCTGCCCACACGCCGAGTACGCTGCTCTCCAATCAGGAGCAAGTCCTACAGTTTATTGGTTGAACTGGAGGCAGCTGTGCGGAAGCTGTTTACTTCTCTCCCAGCGCCATATTGTGGGAGAGCAGATGCATAGAATAAGTCTTAATTCCAGTAACTCAGTCCAGTCCGGGCTGCTCCCCACACCTGCGCTGTTCTTTTGTCTGCTCGGCCCTCCCCGGGTTTGCTGCTGGTTCTTCCCGGGTTGGCTACTGTCCCTTCCACCTCCGTGGAAGGGCGGTTCCCCCTAGCCACTTTCCCCACTTCCGCGGGGGAGCGGCACACCGCCGGCCGGCTCTCTCGGGGGCTGCACAGGTGTTCCTTCAGATAGATGTTCCTCTTAGATGTTCCTGGTGCATGTTGTCTCTCTCCTCCTTTATAGTCCTCTTCCACCAATCCCAACTCTGCTACCCACACGCCGAGTACGCTGCTCTCCTCCAATCAGGAGCAGGTCCTACAGTTTATTGGTTGAACTGGAGACAGCTGTGTAGAAGCTGTTTTCTCCTCTCCCAGCGCCATATTGTGGGAGAGCAGATGCACAGAATAAGTCTTAATTCCAGTAACTCAGTCCAGTCCGGGTTGCTCCCCACAGAAGTACAGCCCACGGGGAAGACGCTGGTGCTGCAGGGTGCAGGATCAGCAGCTCTGAGTGGGAGAGAGAAAGGGAGAGGAGCATGGCGAGTCAGGGCTCTGGGTGTTGTGTCGGTGCGGTTGAAGTGCGCCCTACAGCGGCACAAGCCGAGGCTGCAGCGGTGGTGCCTGGGGAGGGGGTGACAGCGCCCACTGAGGCCCCCCTCTCTGTCCTCTCTCTGTTGCTCATGTTTCTCCTTGCGATGAGCTTGCGCAGTGGGTACTACTATTCTTTGACGGATGAGAACAGCTGCGCACAGGGAGGTTAGGTCATTTCTTGAAGCCACACAGCTAATAAGGGGCACAGCCAGAATTTGGATCATGAGAGAGGGAGCCCGTGGCTTGGGACCTGTTGCGTCTGAGATACCCATGGTGACATAGTGCAGCCTTGGGAGACAGCCTGCCTAGGAAGTTCTAGAGTGTCACGGTCATTTCTGTGATCCTAGCCAGGAATGTTAGTGTTCCCTGGAGGAGCAGACACACAAACACCCACATACCACACACTCACCCACGCATGCACACGCACCTGTACACATGTGTACACACACACAACACACATGCACGCACACATGAACACACACATGCATGCAACACAGAACTCACAAACAGGGACACACAGTGCATTCATACACACGTGCACACATACACATATGCACCTGCCATATCCATTGGTTCTTCATCTGCAAAGTCTACTAACCATGATTCAAAATATTTAAGAAAATTACACCTGGGGTCTGGCACTGTGGCATAGTAGGCTAAGCTTCTGCCCGCAGTGCCGGCATCCCATACAAGTGCAGGTTCATGTCCCGGCTGCTCCTCTTCCTGTCTAGCTCTCTGCTGTGGCCTGAGAAAGCAGTAGAAGATGCTCCAAGTGTTTGGGCCCCTGCACCTGCGTGGGAGACCCAGAGGAAGCTCCTGGCTCCTGGCTTCAGATTGACTCAGCTCCAGCTGTTGCAGCCATTTGGGGAGTGAACCAGTGGGTGAAAAATCTCTCTTTCTCTCTCTCTCTGTTTCTCTCTCTCTCTGTCTATAACTCTACCTCTCAAATACACAAATAAAATATTTTAAAAAAATTACATCTTCATTGAACACATACATGTGGGGAGCAACTCGGACTAGACTGTTACTGGAATTAAGACTTATTCTATGCATCTGCTCTCCCACAATATGGCGCTGAGAAGGGAGTAACAACTTCTACGCAGCTGCCTCTCGCCAACTTGAGTGATGACCTGCAGGAGCTGATCCTGCTCCTGATTGGAGGAGAGCAGCATACTCGGCGTGTGGGTAGCAGAGTTGGGATTGGTGGAAGAGGATTATAAAGGAGGAGAGAGACAACATGCACCAGGAACATCTATCTGAAGGAACACCTGAGCAGCCCCCGAGAGAGCCGGCCGGCGGTGTGCCGCTCCCCCGCGGAAGTGGGGAATGTGGCAGGGGGAACCGCCCTTCCACGGAGGTGGAAGGGACGGTAGCCAACCCGGGAAGAACCAGCAGCAAACCCGGGGAGGGCCGAGCAGACGAAAGAACAGCGCAGGGTCCTGTGTCGTTCCTCCACGAAGAGGGGGAGCGACACATACAGACTACTTTGGCCATTATTCCTAAAACAATGTAGTGTAACAACTGTTTGCATAGCCTCACATTGTGTTAGGTATCGTAAGTAACCTGGAGGTGATCTGAAGTACACAGGAACTGGTATTCGACTCCCAATGTCTATGAGATCAACCATTTTAGAGTCCACATCAGAGTGAAGTCCCCCAATTCTTGTCTCTCTGTGCTTGGCTCATCTCAACACAATGACCTTCGGTTCCATTGTATTGTTACAAATGACAGCACTTCATCCTTTTTCATGACTGAGTAGTATTCCACTGTGTATCACCATGTATGCATTTACAGTTAGGAGAAGTGAGCTCCAGTATTCACTGCACAAGAGGGCAACTACAGATAACCACAATGTACTGTACATCAAGAAATGTGGTGAAATAATAGATGTTGGAGGAGATAGAAGTGCTTACCCTGATTTGAACATTATGGAATGTGTACATGAGTAAAAATGTCACAGCATATCTCACAGATAACTGACACCACCCCCAGCACGGACACGTGTCCCTGGGCTCCAAGAACACATCGTCCTCGCTGCTGGGAAAGGCGTGATGTGGTGTCTGCTTAGTTAGGAAGTGGAGACACTGGCATCGGAGCTTAATTTGGGGTCCTAGAACTCCTTTTTGAGACTGTAATCTTAATTGTTTGTGAGACTATTTGAAAGATAAACACACCTTTAGGCTTTACCGAGTACTTCATAAACACGCGTTCATTCCTTCTGGTTCTCACGATGCTAGGCAAAGCACAGCTGTGTTTTGAGTGGAGTCAGTGAAACCCCTTAAAAGGGAAATTTACCTGAATTACTCGGTGGTCCAGCTGGGAATTAAACCCTGGTCTCCGGATTCCCCAGTGAGGCGGGGCACGCTGGGGGGTGTTGGACTTGCTGGGAGGTCTGGTGGAAGAGCCAGCTTCGGAACCACAGGTTCCAGTCTCCGGTGTATCTGCTGTGTGCGCCCAGGCAAGCTGCCGGCAGTGAGCAGCACCTCGTTGTCAAACTCATGTCCAGCTGGACCCGGCTGTGAGCGTTTGTGTCAGGGCCAGAGGGCACAAGACATGTCTGTGCCTTTTTTAAAGATTTATTTATTTATTTGGAAGTCAGAGTTACACAGAGAGAGAAGGAGTGGCAGAGAGAGAGGTCTTCCATCTGTTGGCTCACTCCCCAGTTGGCTGTGCCAATCTGAAGCCAGGAGCCAGGAGCTTCTTCCAGGTCTCCCACATGGGTGCAGGGGCCCAAGGACTTGGGCCATCCTCTACTGCTTTCCCAGGCCATAGCAGGAAGCTGGATCGGAAGAGGAGCAGCCGGGACCCGAACCGGCGCCCATATGGGATGCCAGCACTGCAGTTGGCGGCTTTACCCGCTACGCCACAGCGCCGGCCCCGTCTGTGCCTTTTCCCCAGCCTCTGGTTAGTAACCACGTGGAGGATTCTCTCCCCCATTTTGGAGCACTCAGGAAAACTCGCGCTCAACACCGGGAAAAGCGTCCAGCAGATAATGGAAGTAACAAAGATTCTTCCTTCTTTCCCACAACCTCTTCTCCTCACCCTGGCCACAGGGCACCCAGGGAGAACTGAGTGTTATTTTGCTTTCGTTGTTAGATCTGGGATGGAGAAGAGGCGCTTTCTGGTGATCCCAATGAATCTGGGTATGCACTTTTAAGGCCCAATCAGGAAAACCACCAACAGAAAATAATCACAACACAGATTTACGCTGTAGCAGTGCCCACCGTGTGCTAAATGTTGACCGAGCACAGGTGTTGGGTTGAGCATTTGTTATGCTTTTAGCTTACAAATACGGGGCTATTAATGTTCCCAAGTTACAGGTAAAAAAAGTGCGACTGGTCCAAGTCTGCCTAGATTGTACAAGTGGCAGGACGGGGCTGTGAGTCTGCAGCTCCGTCCCCATCTGCCCTGACAACAGCTGCCACTCAGGGAGAGGCGGGACGTATCCGGCATCCGGCTGAGTCCTGTTCCCACGTTGTCCTAACAACCCCCATGCCGTAAGCATCAACGTTTCCACTTTAAAGACGCACAGCTGAGCTATTCTAATTATCTGGGTGACGTATTCACTTTGTACATTTGTCAGCACATTCATAAATGGAGTTCATAATTTGTTAAATCTTAAAAAGTATTAAAAATAAAATTAAAATACTGACTATATGTGCTATATTATAAAATGTAATAAAAAATAAAAGTTCCTGGTTTTACTGCTCCTTGTTCAATATTCACTCTCCAGAAGCAATCACTTTGGATAATTCCTATTTTGGGGGTTTTTGGGGTATCTGTTAACAAAAAATGTACTTCTAGAAATAGTTTTTAATTTATCCAGTTCAGACATTTGCTCTGGGGGATGATTTATCTCACATGCTCACCTCACCCACAATTCTTTTTCTCTCAAAATAGCTTTATCTTTATATTCGACTTCAAAACCAAATTCCTTCATTTCCTTTGTATTCCCTGTTTGGCTAAAGTATATCCTCACATAACTTCTTAATAAAAGTTGTCTCTTTTCTTTGATGTATCATTGGTTGGCTGATAGAGCTTGTATTTTTCTTTTTCTGATTGATTACTAGGCTGGCTATAAAATTCCAGTTGAAAACAACTCTCCCTCTGAAATCTGCAGGCTTTGAAATGATGTCAGCAAGACAGGAGCAATATTTTTCAGCCTGTGCAGCCTCCCCAGAAGCACTGGTTTTGACAACCGTCTGTAATTGAAAGTCCTTTTGGGGGAGCCCAGGAGTGCCGTGCAAAGCCCCTGGCACTCACTGGAACAAAAATCCAAGAACAGACCTATTGAAGAGAGTAATAAGAACAGCTTCACTTGACGTACATCACCCCTTCCCCAAACTGACACCCGGCTGCACTTTTCCCATTGCAGGAAGAGAGGGTGTGTGTGCACCTGGTTGTCACACTTTCTTTCCCCACCTGGAGCACCCGGAGGATCAGAGCAGCCGAAGGATCTGAGGTCCCTGGGAGCAGAGGAGTGGGGAGTAGATCTCGACAGGGGGCCCTGTTTCACTGCCTGCGACGTCAGCTCATAGACCACCTCACGGGCTGACTCGCACCTGGGCAGTCCCAGCCCCTCGCCTCTGTGGCTGCCGTGTCCCGCATTCCCCTATAGGTGGCGCTCGTAGCCTCCGCAGAGCGTGCACACGCCAATGCAGCTCCCATCTCAAGTCTTCGGAATTTGCATAATGTGCTTCATCTTCCGGCGCTGCCTTGGGGAAAGTGGGTTAGAGGATCACAGCACCTGACCTGGCTTTGTGGGACGGAGAACAGGGACACAATTCCAAGACTCTTGTAAAGGGAGCAAGGGGGTGCAGTGGGTGCATGCTCAGGGAAGCACTGGCTGATGGCTTCCACACTCACCTGCCCCACTGCACCCCCACAGCCAGTCAGGACTGGAGGACACGACCCTTCCTCCGACGCAAGCACGAGGAAATGCGACGTCACAAAAGCACACAACAGTATTCCAGCACTCAGTGCCGGAGAAACGGATGATACAAATTACCGTGCAAAGAATCCAAAGTAATTATTTGAAGGAAGCTCGTGTAAGCTACAAGAAAACATAGGAAACTAAATCATGAACACAATACATGGACCAAAGGAGACATAAGAGGATAGAAATCATTGTAAAGAACTAGAGATTCAGGAGCTGGAGAATACAGTGAAAGAGATGAAAAATGCAGTAGAGTACCCAACAGCGGACTCAATTAAGCATAGTAAAGAATCGGTGGGAGCCGGTGCTGTGGCTTAGCAGGTAAAGCTGCCTCCTGCAGCGCCAGCATCCAATATGGGTGTTGGTTCTAGTCCCAGCTGCTCCACTTCCAATCCAGCTCTCTGCTATGGCCTGGGAAAGCAGTGGAAGATGGCTCAAGTCCTTGGGCCCCTGCACCCATGTGGGAGATCTGGAAGAAGCTCCTGGTTCCTGGCTTTGGATCAGTGCACCTCTGGCCATTGCATCCATCTGGGGAGTGAACCAGTGGATGGAATACCTCTCTGTCTCTCTCTTTTTGCCTCTGTGTTTCTGTAACTCTGCCTTTCAAATAGATAAATAAATCTTTAAAAAAAGAATCTAAGAACTAAACACAGGTCAATTGAAATTATTCTGAGAAAAAATAAGAAAAAAAGAATGAAGAGAAGCGGAAAAAGCTCTGCAGGTATGGTTCACCATCAGGCAAGGAAACATGCACAATAAGGGAGTGTCAGGCGGAGCGTGGCAGGGAAGGAGCAGAAGGCTTATCTGAAGGAACAGTGGGCCAGCGTCGTGGCACAGCGGCTTAAGCCATCAGCTGTGATTCTGGCATCGCACTTGAGTGCTGGCTCGAGTCCTGGCTGCTCTGCTTTTGGTCCAGCTCCCTGCTCATTGCCTAGGAAAACAGCAGAAGATGGCTCAAGAGCTTGGGCCTCTGCCGCCCGCACGGGAAATCCAGATGGAGTTCCAGGCTCCTGGAAAGCCGCCCAGCCCAGCCCTGGCCACTGCGGCCATCTGGGGCGTGAACCAGCAGATGAAAATCTCTCTCTGTCTCTGTCTCTCTCTCTCTCCCTTTGTAATTCTGCCTTCAAATAAATAAATATATTTTAAAAACCTTGCAATAAATGATTAAAAAAAGAAAGAAGGAAGAAGGAGGGAAGAAAGATAAAGAAAAAAAGCTGAAAACATTCCAAATTCAGGAAGAGATATGGACTGGAAGTTCATGAAGCTCAAACGTCCCCAAATCAGAGAAATCCAAAGCAGATTATACTGAGAAACATTGTAACGAGATGACCAAAAGTTAAAGACAATTTTAAAAACAGCAAAAAAGCAACTTGTTCAATACCCTGTAGGCTCCCTGCACAAGGCTATAAGCGAATTTCTCATTGTGGGTCAGTGAGGGTGGGATGACGCCTTCCAGGGGCTGAAGGACACTGCAAGCTGTGCCTGGCAAAGCTGCTTCTTAGAAAGAAGGGAGAATTAAGCAGATTCCTGGCGAAAAGGAAGAGCGAAAGCAGAGGGTCGCCACGAGGCTTGCTTTCTGAGGGACTCGTGGAGTTGCTACAGGGAGTTCTTCCAGTTGAAACAGCAGGATGCTGAATAATAATACGAAAACACAAAGGTATCGCACTCACTGGTAAAGGTGAGCAATTGGCCACATTCAGAGAACTCAAACACTGTGATGCTGTGTGTGAATCCCTTTTAACGACAGTGCTGCAGTAGTGCCGTGGCTGAGACTCCACTTGGGAGACCCGTGCCCCATAGCAGAGGCCTGGGTCCCAGTTCAAGCTCTGCTTCAGTTCCAGCTCCCTGCTAATGTGCGCCTGAGAAACAGCAGGTGACGGCTCAAGTGCTTGGGTCCTGCTACCTGTGTGGGAGACCTGGGTTGAGCTCCTGGCTGGCTTTGGCGTTACTCAGCCTCAGCTGCTTCAGGTGCTTGGAGATGAACCAGTGGACGGAAGATCTCCCTCCCTCCATTCCTCCCTCCCTCCCTCCATTCCTCTCTCCCTTCCTTCCCCCATGTGGGACTCCAGCACTGCAGGCGGAGGCTTTACCCACTATGCCTCAGCACCAGCCCCATTCATTTAATTTGAAAGGGAGAGAGAGAGAGAGAGAGAGAGAGATCCAATTCTCAGTTCATTCTCCAAATGCCAGGGGCTAGACCAGGCCAAAGCTGGGATCCAGGAGCTCCATCTGGGTTTCCCACATGGGTTCCAGGGACCCAACTACTAAGCATCGCCTGCTGCCTTTGTGGGAAGCACCTCGGAGTTTTTCATCTCAGGAGCAGGAAGCTGGGATGTTTATCTCTGATTTCTGTGCACTGCTAGTTGGCTGTGGCCTATGCGGTATTTGTTCTCATTTTCTTCAGGGCTGTGGCTACAGACGAGCTCAGTGGCTTTTCCAGGTTCTAGAGAAATCCTCTGGGCAGAAAAGCTGGAGGGTTAGTAGCATTCTCTTATCTCTGATTTTGGTTTTTCAAAGTTTCAGTTATCTGCCGTGAACCATGGTCCAAAAGTATGGAACTTTGCAGAAATAAGCAACTCAGATTTTAAATGCCTACTGTTCTGAGAAGTGTGCTGGAAGCTTGTGCCATCTCACTTTGTCCTGCTTGGACGCTGAGCTACCCTTTCGTCCGGTGTGTCCACTCTCTATATGCTACCCTCCCGTTAGTCACTGAGTAGTCGTCTAATCAGATCACCTGTTGGGTATCACAGTGCTTGTCCCAGTCACCCTTATTTTACGTAATAATGGCCCCTAAACACAAGAGTAGCGATGCTGGCATTTAGATACCCCAGAGAGAATCCACAAAGTGCTCTTTAAGTGAAAAAGTGAAAGTTTAATTGGGATTCATATATAGGAAAATGTAGGATGTTTATTGGGTTCAGTATTATCTGAGGTTTCACACATTGGAAGGTATCCCACGTGGATAAGGGTGCTTTGGTAGGAGCTTGAGCTGGAGTTTGGCACTGCACACAGAGCTGCTCATCCTACTGTGTGAAATCAGGTGGGCCAAGGGGAGCGGCGAGGCCACAGCAGGTCTTTCCTGTGGCCTCCATCTTCCCTTCAGTGACTTCTGATTACGGACAGTGTGACCTTGGGCGATGCAAACATGTGGCAGAAGTTCTCCGGGACCCTCTGAGCCCCATGACAGTGCCATTGCCACTAGCGTGGCTCCTCAGTCCAATGCCCCAGCTCTCCCATTGCTACCGATGCATATCACAGCCACACTGTGCCAACAACATCAGGTCACCAAGGTGGCGAGAATCCCCTTGGCCTCACTTTGTACCACGCACCCCGACTTTGATCCCCAAAGCATGTTGGTGTTGCAAATCTGGGAAATTTCTGAGATGCCCTGAGAGTCTTCGGGGAGAGAAACACTTTGATCTGCTGTGGCCGCTTGCTGTGCTGTCTTGGATCAGCTCATGTGTTTTGTGCTGGGGAGCGCAGAGTTAGGGAAATCAGAAAGCAGAACGGAACATGGTGTGGGAATCGGAAGTCGAGGCACATCTGGGAGCGAGGGGGTGCCGTATTTTCCCTTGTGAGTTCTAGGGAGCTTCTGGGCGTCAGGTGGTTCATGCAAACACATCCCAAACTTCTCTGCATTCACTTCACATCACTAGGAAGCAGATGTAATTATTTCCAAAGCCATCGAAGCTACGGATGTTCAGAGAGAATAAATAATGTCCCCAAGGTCACAGAGGCAGAATTTGAACCACGTCTGCCTCATTCTAGAGTCTGATCAATCGTACAGCAGTAGAAGCAGGCAAGGAAGGGAGAGAAATCAGGTTGATTAAATCGGAGGGGAGTCGGAAGGGCAGGCTGAGCCAGACTCTGGCCTCACTTCGCACTCTGGACTGTCCACTTGCTCCCGAAATGAATTCTGGACTGTCCACTTGCTCCCGAAATGAATTCCCCAGGTACCCGCAACCTTGCATGTGCAAAAGCCTGGGGGATTTGGCGGGTTCGGTGGGTGACCAGGCAGCTACGAGAAAGGGAGACACTCTCAGGTTGCGTGAACAGAGCCAGGGGAGATGGTGGAAATAATACCCAGTGGGGCTCCCTGTTCTTGGCCGCCATATTGTAAGGGAGGCTAGAAGGCTTTCAAATCAGCATGTTGGCTGAGATGACCAATAGGAAGCTGAGTAGTTTAGGAAACCTGCCGTGTGGGGCGTGTTGGAGACAGGAGCTATTGAGTCAGAGGAAGAGAGTACTGACAGGGATGCGGCAGCTGTGTTCATGTAGTTCATGGACAAATGAGCATTTCTCGCTCAAAACAGCAGAACTAGAATGAAGAAGCAAAGACCTACTGGCTGTCAGTGCTGTGTCAGGATGAGTAGCTGATTTTAACGCAGGATGATAGAGCCACACTGCAATGTCCATCAGTGTCACGGGATGGTTCCCACAGCACGCGATGGCTGAATTCATGCTGGACAAAGCCCCTGCAGAGGATTCGGCAGTGTGAGAGAGCTTTCAATAGGAGACGGTGGCTTCTCAGGTCCGTTTACCACGGCCTGTGTGGGCCGTGTCCAGCCACGTGGTCTCCAAGGGCACTGAGAATTCTTTTGTGAATTAGACATATCACAGGGAAACTTGACTTCTTCAGTTCGCATTCTGCACCTGAGCTCCCTTCACGTCTTTTCATGGCCTGATAGCTCATTCCTTTCCAACGCCGAGTAATAGTCCGTTGTCTGGATGTTCTACGGCTTTTTTATCCACTCAGCTGTTGACGGGTATCTTTGTGGCTCCCAGGCTTGGCCACTGTGAACAATCCATGTTCAGGAAAACTTCTGGGCCAGAGGAGAAGCACTGAAAATTGTAGTAGATATTGCCAATTACCCTCCAAAAGTCAGTTAGGATTGTTATTAGGTGGGGGTATTTTTGATGTGTTGTTCCTAAGGGCACTTCCCAAGTACTTATTTCTCTAAGTGGGGATAAAGAGATTGGAGAAAGGGTGATAGGAAAAAATACAAAGATACATTACAAAATTCCCATGAAATGAGATTAAAAGATAAATTTATTTTGGTGCAAAAAATTGAAATCCATGGATGGTTTTCTCTTTTGCATAATATGCGGTTTCTGTGAGCTTGTTGCAGACCGCTCATCTTAAGGGAAGAAGGGCTTTGAGTCGCACATTTTGCATGGGACAGCCCCAGATGGAGCAGTGGGTGGAGGGTCGGAGCAGATGGTGATATGCAGAGCAGGGTGCCTGCCCCCAGGCCAGCTTGCTCTGTTCTGCACATTTTTCCTTCCTGGCTCATTCGGCCATGGCCTCTGGTGCCCAGCACCTGCCCAGTGGCAGGGAAAGCTCCAGGAAGCTCCACTGCAGGTCAGCACTTGCCCAGCGGTGTCCCTTCTAGCAGGGGGCAGCATCTGTTTGCTGGGGCCAGCACCCCTATGGGGCTCCCATGAGCTATGCATCCAAGTGGCCATTGCGGCCCCAGGTCCCAGGCTCGGGGCCTCCACCCAGGGCCCTGGAGGAAACAGGATGTCACCTCTCTTGTGGGGTGAGTGGCAGTGGCTTATCTGCGGGGGTCAGTGAGGCGGGCCGAAACACTGTCCGTGACCTTCCTTCCTCCGCATGTTTGAAGACAGCGACCCTACCCCGGCTGGATGTAGAAGGCGACTGGGGAGTTTGAACTAGGTGGGGAACAAACACGAAATGTTTGTATTCTCCCGGATGACTGATCTCTGTAGCAGTCAGTGGAATTCGGCGCTCTCTGTCATAACAATGTCAGCCCATTCTGGCTGAATGCGTCCAGCTCAGAGTTCACTTAAATCTCACCACCTCTGTCTCCCAGTGCAGGCTGACCCGAGGCCTGGGAGAGCTGAGGCAGGAGTGGATGGTGGTGCTGGACAGGAAGCGTGGTGGACGCTGTGGGCTGGAGGAGAGTGCGCTTGGAAGTGCATTAAGGGGACTTCAAGAAGTTCTTGGAAAATGCAGTGTATTTTGGTGCAAAAAAATTGAGATCCATGCTTATGAATACACATTCTGCTTTGCATGGATTTCACATTTTGGGGGCTCCAAATAGCCCTTTAGTTCCAAGAACTTGCAGTGTCCTCTCTCTCCGGGGTCTGCGGGCGAGCTTCCTCCCCTGGGGGGCGCCCTCATCATATTGGGTGGGTTAGGGTGGAGCTGTTCATTCTTTTCATCCTCTCTACCCTTCAGAGAGTTTCCCATGATGCCCTGCTGGCTCATGGGAACCAGCCCGCCCGCATGTCACCAGTCGCCCTGGCTGAGAAACGTTGGAAGCATCCATGGAGGAATGAGATGTCAGACTTCTGAGCCAGGATCTGCAGGGGGAAGGAATCTCCAGTTGCCTGCTGGGTGGGCCTGTGCCGGCGCGTGGGTGCCTCTCTCTGCTGCCGGCTGGCATCTCTGCTCACAGCCAGTGGGCTTGGTGTCCAGGAGCGCCCTCCGTCCTGACGGGAACCGCCTTAGAGAGGGGAGCAGCGTCCTCCTTTGTCCTCCAGTGCTTGCTCCGGATCAGGGGCTGCCCTGTTGTAAGTAGGGGTTCACCTTTCTTCAGTTGGGAGCCCCTGGGACAGCCTCGGCGTTCCCCCTACCCTGTGGCACTGTGGCGTGTGTGCAGAGCCGCGGGAACTCGGCAGTCCTCCGTGTTCACAGGAGGGTGGCGGGCTCAGCAGTCACAGATGTCCTCACACCCCCCGAGGAAGCAGGTCCCCTTCTGCCGGAGACGCCTCGCCGCCCTCCGCGGGGACGGCGGCTGCAGCGTGGGTCTGGAGGTGGTGCAGTGGGCACCCATCTCCGCGGGAGGTGCTGCTTCTTGCTTTCGTCTTCTTTTTGGGTACCTGCAATATTCACAGGTGATTATTCTGCCAGCCCGACCTCCTCTTGGCTTTGTGAGGAGTGGGGAAGTGCCCCTCCTGTCTTTAGAAGTCGCTGGCCGGCGCCGCGGCTCACTAGGCTAATCCTCCACCTAGTGGCGCCAGCACAGCGGGTTCTAGTCCCGGTCAGGGCACCGGATTCTGTCCCGGTTGCCCCTCTTTCAGGCCAGCTCTCTGCTGTGGCCAGGGAGTGCAGTGGAGGATAGCCCAAGTGCTTGGGCCCTGCACCCCATGGGAGACCAGGAGAAGCACCTGGCTCCTGCCATCGGATCAGTGCGGTGCGCCGGCCATGGTGGCCATTGGAGGGTGAACCAACGGCAAAGGAAAACCTTTCTCTCTGTCTCTCTCTCTCTCTCACTGTCCAAGTCGCTGTCACTGAGGATCTGCAGGGTGAAGGCATTTAATTCTAGTTCTCCATCCCATTCCCCCTTCCCAGAGCCCATGAGATGGGTCTTGTGTTCGCTTAGGGGCGGTTGGTGTGGTGGTGAGGATAGCAAGGCTGCTTCTGCTGCTGTCTGGAAAGCCCGTGGGGAGGGCTTTGCCGTGGCCCCCTCACAATGGAGGCCAGTGAGGTCCTGTTTGTCCTCAGCCAGGAGCCCTGGTTCCTACTCCAGGGTTCCAGAAGGACCTCCTCTGGGACGGCAGTGGCACGCGGGGAGGTGGAGCCTCATCACTAGCCTGATGCTCCATGGAGATGCCCAGGACCACACCCTGAGGCTTAAACAGAGAGGAGAGGAAGGCCTCCCTGCACAGCCCGAGAGCCACCATCATCCCCCATGGCTATCCATCGCTCCCTTTAAACATTCCGTCACGTGCAGGAGGAAAGATGAAAACAGGGCTTGGGAGAATAAGCTGAGGTACGCAGCACACTTGGAGAGGAGAGAAAAGAATGGTCCTCTGTTCTGTCTGTGTAAGGAGTATGGGATGGTGAGGTGCTTCCGGAGGTGGAAGTGATGCTGGTGTGAAGATCTGCAACTAAAGTCTGTTCATCCATCAACCATCAACCATCTATCCATCCATCCATGCACCCATGTAGGTGTCCATCCATCCATCCATGCTACCATCCATCATCCATCCATCCGTCCATCCACCTGATCTCACTATCCCTACTGAGACAAGTATAATGAAATTCATCTTTGTGCTGTTCCCTGTCCCTCCTTCTCGTCCTCCTGCTTAGGTACAGAACGTTAGGTCTGTGTAGTCCTACACGCAGGACCTTGCTGGGTAAAGGTCCCGCTACAGGGCCAAGGGGTCCAGCGAAGATCTGCGGGTGAGAGCAAGTAATCCAATTAATCCCTTATAAAATAAGATACAAAAGTGACTGAAGTTTTTTATTTAGATTTTGTGAACTTCAGTGAGAAGGATTTGAATTAAATACAGAACAACTATGTATATTGGTGACATAGAGAGACCTTTGTGTACCCAGCCCTAGATGCGTATTATTATGCCTGTTACCCCGACAGGGAAGCAGACAGATTGAGTGTGAACTAAGAACGTAGAGTACTTGCAGGGTCGGAATTCAAAGTCAGGCCCGTTTGGTTCCAAACTACACTACAGCATTTCTCTTTACACCACAATGCCTGTCCGTCAGCAGGAAAGACGCTAGTGAAAGGAAGATAAGTGAACAAGATGCTGTTTAAGGCAGTGCTTCAAGGAGGATGCTAAAGAATTCGTTACGTGTGTGAAATGGGTAGAACCAGGTTTACGTTTGTATCTAGGATCAGATTCAGCATAGCTTGTCACTGTTTCCCGTTCTACTTGCTAGTAATACAGTTGGCTTCACAGCTCTGCCAGAACTTTCTATTTTCAGAGCCTCCTGGTGGCCGACTTCATTCTTTGGCTTCACGCTTTCTACACAGGATAGTGAGCATCCCAAGATCAGCCCCACCCCTCCCGAGACTCACGCCCCCTGTAGCCCCTCCTCTTCAGTCTGTGCCTGTGTCTCCGTGTTGACCAAGTGGATCTGGTGGAAGTGACACCGTAGGACTTCTGAGACTAAGTCTTAGGAAGTCTTGCAGCTTCTGCTGGAGTCTATTGGGGTGCTCCCTTCTCAGTCACTCCCTCTTGGAACCCAGCTGCCATGCTGGGGAAGCCCCATGTCACACGGGGAAGCCAGCCCCATGTGAGTTCCCAGCTGAGAGCTGGTGTCTCCTGGCAGTACCATCTTGGACATCTGGTACCACCCAAACTTTGGGTAACTTAGGTCCCAGTCATCATCTTATCTCAACCAGCCGACAGACCCTGGACCAGAACTGCCGTTAAGAGCTCATCGAACCCATAGAGCTGCCATGGGGATTTTGGTTAGAATCCAGAAGTTACCAGCCTCTGGACCCTGTGGATTTTCCTTTACCACAGTATCCCCACCTGTAAGATGGGGATAATAATGCCCTTGTCCTCACAAGACTTTTGTAAGAATTAAATATGCTGATCTATGTGCGAAGCCTGGCAGTGATTAAGTGTCAGCCACGATAATAACTATGAAAATGAGTGGTTTTGTGGAACTGAGCAAGGTCCCTCCTAAAATACAATTGTTTATTCACATTTTTCTTTATTTTTGTTCCAGTCTTTTCTAACAATCCTGACCCCGCTGGGTCTGGTGGAAGCCACGTCGTGCAGAATTTCTTGTGGCAAAACAGCCTCGCTGTCTTCCGCGACCGATCTCAACGGCTGGGCAGATTTTCTGACCTCATAATTGTTTAGATGGCAGTGACACGGAGCTTCTAGGCACCCATTTTTATCTCCCTTTCGAAAGCCCTCTCAGTTTTGCTTTTCTTTGGGTCTCCCCCGGGAGCTACTTTTCCGTGCTTGAAGGGAGCAGGAAATCGATGTCTTAATAAAGATGACGAGCCGAGGGTCATGGGGTTGAGGAAAGCGGACACTGGAACGGTCCGTGGTGGCTCCCTGATGACTTGTTGTGGCTCAGAGCGTTGTGCTGTTTCTCCTAACAGGGGGCCGCACGTTAGCTAGGGTTTGTGGAGTCTCGCGGAGGAGCAAGACTTTTTCCATGGCTTCGGGATTATGTTCCTGCTGGGGTGTGCACTGAGACACGGGGTGCACCAGGGCTGGCACGGATCCTGTCTCCCCCCCCAAGCTCATAGCTCAGATTCCAGGTGTCAGTAACAAGGTCACAGCAAAGCTTTGCCTCTCTGAGCACCGCACCGTACACCTAACCCATCTGTGTCCATTTGCTCTTTTTCTTTTCAGTTAGAAACTGTCTTGGAGATACAGTTAAGCGACTTCTGTTTGGAATTTGTATGCCCACTAGAAAACTGCGCTGAGGAATCTTCCTACACATCCCTTCCCTTCATGAGGGGGGTGGGGTTGGTACAGAAATATTCATAGATCTGCAATGGTACCCGAGACAGAGCTAAGCCCCAGGTAGAAGTCTGGACCTAAACTTTAGCATCTGGGACATTGGTGGGAAGCTACTTACATTCCGAGTTAGTTTACAGCAGAAAGAATGCTGTTGGCACACAGGGGCTCAGTTATTAGGAAGCTGGGACCCCACTGGTTGCTTCTGGTTTGGTTTCGGGGGTTGCCTGAGACTGCAGCACGGTTAGCGCTGATATGGAGCAGGCACGCACACAGAATGCTTGGTGATGGGATGGCAGGGTGACACACATCTGCCCACTGCTCAGGTCATGCGTGTCTTCCTCTGTCTGTCAAGGGGACTCCATGGGAGTTTCATTTCTGTTTTTAAAAACTACCGATCTCTGTAGTTTTGGCTTTTTTCTACTTGCAGAAGACAAAGTTCACTCTTTTTTTTTTAATTTGTTTAATTTTTTGGGGCGGGGAGAGGGAGAGAGAGAGAGAAAGAGAGAGAGAGAGAGAGAGAGAGAGAGATCTCATACTTCTGCTCACTCTCCATGTGTCTGCAAAAGCCAGGGCTGGGTCAGGCTCAACCTGGGAGCCAGGAACCCCATCCTGGTCTCCCACGTGGGTGCAGGGGCCCAGGCACTCGGGCATCCTCTGCTGCTCTCCCAGGTGCATCAGCAGGGAGCTGGGCAGGAAGCCAGGCAGCTGGGACTGGAACTGGCGCTTTACTATGGGTGCCAGCATTGCAGGCGGGTTAACCTGCTACGCCACAATGCTGGCCCCTAAGATCAAAAGTTTAAAAGAGTTATAAAAAGAAAACAAATTTCAAAAAAATTAAATAATTATCCACAAACCTATTTTTGTTATTGTTGGTTTTGTAGGAACTGTTATCATTTTGTGTAGGTTTCTCATGTGTTTGTCAAACATGAGGGATCATAATAAGAGAACCACAGAGGCAACTGTGTAGATTTTAAATTTTCACCAAACTCAGAAATGTGATGTTCTTGTCACCCACGGATAGGCTGACCAGGATAGATTGACTCATGTCAACTGAATTTGTGCTAAACTCATAGAACTCAAGTTCCAGTCAATTGATTGATAATGAGATACATACCATGACTCAATAAATTAGTGAGATTACCTGCATAGATTGTTATAAAGCATTATTATTTTTTAACAGTTTACTTATTTGAAAGGCAAAGTTGCACCATAAACACACACACACACACACACACACAGGTTGCAGGGGGTAGAGAGAGAGAGAGAAAGAGAGAGAGAGAGAGAGAGAGAGAGAGAGAGAGGTCAATCTTCCACCTGCTGGTTCACTCCCCAAATGGCTGCAACAGCCAAGTCTGGGCCAGGCCAAAGCCAGGAGCCAGGAGCCGGGAGCCAGGAGCCCCATCCTGGTTTCCCATGTGGGTAGCAGGAGTCCAAGCACTTGGGCCATCTTCTTCTGCTTTCCAAGGTGTGTTAGGAAGGAGCTGGACTGGAAGTGGAGCAGCTGGGTCTCAAAGTGGTGCCATGACGCTGGTCCCAGAATTTAACAATTATCAGTCTAATTACTGTGCTTATCACAGATAGTGTTAATAGCAAACAGGGAGCCTTGGATGACAATCAGAACTTGTGGACTCTGATCTGCACTCACCACGCACTAATGACCTGCTCTCCAATATTCCATTTGCAGCTTACTTTTGTTATTATTTCATTCCCGTCTCCTTTGTAAGGGGGTGCGTCCTATGGTAGAAGACTGAACACATAACGTACAGATAAGCCCACTACAGCCCCGTGGTCACAGCCCGGCTTCAACGTGTAACTGTAAAAGCACAATGCTTGGGCTCCGGGAGCAGCGTGGACAGCTCCGTGGACCTTGAACTTCAGGGGGTGCTAAGCTGAATCCCGCCACGCCGTGCTGATCCTCAGCAGAGCTTGGGAATGCCTCCTTTGCCGTGACTTTAGTGACACCCGCTTTTATAGATTCTCAGAGATGGTAAATTTCAACTTTGCAAGTGCATTTGACTGGTAAGAGTAGTCCCCAAATCTTTTAAATTAGATTTGATTTAAATTAGATATGATTTAAAAAACCAAATAACAGCATTTCATCTATGTTTAAAACTTGCTGTAAGTAAGGGGGTTCATTCTCTGTTGCCCTGGGACTTGCTCTGTGGCTGGAATGGGAAGACCCTTCTGGAGGAGAACAAAGGAAGCCCCTTGCTTCCCAAGCTGACTCTTTGCAGTTAGAAAACTCGCTTTCAAACTCAGTGTGAGTGTCAGTCTGTTTTCTCTTACCCCAGAGAAGTCCCTGAGACTGGAGACTTGATAAAGAAAGAGGTTCACAGCACAGTTCTGGACGGCCAAGGGCACGTGGTGGCATTGGCGGGGCCCTGGGGAGGGCCTCCTGGAGGGTGGGATTGCAGGGATAGAGTTGGTGCGAGGAGAGATTGTGTGGCCAGACAGGAAGCCGGGGAGCAATTTAGGGGCCAGGAGCTGGCTTTTATCTCTGCCCTTCTGAGAACCCGCTCAGGGCTCCCATAAAAGCCACCTGAATTCATTGGGAGGGCAGCACCTGCCGTGACCTCGAGAAGACCCCACCACTTCGACACCACCACGCTGGGGGCCGAACCTTTGGTGGACTCGCTCCAACAACAGAGACAATGTGCACCATGATGGAGATGCTTAATTTGAGGTGTGCTTTTTCCCCTAAAATCCCAAGTACGTGTTGTATCACACCGTAGGAAGAGCCACGCAGCCTTCCAGCAATGCCCACCTGCTTTCTTTCACTGACACTCGGTGCGTCTCCTTTCAACACACAGGAATCCTAGCGAGGAGGTCTTAGGGAGAGGCTTGGCTGTTCTGTGCTCATGGCCAAGACTGGGTCACCGTGACTCACCAGGGCTCTGTGCGGGGTGAGGAAGCCCTGTTCTGTCACGGCCACCAGCACTGGGCAGACTTCCGGTCCCTATTGATCAGGTGGTTGCAGGATCGCTTCGGAGAGTATTTTCAGCATCCTCCGGGTTTCCTTCTGTTCGGCTGTGGCCGCTCCCCCAGGCTCTGAATAGATGCACACTCTTGGCTGGGAAGTCCGTTACAGGGCTCCGTGTTGCCAGAACGCTGGGTGCCGGCTCTTACTCATCGGCCCTCTTAGGGCAAGTTGATGGGCGAGTGGGGAGCCCAGGCTCAGAGCGCTTTCCAGGCTAAACTCAGGTTACACAGTGGCCAGAAAACAAGGGTGCCGACATCTTATTTGTTTATTTACTAATTTAATTTCATTTTGTTTATAAGGGGGAGAGAAAGAGAGAGAACTCTCATACTCTGATTCACACCCCAAATACTTACAATGACTGGGGCTGGGCCCAGGCTGGGTCAAAAGCTGGAAACTCCATCCCGATCTCCCACGTGGATGGCAAGAAGCCGGCAGGCTGAGTCATGACACTGCCTCCTGGGGTTCCGGGTAGCCGGAAGCTGGAGGTGAGAGCCAGAGCTGTGGCACTCCCATAGGGGACGAGGGCATCTCAGCCGCTAGGCTAAACGCCCACTCGGGCATCTGAGAATTTTAAATTTCATATAACTGCCCAACAAAGGAATGTACTTGATTATATAAACAACGATTGCTAAAGAAAAGGTGTCAAGTAACCAGCTCTAGAAAGCAACTCTTAATCGGGAGCCACCTGGGTTGGTCCTATTTGCTATTCCACGAGTGAGCACATGATTCAAAGAGAAATAAGATTCACTTTGAGTTCCAAGGAGCCCATCTATGCTTCTATCATCGAATTATTCACACGTAGTAAACATGCCCAAATAGAACAATGCCAGCATCTAGATTTACAAATATTTTCTCTGGGTAAATGTCTGGAAAATCCATAAATGTTGGATTCTCTTCCGAAGATGGACGAGAATCCACTTAGATTTCCCTTGCAGGCTGGCCTTTTGGGAAAAGAAACACAATGTTTTCCAGTCAGTCCTGGCCCTAAATGAGAAGGGAGCTGGGTTTCTCAAGAATAATGGCTGTTTGCATCTCTCTCCTTGGAGGCCTCTGGCTTGTCATATCTGTGCCCTGGGCTCCCAGGAGGACATGGACGCTGACAGACAAAGACCAAAGGAACTTTTGTGACTCCACTCAATAACACAAGTAGGGCCGAGCCGGCTTCTGAGGGATTGACTTCCAAGCAGGAACTGGGTTGTTTTGGAAACTTAGCTAATGACATTGTTATTATTTCTCCTGAGTGATTGGGGTGATGGATCAACCCACTTGCACTCAAGTGTAATCCCCACAGGCGTGAACAGGGACTCCATCAGACAGGCTGTGTGGCTCTGAGGCCTGGCCCGGGGCTCTCTTTCCTGCAAGGATAGCACTATTCGCCTCTGAAATTTTTATAGTGGGCTGTGGGTCCGCCACCTCCCCCCAAATAAAGTCTTCTTATCAAGAATGCCTGGAGTTTCGGAGCCAGCTCTCAGCCCAAGATGATTTTGCAAAATGGAAAGCAAAACTCGCACAGAACTAGGAGCACTTGTAAAAAGGCAGGCAAGAAACCCTGCTCCTGGAGGTGAGTGCTTTTTTTTTTTTTTTAAATTGTGTTCTGCACACAGAAGGAGCTCAATAAGTGCTTTCTGAATGCCGAGTGGATGGCAGACAGATGTAAGTCGCAGCAGAAACATGTTTTATAATCATCAGTGGTGCACAGTCCTATCTCCTCCACCCTCTTAGGACTTTATTGATGTGTTTTGACAGAGTCTAAGGAGATGTGAATTTCAACGGAGCCGCTATGATTTAAACTCCCGGGTTTTACAATCTCCTAACACGTTACAGGGGTCAAGAGGGCAGATAAACAACTTCCTCCAGCTGCTGCCACATCTGGCACACGCCTGCCGCGGAGAGTGTGCGCTGAGCAGATAAACACATCAGGCTGTCTCTGCTTGCACGCCCCTGCTTTTTTGCGGCTGAACTTGACCCTGGGCAATTAATATTAAAACCAGGCTTGACATTAATGAATAAAAATCCAAAAGAAGTTGTGTTAGGTTGAGACCCGCAGCAGTCCCAAGGGGACAGATTTCTCCGCAGGTTGTGAGGTTCTCTTTGATTTCGTAATCCCGGCTTTACGTCTTATCTTTGTTGTTTCCTTCTGGGAACCGCCTCATCTTGATTCCTGCTGTTTCAGCCCCGCCTTGGGAGCCTCTACTTGACTCATGCAAAACATTAATCGGCCTGTCTGGGCTGATTTACTTATACGTGGGCATCCGCCAACTTTTACTTCATTCGGTGGTCTCTTGACGAGGCGTCCAGCTCTGAGCTTCGGGGCCACTCTGGCCTCCAAGCAGGTGACGCCTTAACAACACCTTCAGAACTCTATGAGGTCCTCTGCTGCTCGCCTATCTCCCACCCTCCTCTAAACACGGCCCATGGAAGAGGTGAATGCAAGATCCCTCTCCCTGAAGACGCTAATGGCTTTGCGGTGTTCACCCGCTGCGTTTGTGGGGCAGCTCGGGAGGCCCTCCATAAGCGATTATTAAACCAAACAGAGACCTCTCAATTCCAAGTTGATTTTTCTAGCCACTGACCCACACGGCTTTCTCAAAGAGCCTGTCAATCACAGCGCGCGGGTTGTCTCCGTTGCATAAGCACCTACATGCTATTGTTCCCACTGCTTGCAAACATGTGCCTATTCCTAACTCAACATGTTCCCCTTAGAATCAGGTTTTGTCCTTGCACGTGAGCCTTAGTTCTATGAGCTCTGTATTTCCAGTCTTCTCTGCTCTGCCCTTTCTTTTTTTCCATCACCCATAGTCACTGATGGAAGTGTATCGCTTCATTATTATTATTTTAAATCTTTTTTTTTTTTTTGACAGGCAGAGTGGACAGTGAGAGAGAGAGACAGAGAGAAAGGTCTTCCTTTGCCGTTGGTTCACCCTCCAATGGCCGCCGCGGCTGGCGGGCTGCTTAAAGATGAAGACACTCCCCCATGCTCTTGGAAAACTGAAATGAAAAGACAAATTTTCTTTCGGGGCCAACACTTGTAACCCGTGCGGCTTTTTCGTACCTGTGTTTCCCCGTGGGTCTTTTGAAGATCCCTCACCTGCCTACGCTCTCTGTGATGAGCCCAGGAGCCCAGGGTTCAGGCCTGATGCTCCCACTCTGTCTTTATCAAATGCTGGGCGAGCACCTCGCAAGATCACAGAGGGTCCTCTATCTCCCGATTAGCATTTAGAGAAGGTTGCAACCAGGATGGAGCCAGGGGAGGGGAACAGGCCGCTAAAGTCACTCCGGCTGATAAGCTAGAGGAGTGATAAATTGCAAACAGCCCTCCAACCTTAGGAATTCATGGTGCAGCTCTGCCACCACCCCGCCCCGCCTCTGATGAGTTTTTCCTTAGCTTTTATTTTTCTCAGCATCATCTGGGGGCAGCGACGGGTGAGGAGACGCCCGCATTGGTCTGCCTCGGGTGCTTGCTACTTGCTTTACAGATGATCTGCAGGCCACAGAGGGTTTTGCTGATGCGCTTAAACCAGAAACCCCGCGGCAGGAAATGTTATGTTCAGAAGGCTTTAGGAGTAGGAGGTTCCAGTCTACAGAACACTATCCCTGCTTTGAGAAAGGCCAAAATACGGTTTGAGAGCTGTACAAAACCCTAGAAATGCAGAATGTCACTTTTCTTCTTAAACTGCGTGACACCGTGACAAGACACTAAGACTGTAGCTACATGGGGCCGGCATCATGGCGTAGTGGGTGCAGCTGCCACCTGCCATGCTGGCATTCCACATGGACGCCGGTTCATGTCCTGACTGCTCCACTTCCGATCCAGCTTCCCCTGCTAATGGCTTGGGAAAAGCCGAGGAAGATGGCCCAAGTGTTTGGGGCTCTGTCACCTACTTGGGAGACCCGGATGAAGCTCTTGGCTCCTGGCTTTGGCCTGGCCCAGCATTGGCTGTTGCAGCCCTCTGGGGAGTAAACCAGTGGATAGAAGTGCTCTCTCTCTCTTTCTCCCTCTCTCTCTCCTCCTTTCTTCTCCACCTGTGGACTGCGAGGCCCCTTTGTCTGTGAGGGAAGGTACAGTTTGGAGATAAAGGGTTGGGAGCCAGTTCGGCTCCTTGCTAATGCCTCGTGGGTGCGCATTTGTGCACACAAGGCCCTTCAAGCTGGTGATGGTGGCACAGTGTTGCTATCAACCAGCACAGCACTGGTGAGTATTTAATACATGAATATCTGTGCATGAACGGAGGGCTAGAAGCGTGCTTGATGGAGTCCCAGGCCTGGCCAGTTTCCTAGACCCTCGGCTGAGTTAGGTTGCTCTGACTGATCATTGGGTGCTCAGGAGGACGACAAAGCCATGGCATGGATGGATGGCGAGGACTGGGGGTATGTGACCCTACTCATCACGCGCTGCTGGCTGCCCTATCGAAGCTGGGCAAACAAGGAGTGCCACATGGTCCTTGCAGTTTTCAATGTAGCTGCAGAGGCAAAACTCGAAAGACTTTCAATACTAGTCCATTTATGGACTGACGTGGTGCACTGTGCTAAGCTGCCACTTGACACCAACACCCTACACATGGTTGGTGACAATGTGCACCATTTCCCCCGAGTTTTGTTTTGTTTTCTAAAGATTTATTTACTTATTTGAAAGTCAGAGAGAAAGTTACACAGAGAGAGGAGAGGCAGAGAGAGAGAGAGAGAGAGAGAGAGAGAGAGAGAGTCTTCCATCTGCTGGTTCACTCCCCAATTGGCCACAATGGCCAGAGCTGAGCCGATCTGAAGCCAGGAGCCAGGAGCTACTTCCAGGTCTCCCACATGGGTGCAGAGGCCCAAGGACTTGGGCCATCTTCTCCTGCTTTCCCAGGCCACAGCAGAGAGCTGGATGGGAAGTAGAGCAGCTGGGTCTCGAACTGGTGCCCACATGGGATGCTGGCACTGCAGGCGGCGGCTTTACTCATTACGCCACGGTGGCGGCCCCTAGGGTTTTGGTTCCTAGCGTATGCCACAGCCCCGGGCTCATGCCGGTGTTGGCTCCGACTCTGAGTGGGGACCTGTTGTTCCGTGATAACGAGTCCTCTAAGACACAGGGCTGTAGGACAGCTGCAGGCCGCTCTGGATTCTGCTCCTTAGCCTGAGTTGCAGTGCCTCTGAGCGCTCTTTCGCTCTCTTAAGTTGCACAGTGTAAGGAATGCTGGAATTGAGGTTCACTAGTGCCGCCTGATGTCTAACAGTTACTATTTTACTATTTCTTTTTTAAAAATTTTTAAATTTATTTTTATTATTTTGACAGGCAGAGTTAGGGAGAGAGAGAGAGAGAGAGAGAGAGAGAAAGGTCTTCCTTCCGTTGGTTCACTCCCCAAGTGGCTGCTACGGCTGGCGCGCTGCGCTGATCCGAAGCCAGGAGCCAGGTGCTTCCTCCTGGTCTCCCGTGGGGTGCAGGGCCCAAGCACTTGGGCCATCCTCCACTGCCTTCCCGGGCCACAGCAGAGAGCTGGACTGGAAGAGGAGCAACCGGGACAGAATCCGGCGCCCCAACCGGGACTAGAACCCGGGGTGCCGGCGCCACAGGTGCCGTGGCGCCAGCCTAGCAGTTACTACTTCTTGAGGCTGATGCTTCATGCATATACTCCCTGGCTCAGGCATCAACCCCACCCTGAAGCCAACAGCACGGCTTCCAGCGTTGAGGCAACCTCAGCTTCCAGAGACAGCAAGTGCCTGTGTTACGTTGTGAACCGAGAAGCGGGGCTCCGGAGCCTGTGTTCTGAGTCTTAACTCTCTCTGCTGGTTCCCTCCCCTGATGTCTGCAATGGCCTGGGCTGGGCCAGGCTGGAGCCAGGAGCCTGGACCTCTTTGCAGGTGGCAGGAGCCCAAGTGCTTGGATCCTCTGCTGCCTTCCCAGGTGCATCAACAGGGAGCTCGACTCGAACCAGAGCTCCCATATGGGATACTGGTGTTGCAGGCGGTGGCTTAACCCACAGCGCCACAGCATGGGCCCCGCCACAGATAAAGTTTTACGTATTATATGAAAGGCAGAGTGAGAGAGGAGGGGGAGAGGGATGCAGAGCTAGAAAAAGAGATTTTCTTTGTTTCTTTTTCTTTTTTTAAGATTTTATTTATCTATTTGAGAGGTAGAGTTACAGACAGAGCGGGAGAGACAGAGAGAGAGGTCTTCCATCTGCTGGTTCACTCAACAAATGGCCACAATGGTTGGAGCTCGGATGATCTGAAGCCAGGAGCCAGGAGCTTCTTCCAGGTCTCCCATGCAGGTGCAGGGGCCCAAGGACCTGGGCCATCTTCTACTGCTTTCCCAGGCCACAGCAGAGAGCTGGATGGGAAGTGGAGCAGTCAGGACACTAACAGGCACCTATATGACCTGCTGGTGTCACACGTGGTAGCTTTATCCTTTTCTTTTTAGAAAAGATTTATTTACCTATTTGAAAGAAAGTTACACAAAAAGAAAGGGAGCATCAGAGAGAGAGAAAGAGATCTCCCATCTGAAGGTTCTCTCTCCAAGTGCCTGCAGCATCCCAGGCTGGGCCAGGCAGAAGCCAGGCCCCTGAATAGCCATCTGGTCTCCCACACAGGTGGCAGGGACTGAAGTACTTGGGCCATCTTCTACTGTCTCCTGGGCACAGTAACAGGAAGCCAGATCGGAACTGGAGGTGGGACTCGAACCCAGGCCCTGGGATATGGGATGTGGGCATCCCACAAAGTGGCTTAACTCCCTGCGCCACAACGCCTGCCCCTCTGGCTCTCTATGCAATTTCTAATACAAGTGCTCCTGCTGATGAACAGATGCACTGGGGGCGCTGTGCAAAGGGCCAGGGGTTTACCCGCGGGGCCCTGGCTCCCTGCCCCCAACTCCACAGAGCTGTGTGGTCCCTGCATCCCCCGAGGGCTCTGAGCACCGCAAGCCCAGCCCAGCCCCGCCCCTTCTGCAGGGGGGGAGAAGGCGTGAGTTGCCCTGCCTGGCCCCTTCCCTGGTGCCCACACCTGCCGGCTCCTAGGCAAGTAGTGGGAGTGGGAGGAAAGATCTCCCTGTCTGTATCTAAGCCTTGACCCGGCACAGGCCGAGGACAGGCAGACGCAGGACGGACGCGTTGCCTGGAGCCATGTATGAATTGTAGCTGGGAAGATAGAAATGCATAAGCCACATACCTTACCAAAGGCCGAGCCACGGATCCGTTGAGCAAGGCATGGGACGCGACAGAAGTGATCAAATGACTAAACAACCATGAAATAACTCAGAGCTCAGCAAGGATAGGACAGCTGCTGTCACTGCTGCTGGGCTGGGAATGCGTGAGTCACCCGGCTGAGAGCCCACCCACAGGAGTAAGGCAATGCCTGGCCAAACAGCTCCCTGGGACATGGCGGGGGCACGTGTGTCCCCACATCACGGGAGCTGGCGTGTTACAGATGATAGCAATTTTAACCCTTGTGCCCTACAGGGTGTCCAAGGAACAAAAAGCAGCACTAAATAGTTCCAAATGGATTGGCTCCAGTACTTATATATTTCGTACTGTATATGAGTGTACAGTGAGAATATTAATGGGCTTGTGGAAGAGACTGGAGTATAGGCTGGAAGGAGATGAAATGCAGAGATTAGCATACACTTGGCTCTTTCTTGCTCTGTATTTTAATAAGGTGCAGGGACCGAGTCTCGGACAGCTGAGGCTTTCCCCATCAGATGCACGTGACGTATGTGGGTTAGCGACGGCTGTCGCGTGGTGCTCACTGAGGATGGAGAGCCGGGCCGGCTGGCGGAGCGCCTCTGGTCTCCTCTTGGGGTGGGCAGGCTGGTGGAGTGCCACCATGGAGTAGGGTGGGAGAAACAGCTGCATCAGTCCACCCAGAGGATGGACTCAGACTCGGGAAGTGCGGCGAAATCGAGGCTTTATTAAGGACCTTGCGAGATGGGGTGCCTGCTGGGCCAGCACTCCCAGGGTGGGTTACAGCAAGCTCCTCATTTCCTGGCACACAGGTCCCTCCCCCTGTTCCTCACTGGCTGAGTACTTTGGGGTTACAACCCCATAGCGTTTGCTTCTTCTGTTTTGGCCACGCCTAACGTCCTGTTTGCCTAAGAGCTTTCCAGGTGCATGGACCCAAGCTGTTAGGCTACCTAGTGGTCGACTCACAGCTGACCATCTTACTTTGTCAATGAACCACATGCTAACTTTTCACAGGGTATGTGGGGATTATTTGTCCGTGGTTGAGTCCCCAAGCTTCTTGGGCTCCCCTCATGAGAGTGGTGTTGGTGGGGAGAGTGTCTGCAGCCATTCTGCAGGAGCTGGTCTTGTGCACGGTCAGCCTTGAACCAGGAGACGGCCTTCTCGTGCCTCGGTTTCCTCATCCGTAAACTGACTGGTCATGAGCTGCCTCCCAGGGCTGCGAGGCTCAGAGGAGCTGACATGCCAGGGACAGCCAGCACAGCTCCTCAAGCAGCATGAATGCCTACCGACCCCTCAGTGCTGTGACCAACAAACCCCACGCACAGAACGGGGCTCGCTTCAGAATCCACCCGGATTTCAGTTTTTCTATCTACAAAACACACAAGGTGACGGAATATGACTTAAAGCAGAAAAGTTCAGCACTTCCTGGATGTAAACTTCAATGGAAGCAAAAAACTGGGTTTATTATTGAACGTCGGGTGTTACTTTGAAGAGCTCGCATAATCTCAATGGTCTAGTCATCCCAGCACTTCAATGTGACCCAGCGAAAAAAAATAACATGTGGGGCTTAGAAAAATACCGTACAGGAAGGCCCTCAGATCAAAGATACTATTTAAGTGCAAAGTATTATTATTTTCATTTTTGGTATTACTCAGACTTTCCTACATAGAAATACAATTTTAGTGAAAAATGCCCCCACTTTATTTTGATATGAGCCACTACAGAAATAAAGGAGCAGGATCAGTGCTGGGACAACTACAATTGCAATACTGTATTACAAATGCTGTGAATTTGTTTGGAAAACTTCAACTTCAGCACCGCCAATCTCTTTGTCATCAGCGCTTAAAGACTAAAATGACTTACACCACGTAGCAATGAGTCGAGCTGAAACCTTCGCCAGGGATTGCTTAGTCCACCACCTGTGCTTCCTAGCAGGGCAACTGAGGCACAGAGAGAGACAGTGCTTTGCATCTGTAGGTGACCAGAGCTCAGGGCGCACCTGCTGCCCGTCTCTGGCTCTCCAGCACGTACAGACAGCCTGTGGGTCACAGGATCCATGTTCATGGACCCAGCCACTTGCAGACAAAAGCATTTGTGGAAAACAAGTGCATCTGTGCTGCACAATACGACTTCGCCTTGTCATTCCCTAAACAACATGGTATGGCAACTACTTATGCAGCATAGACATTGTACGAGCTACAGCAAGTAATCTGGAGATGATTCAATGTAAACTGGAAAATGTGCAAACCAGGTCATTTGCAAATACTATGCCATCCCCCACCAACGGCAAGGGGTTGATGTGAGCAGGCAGGTGGAGGAGCTGAGCTTTGACGGCACTGCCCTGCTGCCATCAAGCACGGCCCATGCAGAAGCCTCAGCTGGCCAGTGCAGCAGCTGTGGCATGTGACAGCCTGGTATGGCTCGTGGGACAGCCAGGGCTGCACCATCCCAACCCCCATGCGCTGACTGCCCAAACCCCTTTCTCTGCACCGTCCAAACCCGCCTTCCGTGCACCACCAAGCCCCTCTCCGCCAACTTCTGTGTAGCAGAAACCACAAGTTCCACTGTGTTGCAAACATAGAACCAGTGCTGGCTGGAAATATCTAATATAAGATGACCTCAGGCTGTGTCCCTGTGATGACCTTTAGGTCATCATAATACCATTATAATAAATTACCATGGCTGCCACTCCCACTCCCATCATGCACCTGACACCATGACACTTCCGCCAATTCCACAAAAGGTCATGGAGATGGGTGGTACTGAAGACCTGCCCCAAACTTCATCCCTTTGCATATTCAGTTAAGCCTGGGGCTGGACCCCACCCCCTGTGCCTCCTGATAGCATACAAGGATGGCTTGAGCCTTGATGGGGGGCTGTCTCTCCCACACTGATTTCTTGAGTGTGTTCTTTTCCTTTGCTTTCAACAAATCTTGCTTTCCTGCTCAGCTTTGTCTGCGTTTCCTCCTTGAACGCCTTCTTCCGAGGGAGACAAGGACCTGGACCAAGCCTCGCCAGGGGCTGCTGTCATCACGGGACGATTGTACTTTCTCCACCTTTGGGGAAGGTGAGTGTTTGTGGCAACCTCCCTGCCCGCCCCATTCCCTCCCCAACACTGCGTTTGTCTCCTACTTGCACCTGGAGTCAGTCTGGACTCCTCAGTTAGAAGTTCTCTGAGCTCAACCTCTCTCTGTGTAAGACAGGATTCTCGCAGGCTGGGTTGCAGAGCCCTTGCGTGGTCCCTGGGAAGGGCCTGGCAGAGGCTGAGCCCCAGATAAACGTGTTGTCGAGAATGAAGAGTTCCTAGAAACCCATTTCTTGGAAAATCTTGTCGGGGACATGCAAGGTATTATTCCAAAATATGCTTCCTGGGGTATCTGGACTCGCTAGAGACATAGCAAGAATGTCCTTCCAAGTTGGTGAACACCAGTGCTTTTGGTTTGTAGACTGGTCTGGGGCAGGCACTTGCTGAGCTCTTTGGAGCTCTGTGGACTTCGCTTTGACAGCCACGTTCATCTAGGAAAAGCTCAGGCGTTACGAAGCTGCTGGAATCCCCACAGCCCATATTGGAGTGCCTGAGTCCGAGTCCCCGCTCTGCTTCTGATTCCAGCTTCTGGCTAACGGACACGCTGGGAGGCAGGAGAAGATGGCTCCAGTACGTGGGTCCCTGCTGTCTGTGTGGGTGCCCACGTCGAATTCTAGGCATTTGGGGCCTGAACCAGCAGATGCAAGACTTCTCTCTCTCTGCCTTGGTCTCAGTCTCTCTGCTTTTCAAATAAAAGAAAAATAAGTAGATAAGCAGTAAGACAAGAAAAGTCGAGGCGTGGGGAGCTTGAATACGTTTGATAAGGTAAACGACAGAGCTAAGATCCAACCGTAGCGTTCCGATTTCAAAGCTGCAGCTTTCAACCATAGTGCAACTGAAGTCCCTCATCCCAAACTGTCGCTAGTCGGATTCACCAATTTTCTGCTCACCGCATGCCATCCAAACACATTCCAAACACAGTGACGTTCTGGATGGATGGGAATTGGGGGTGGGGGGGGGTGGCACTATTCAACTGCTTTTCCCGAGAATCCCTGGGAAGAATTTCACCTGGGTAAGAGTGCCCTCCATGGGGCCACCGCCTGCAGTGCCGGCATCCCATATGGACGCCAGTTCGAGTCCTGGCTGCTCCACTTCTAATCCAGCTCTCTGCTATGGCCTGGGAAAGCGGAAGAAGATGGCCCAAGTCCTTGGGTCCCTGTGCCCACGTGGGAGACCCAGAAGAAGTTCCTGGCTCCTGGCTTCGGATCGGCACAGCTCTGGCCGTTGTGGCCAGTTGGGGAGTGAACCTGCGGATGGAAGACCTCTCTCTCTCTCTGCTTCTCCTTCTCTCTCTGTGTAACTCTGACTTTCAAATAAATAAAATAAATCTTTAAAAAAAGAATGCAATCCAGAAAGGACCTGTTTTAGTCGCTTAGATACAGGCAACAAAACACAAGCTGTTTTTGCCTTCAATCTCTATCATTTCTATGTTCGGTATTTTATGCTGCAAACAGCCGTGACTCAGAGCCTGCTGTGCTGTGAGCCTTTGACATTGTTCATGGGCCCCAAGACAGCTCGCACCTCAGCCTCCTCCAGGCCCACTCCGGCAATGCCCCAGAACTCACGTCTCCTTCCTTGGGAGCCCTGGACCCGGCAAAGCAGGGCCATTTGTCAGGAAGCCGTTTATCTACCCTCAGTGTGGGTGGGAGTGAAAAGTGACAAAACAATGTTATCAGAGGCCGGCTTCACAGTTGGGGTAGGCGTCAGGGAGACCCCAGCTGGGCCTACACTTATTGACTTCGAATCTGCGCATGAGACGTGTGCCCAAGCAAACACTCACAAACACGCATCATATTTTCGTCACGGTTCGGGTGGAATGGGAAGCCGGCTCTGGGAGCGCACGTTCACGTCTGGAGCAAAGTCCTGCCCAGCTGAAGATGGCTTTGTCTCGGCTTCAACCACGCCAGGCTTTCTGCAGCTGGGAGATGCTGAGCTCATGGCTGCCTACACCCTGTGCATCTGGTGCCCCCTCTGTGTCCAAACTTCCTCCCCGCAAACCTCCCAGAGCTGGCTGCTCCTTGTAACTCAGTCCTTCCCTGAGTACCCCCAGGATCCATCCGGGGCACCCGTTTTGCTATCCCTAGAGCAAAATCCTCCCCTACTTTGGAAGGGTTATTTTGTCCGATTGTCTGCACGGTTTCTGCTTCCCACCCTCCATCAGGAATGGGAGCGCCATGCAACCTGAAACCTCAGTGTGTTCCCTGCCGGTCTCCCAGCAACCGGTGTGGTGAGTGGCATGGAGCAGGTGCCCAGTCCAGACCTGTGGAGTGTGTGGCTCCACGAACAATTCACTGGATGAGCGGAATCCTCCCCTTCCTGCATTCGGGCGGCCCCCACGGCCCTGACGAGGTTCTATACGTCTGTGAAAGGCATCAGAAACGCGTTCTAGTGTTAATCACAGTTGTAGTTCCACATTATTTGAGCGGCTCTGTGATTAACGTCTGCTCCCCCACTAGACTGACAGCCCCACACAGCCAGGAACCACTTAGCATTCTACTCCCATCATCAACACAGTAGAACAAACGCGTTATTAACCCTGGAGAAGCCTGTTGGCTCCTAGCAGGTTCCAGCTGTGGAGCTGGCCTTCAGGGGTAGAATTCCCGCTCCTCTGTCGGGAAGAGCGAGGGAGGCTGAAGGCAGGCGAGACAGGGAATCAGATGCTGGGAACAGACTTGTGTACAGTTCCGGCACTTGGCCTCGTGGAGGGGGCTGGGTTCGGGGCATAAGCTCAGGCTGCAGTAATTAAGGGCGCAAGCGTGGAATTGGCCCATTCCACGCTCTGATTTGATGCTGAGTGAATGAGTCCCTGTCTCTGCCCTCAATCGCTTCCTTCCCACCTGTGCCCTTGGTCACAGACCCCGTAAGCAGCTGCAGCCACGACTCCTGGGCTCTGGGATTTCCTACAGGTCCCACCTCCCATTCTTTACTTTGAACCCTATTGTTTCGCTCTGGTTTCCCTGGTTCCTTCCTGCTTCCTTGAATCTGGATTGTCCCTCTTTGCCTATTCCCTTTGGGTTGATAACAGGGCTGCTGGCTTGCCTCACTCTCTGCTGGGCCTTGGACAATGAGCTCTGCAGACCCCACTGCCTGTCCCCAGCCCAGATCCTGGAGATTCCAGCCGGGAGCAGCCTGTGGCCAGTGGCCTGGCCTCTCTGGCCTGGAGGAGAGATTGGACCCCGAGTTCTTAGGACTGGAGCTCCTGGAGTCTCTTGCAGGGCTAAGATTACGATTGAACCTAGAATATAGGAGGTCATGATCCCATTGTCCCTCCTTGCGCTCAAGGCAGGCATCATTAATTGATCACAGCTCCTGGCAGTTGCTGTTGTGGGTCTGAGATAAGTGTGAGTGTGAGTGCACGTGGTATTGGGAAGAAAAAAATACCGGGGCCCTAGTGGGGTGAGATGAGGCTAGCAGAGGGGGGAAGGAGCTCGATTCGGAAGGACCAATGTTCTACTGTGAATATATTTGGCAAGCTGGGTTTCTTAGCACCGTGAACTTTGAAATACTCAAGTATGTATGGAAAATAATTAATAATGCAGAACTTACTTACAGTGAGCCTTGGGGCTCAATGGGGACCATATGTTGCCAATTAGCTTGTTATTGCTACAGATAGACGCTGTTTCATCTGTAGCCAGAGCAAAATCGAGGCACTTATGAGCTGGTATTCTCAAGTTTTAAATAGGCCGCATTTGTGGTAAAATCTTAACAACCTGGAGAGTTCATTGTCGGCTGGAGTCATAAGGGACGAGGAACCGGCAAGGTGCAGTCGGACCTCGGGGTGGAGCAGAGGGGGCGTGGCAGCCCCGGGCGAACACTGCCTAACACGGCCAGTGTCCACCTGCAGTGCGTGTGTACGGAGAGATAGGCCCGTGTTTAAGAATAGAGCTGAAATTAGATGATGTGCGCTACTCTAAACGCAAATTTGCCTGCTGATGCTCATACCCCTGGCTCAGGTTACACGGAGGGTGAGCAGGCCTTGGCCTTTGGGTGAAGTCCCTCCTTGAAGCCGGGATTTCACTCCGCTCCTCTCTCCTCTTGTCTTGGCATCCCAGCAGCTGCTCCCCATCCTTCCGGGAACAGCCTGGTGGCTTGCTTTGGGGGAAAATCTCTCCTGGCCTCTGGTATGTTCTCGGGGAGGCTGCCTGACCTTGGATCTGAGCACTGACCTTGGTCAGAGCGCCCCCTTCCTCAGACAAGGAGAACGGCCCAGGGATGGGCACAGGACTCTGTTGGAACCAACTGGTCTCCTTGTTACGGATGGAAAGACAGTCTGTGCTTCCGCTGGAGTTACTGGAGAGGTTGGACACAAGTTTGGAGCTGTTGGCAGCCTTCCTGGCCTGATCGAGAGAGCTCGGCCAGAGAAAGGCAGCTGGACTTTCACGCAAAGTTCTGCAGGTTCCACATGGTGTGGCTGGTTCCCGGGGGACTTCAGTCTCGGGAGCTCCTAACATTCCTGTCTTGCCGAAGCCAGTTTGCCTTGGATGTTGTCACTTGCTATGCAGGAGTCACCATACAGCTTTGCCACTTCAACGGATTAAGAAACATGGAATCTGCATGAAGGTAGGGCTGTTACCTGCTGTCCCGTCTCCCAGATCAGTGCCTCGTTCGTAGAAGGTGACAGCAATTACCCTGATGAGGCCCGTTGGTTGGCTTTGTCTTCTTATTATGATAGTAAATGCTTGTATACAAAATTTACCTAAGGGAGCAACCATCACTCATTAATTTACCCTTTAGATATAAGCATGGTCCATTTTGGTATAGTGCACAGGAAATATTATACATGTTTCTTTTTTTTAAAAAAAGATTTTATTTATTTGAAAGACAAAATTACATACAGAGAGAAGGAGAGGCAGAGAGAGAGAGAGAGAGAGAGAGAGAGAGAGAGATATCTTCCATCTGCTGGTTCATTCCCCAGTTGGCTGGGACAGTCAGCCAGAGCTCCACCGATCCGAAGCCAGGAGCCAGGAGCTTCTTCTGGGTCTCCCATGTGGGTGCAGAGTCCTTGGGCCATCTTCTACTGCTTTCCCAGGCCATAGCAGAGAGCTGGTCCAGAAGTGGAGTAGCCAGGACCTGAACCGGCACCCCATGGGATGCTGGCACTGCAGGTGGCAGCTTTACCTGCTACACCACAGTGCCAGCCCCATGTTTCTTTTTTCTTTTTAAGATTTATTTATTTATTTGAAAGTCAGAGTTATACAGAGAGAAGGAGAGAGAGAGAGAGAGAGAGAAAGAGAGAGAGAGAGGTCTTCCATCTGCTGGTTCACTCCCCAGTTGGCTGCAATGGCCAGAGCTGGGCTGGTCCGAAGCCAGAAGCCAGGACATAGCAGAGCTGGATCAGAGGTGGAGCAGCTGAGACTTGAACTGGTGCCCATATGGGATGCCGGCACTGCAGGTGGTGGCGTTACCCCCTATGCCACAGTGCCGGCCCCCATCATGTTTCAAAATGATATTGTACTTCGTGTACTCTTTTACTCATTAATTTTTCAAGTAATATGAAATGAATCAACTTTGAACTCACTACATAATGCAGTGATTTCAAAATTGGTTCATTATATGTTCGCTGAAACATTAGCACTTTTTAAATGGCTGCATAGTTCTTCATTTTGTGGATACAAAATTATTTAAGAAATCCCAATTATAGACTATTTGGACTACTTCCAATTCTTAATAGTATAAACACATTCAGTATTTATAATATCAGTGATCATTTTCTCATCATTATTCCTGGAAATGGAATTATTGGACCAAAGAGTATGACTTTTTAAGTTTTAAGACTTTTGATACACATTGCCAAATGACTTTGCACTTTGACTAACCTGAGTATTTTTTTAAAGAAATCTTTGCAAAATGTGTAAAAGGGCAAGCATTTGGCCTTATGGTTAAAGACACTGCTTGGGTAGCCTGTGTCCCCTATCAGAGTGCCTGGTTTGAGTCCTGGCTCTGTTCCTGTTTCCAGCTTTCTACCAATGTACACTGTGGGAGGCGGCAGGTGATGGCATGAGAAATTGGATCCCTGCCACCCACGTGGGAGTCCTGGGTTTAGCGCCCGGCTCCTGGCTTCAGCCCTGGCTGTTGCAGGCGTTTGGGGAGTGAACGAGAGGAGGATCTCTCACTACTTTTATCTTGCTGTCTCTGCTTTTCAAATAAATAAGAAACTGAAAGACATACCACCCCTTAAACATTGATACGTAACAAAATTTATCTTTTCATTTGCTTTTCTTTGCTGTTAGTGAAATTGAAGACTTTATAAACAAGGGGATTTCCAGGTCAGGGAAAATGCATATTATGAAGAAACGATCCATGAATTTCAAAATTTTGTGTGCCAAATCAGCCTATCACTAAATTATTCCATTTAGAGGGGGAGAGAGAGAGAGTGAAGAATGCTCACATTCACTGGTTCACTCCTCAGTGCGTGCAGTGGTCAGGACTGGGCCGGGGTGGAAGCCAGGAGCCTGAAACACCATCCAGGTTTCCCATGGCAGGAGCCCGGTCATCTGAGCCCTCCCCACCGCCTCCCGGGGTCTGCATTAGCAGGAGGCTGGAGCCAGGAGCCAAGGAACTGGACATTGAATCCAAGCGCTCCAAAGGGCACGTGAGCATTTGTGCCTTAAGCATTAGGCCAAATCCCTGCCCTATAAACTTCTCTTTTAATTCCACTTCTCCCAGTTCCATTACACAGGTCATTTGCATTTCTCCTTTTGTGAATTCTAGACCAGTTCTCTATTGAATCAACTATTTCTAAGTATGTCTTGGACTTAAATTTGCAGACACTGTCCTGGGCCTGTGGCTTCAAGGGAGAGGAAGTGGGTGTTTGGTCCTTCCACGAGCAGTGTCGTGTCAGTCTTTCAGAAAACAGTGGCTGTGTATTTTGCCTTTTGGTTTCCTGAACTGCAAAACTATTTTGCCAGACCTCTGTGGGATGTTCATCCCAGCAACTCCGCTTAATTCAATCTCTCTACAGTTCTTTTCTCCTGGTTCCAGGCTCCCAGTGTCAATAGTAGCTCAGTAGATGTCTCTATTTCACTATTGTTCGCCATCGTCCTCTTTCAGCTTATTATTGTTGTTATTTTAAAGATGTATTTATTTATTTGAAAGGCAGAGTTACAGAGAGAGGCAGAAGCAGAGCGTGAGTGAGAGCGAGAGAGAGAATCTTCCCTCTGCTGGTCCACTCCCCACATGGCTGGAGCTGCTCCGATCCGAAGCCAGGAGCCTGGAGATTCTTCTGGGTCTCCCACTTGAGTGCAGGGGCCCAAGTGCCTGGGCCATCCTCAGCTGCCTTCCCAGGTACATCAGCAGGGAGCTGAATTGGAAGTGGAGCAGCCGGGACTGGAACAGGTGCCCATATGGGATGCCAGTGCCGCAGGTGGTGGATTTACCTGCTATGCCACACATATACTAATAATAATGATCCCACATTATTGAAAGTCTCCTGCATGACCTTTTCCCCTTGTGGTCCTTTCTGGTCGGTCTTTACCTGCTTTCCACCTGGAAAACAGCCAACCAAGCCGCCCATCGAAAGCATCATGGCCTGGATCACATCGCTGCATAGGAACCTCCCAGTACAGCTTATCGCACACATTCGAGCTTCTTGTTGTGTGCTCGGGGTCTGTCATGATTGGTTGCAGCTCACATTTGCATTCCTCTCATAACTCATCAATCATACCCATCAACCCGCTGACCTGGCCCTAGGCCCTCCCTCTCCTCCCTGCTTGTCAAACCCTTGAACACGCAGCCTGCACAGCTTCTCCCCAGTGACGTCATCTGCACTCCCCAGCCGGGAAAGGCTCTCCCTCTCCTGTGCACCGAACGGGAACTGTATCTAAATCTCAGGGCGTGCCTCTCTCCCCAAGGCCTCCTAGGGTACTTGTCATAGCTAGTGTGACTTCTTTAATGGGGTGAAGAATATTCCTGTAACTCTGAGTGGTTTCCGGGGAAAGAACCAGTCAGAAGCCTATGTTTTTCTCTTCCTCGCCTTGTGGGTCTTGACCCTGACCATTCCTGTGCCTGTGTGCCAGCATCCATCTTTTTTTTTTTTTTTTTTTTTTTTTTTTTTTTTTTTGACAGGCAGAGTGGACAGTGAGAGAGAGACAGAGAAAGGTCTTCCTTTGCCGTTGGTTCACCCTCCAATGGCCGCCGTGGCCGGCGCACCGCGCTGATCCGATGGCAGGAGCCAGGTGCTTCTCCTGGTCTCCCATGGGGTGCAGGGCCCAAGCACTTGGGCCATCCTCCACTGCACTCCCGGGCCACAGCAGAGAGCTGGACTGGAAGAGGGGCAACCGGGACAGAAACCGGCGCCCCGAATGGGACTAGAACCAGGTGTGCCAGCGCCGCAAGGTGGAGGATTAGCCTAGTGAGCCATGGTGCCGACTGCATCCATCTTAATCCAGCAACTTGATTGTTTCTGTAGCTCCGACTGCGCCCGATTTTAATCCCGAGATGTGCATAGGGCTTTCTGAAACAGGCTTCAGGAGCCCTCGTTGTTTCTCTTCTGTGTTTAGGAGGAAGAGAGGCAGGGAGCTGGTAAACACAGCCTGCAGAGCCTCCACAAACAGGCCGCCGGAGACTTTGGTCATCAGTTATGTAAAGCGTCTTCCTCTCTGCTGTCTCACAGCGATCTATTTTCCAGGCCTGTTTGGAGGAAGCCGGAGCGGCCACTCCCCTATAAACAGGGAGCCCTGGGACTGTTTTATAGGGGCTTGTTTCTTGTGAATTCAATTACTTAGACTCCGAAGTCTCCCATCTGGAACAGGAGCTACTGCTCAGGTTAAGGGCACTGTCCGTCCCAACCTTGACATCATCAGGGTCCTTTGGGAGAGCGCCTACCTCTTGCCGATTTTAGGGCTGCTAAGGCGATGGCTAGCACAGGCTCACGACCTGCTGACACGGGAAGGTGCGGACATTCCATCTCCAAGCTTGCCCTCATCACCAGACTTCTCATCAGCAACGTATGGCGGAGAGTTGGAAGCAAGTTTCCTTTGTCTCATGGCTCTGTCAGGGAATGGCCTAGCTAAACTTGAGTCCAACACCTTCAGCTTGCCAGGAATCCCCAGAATCCCAGAGAATGGTCCCGGGAGCCAAGCACAGAGGCAGCCTCCACGTGGAAGATTCCTCAGCCCGTTGAAATCCCAGAGGAGTGTCTCTGCTCCCCGCAGACCACCCACCCTGGTCTCTTCCATGGTCCCCACCACCTTCCCTGATTCCTTTGCTTCTACCTGGCCCTGGGAGCCCCAGCGTTTCTCCTCCTGTGCTGTGTTGGTGCCCGGCACTGGGGGCGTGCCCTGTTATGGAAAATCCTACGCCCTGGGCACAGAACATCTTGGTCTCAGTTGCTGCTGGCTGAGCTTTGGGTCCCGGCATGGGCTGGAGCAAGTGTTTATGAGACCCCTCCCGTGGGCAGGGCACTGAGCAAACTGGGCCAAAGGGAACCATGGTACAAGGCGGAGGCCGAAGGAGGGGAACACGGCGTGCTTTCTCTGAGCATTTGGGGGGCCCAGTCATAGGGCTAAGTCCTTGTCTTCAGCAGGGGAGACCTCCCGTTCACAGGAACAGAACGTGCAGTCGGTTACGCTGCGTTGGCCCCGAAGGGGTTAACACAAGCTCTGCAGTTGCTAACTTCTGGGCTATCCCACCCCATTAAGAAGCCGCTGACGGTTTGTTGACCCCCTTATTTCATTCATTCACTCGTTCTTGATTTGTGCATTGATCTCCTCCTTAGTACCAGGCTCTGGGCTTAGCAGTGGGAAAGGGACAAAAATGCATAATAATAAGATCCTGCCCCTATTTCCAGGAGCATCTGGACCAGTGGCAAACGCACACGTGGAGACAGTGGACCCTTCCAGACGTGCATGGGGACTTTGTGTTTGTTGTCAGTATAAAGTAGTACTACGGGAACCCAGAAAAACGATGTCCAGTTCTACCCGAGGACCTCGAAGGTGACTTCACAGGAGGCAAATCTTTTTTTTTTCTTTTTTCTTTTTTTAAATTTTTTTTTGACAGGCAGAGTGGACAGTGAGAGAGAGAGACAGAGAGGAAGGTCTTCCTTTGCCGTTGGTTCACCCTCCCATGGCCGCCGCGGCCGGCGCACCGCGCTGATCCCATAGCAGGAGCCAGGTGCTTCTCCTGGTCTCCCATGGGGTGCAGGGCCCAAGAACTTGGGCCATCCTCCACTGCACTCCCTGGCCACAGCAGAGAGCTGGCCTGGAAGAGGAGCAACCGGGACAGAATCTGGCGCCCCGACCGGGACTAGAACCCGGTGTGCCGGCGCTGTAAGGTGGAGGATTAGCCTAGTGAGCCGCGGCACCGGCTGCAAATCTTAATCTTAACCAAAGCTGAGCTTTGGTAGGTGGAGGGCGCTGAGGCCAGCCATACTGAAGAGATGGTGTGAACAGGAGACAGAGGCTAGAGATGCGGCATATCGGGTCTGTGGTTAGTGAAGCTGAAGATGTGGGCTGTGTGGATGGCTTTGGGGCATTGAGCTCATTAAGGTTGTCTGTGGTTAGACTTTGGGAGGTCTTGAACCCTCCACGGGGGACGTGGAGACTGAATTCTGCAGGCAAGAACACGCCCTTGAGGCTGTCTGAGGAAGGCAGTGGCCCGCACGCTGTTGAGTTTCACAAACATCTTTCTGGCAGCAGCGTGTAGGGTGCTCAGAGGGAAGAAGTCGTGGGCAGGGCAATGGGGAAGGGGCTTACGGGGACGGGAGACAAGGAGAGCCCAGCCAGGCAGTGCGAGGCACTCAAGACGACGTCGCTGAATCCTGAGCCGCCGTTATTTCCTGGTCAGTTTGAGAAGAGTCCAAGTGCAGTGTAACCTCTTCTCTACTCTTTAAAGCACGTGACTGCAGAATCAGCCAGTGTAGACACGTGTATGTTATGGAAGGGAACAAAGGGCTATTTAATCTGCTGCACTGCCTCAATGCTTCCTTTTAGCCACACAAAGGTTGCTATTTCTGGACACTTGGCGAATGAGGGTGATAATTTAATTTTTTAAGTGTGAAGAACTAGAATTTTTTAAGTGTGAAGAACAGTCTTAGAAGGGAACAGCTGGCCGGTGCTATGCCTCACTTGGCTCATCCTCCGCTTGTGGCGCCGGCACACAGGGTTCTAATCCCAGTTGGGGCGCTGGATTCTGTCCCGGTTGCCCCTCTTCCAGGCCAGCTCTCTGCTGTGGCCAGGGAGTGCAGTGGAGGATGGCCCAAGTGCTTGGGCCCTGCACCCCATGGGAGACCAGGAGAAGCACCTGGCTCCTGGCTCCTGCCTTCGGATCGGTGCTGTGCTAGCCATAGCAGCCATTAGGGGAGTGAACCAATGGAAGAAAGACCTTTCTCTCTGTGTCTCTCTCACTGTCTATAACTCTCTTTCTCTCTGTTTATCTCTCACTGTCTAACCCTGCCTGGCCAAGAAAAAAAAAAAAAGAAAAAAAGAAGGAAGCAGCTGAGGATGCTGACCCAGAAGAAGGGGTTAGATGATGAGACTCTCGCCTCAATGCAGCTTTTGGCAAGAGGAATCCTCTTAGCTCTATTAATCCTGGTGGTATCAGCAGCTCCTGGCAGGAAACCAAAGGCAGGTGAGGAGGTTGGGTGTTTTCAGTGATATTTGACCGGAAGTTGAGGGAGTCGCCATGGCCAAGGCCTTAAACCTTTGCTTCTTGTTATAGAAAATTGTGTGTGAACAATCTTCAGTAATGTATAAACTAGTCAGTTAACTTCAACAGTTAAAAATTATTTATGTATTTGGGAGACAGAAAGAGAGAAAACGCTCCCATCTGCTGGTTCACTCCCCAAATGCCTGCATCTGAAGACTGGTCTGCTGGGGGTGGCAGAAGCCCAGTTACTAGAGTCGTCACCATCGCCTGCATTGGCAGGAAGCTGGAGCCAGGGGTTGGGTGTCAAACCCGGGCGCTGTGATGTGAGACAGAGGTGTCGTAACTGCCAGGCCAAACACCCACCCCAAATTCAACTCTGTGTGCATGTGTGCAAATCACTCTCCCAGAGTACAAAGCTGAACAAGGCCTGATCTTCACCTCTTCCTGGAAGTGGGAGAGCTGGGGCAGGCACTGGCTCCCACATCTGTGTGTGATGAGAGCCCTACTGTCCGCTGATGAGATCAAGATCGGGGTTCAGATGCAACAAGAGTGGGGCTGTTAGATTTATATTTCTGCTTCTCACAGTGTGGGAGACGTGGCTGCCTGTCACTTCTGATGCCTTCGTAAAGTTTATTTTTCTCATCTGAAACACAGGGGTAATCATTACAAATGTCAAAGTGCCCAGCCCAGACCCGAGGACTCAATCAATTTGTCACCTTCTTCCTTTTTTTTTTTTTTCCCCCTCTCCCTGCTGGATCCGATGATGCAGGTCAGAACTTCACTTCCCTCTCTGACTTTATTATCACCTCGGAGGCCCTGGGGGACTATTTCTTTTCCCCCTTCCCCTCCTCTGGTCTCTCTGATGGCTTCTGTATCCTGCTGCTCTCCACTCTCACTTGATTTCCTGTTTATCTTTCCCTCTCTGCCTTGATAGGATTTATCTGTCTCTTCTGAGTCTAATGGGGAATTGAAATTCCCATGTTGTGTGCGTTAGGTAAATGCTTATGTTCCCAATTCTGCACGTAAAAGCAGGTGGATTGAATTTTCCATATGACCTTTGGGAAAAAGGTGGCATCTTTGACTTTATTTAACTTTGTTATCTCTGCTTCTTTGGAGAGATGACCTGGGGTAGAAGGGGCATGCCGGTGTCCGTTAGAGATAAACGTTATAGATGGATTTATCTGTGTTTGATGATTGCCACAGATAATTGGCCAGGCCGGCTTTTGTCAAGGTGCCCCGGAGATCCACGTTCTGCCTGCGTTCACACCCAGTCTCCACAGGTGGCCAGAGTCGGATCTGGCAAAGCTGAGCTCTGGAACGCACTTGGAAGGCGAGTCCGGTGAGGTTGCTTCCCTGCTGCCTTCCCTGACAACGTGGCGAGGCAGCCTGGGCTCAGCAGGACTTGAAGGAAGTTTCTGGAAGGCTGAGAAGGGAGCGTGGAGGGAGCATGGAGAGAGCGTGGGTGACAAGTGTGGGGAAGGCACTGGAGAGGTGGGGTAACCTGAGGTCCCTTCACAAGCAGGGTGAGTGCAGCTGCCAATGATTTGTTGACTCTCTCCAAACAGCTGGGACTCTGAATGCTGCCAGCACAGAGAAATGATAACTTCTGAGTTGACAGATGCGCCAGTTCCCTGCTTTGACACATTGCATACTTGAGGCCATTAAGTATGTTGAATTGCTATGTGCCGATTAAAAAGAAGTAAAATCAAGACCTGGAATCTAATACAAAAACTCAAGGGAGTGTCTGGACATTCCTCTTTCCTCTCTTGTTTTACATGGAGCATGGTGGCATTTGTTGATCTGGGCTTAATGTGTCTTTCTTCTCTGCCGGGCATGGTCCAGGGTGCTCTTGGCAGAGTGAGGGCTAACACCAAAACTGTTTCCTAGGTGAGAACACCAGCTCAGAGAAGGTGCGGGGCTCCCACGAGAGTCAAGGCCAAGTCCCTGTGGCTTGTATGCTCCTCTGTTTTTTTTTTTAAATTTATTTATTTATTTGAAAGTCAGAGTTACAGAGATAGAAAGAGAAGCAGAGAGAGAGAGAGAGAGAGAGAGAGAGGGAGGGAGGTCTTTCATCTGCTGGTTCACTCCCCAGTTGGCTGCAATGGCCAGAGCTGCACCAATCCGAAGCCAGGAGCCAGGAGCTTCTTCCAGGTCTCCCGCGTGGGTGCAGGGGCCCAAGGACTTGGGCCATCTTCTACTGCTTTTCCAGGCCATAGCAGAGAGCTGGATCAGAAGTGGAGCAGCCGGGACACGAACCGGTGCCCGTAAGGGATGGTGGCACTGCAGGTGGTAGCTTTACCCGCTACGCCACAGCGCTGGCCCCAATTCCTCCTGGTTTTGGGCATGTGCTATCTGTTCACACATGATCCACATAGCACCAAGTAGAAGGAGAAGGACAATTAGCTCATTTTATAGATGCAGAGCCTGGGGAACAGCTCTACTCAAACACTGAGGAGCGCCCTCTGAGGAGGAGTGGAAGGTCAGATTACAGAAGGACTCGGATGTTATATAAAGGGAAGTGGACTTTATTTGTTTTTATTTATTTTTTGACAGGCAGAGTGGACAGAGAGAGAGAGAGACAGAGAGAAAGGTCTTCCTTTGCCGTTGGTTCACCCTCCAATGGCCGCTGTGGCCGGCGCACCACGCTGATCTGAAACCAGGAGCCAGGTGCTTCTCCTGGTCTCCCATGGGGTGCAGGGCCCAAGCACTTGGGCCATCCTCCACTGCCTTCCCGGGCCACAGCAGAGAGCTGGCCTGGAAGAGGGGCAACCGGGACAGAATCCGGCGCCCGACCGGGACAAGAATCCGGTGTGCTGGCGCTGCTAGGCAGAGGATTAGCCTAGTGAGCTGCGGCGCTGGCCGCGAAATGGACTTTATCTGAGGGTAATTGTGACTTTGGAGGCTTTTGTTTTTCTTTTTCAGTTCTAGACCCACAGGAAATACCATATTTCTGATCTTTTTTAAAAAGAATTGTTTTATTTATTTGAAAGACAGAGTTACAGAGGGACGTAGAGCCAGAGACAGCTCTTCCATCCACTGGTTCACTCCCCAAATGATGGCAACGGCCAGAGCTGAGCTGATCCGAAGCCAGGAGCCAGGAGCTTCTTCCGGGTCTCCCACATGGGTGCAGGGGCCCAAGGACTTGGGCCATCTTCCACTGCTTTCTCAGGATGTAGCAGAGAGTTGGATCAGAAGTGGAGCAGCGGGGACTCGAACTGGTGTCCATATGGGATGCTGGCACTGCAGGCTGGCACTTTAACCGCTGCACCACAGTGCTGGTCCCCATATTTCAGACTTTTATAGCTTAGAAGTTATTATAAAATAAGCAAATACGTGAGAAAACTGTCATTCTCACACAAAGAAAACTTCTTAAAGGTGTCACTATGTTCAAGTAACAATAAAACAGGAAACATGTTAGTTATTTTTTTAGGAATTTCTTTAAACATCTCCTTATTTATTTGAATGGTGGGGGGAGAGAGGGAGGGAGGGAGAGGGAAATCTTCCATCTGTTGGCTCACTCCCCAAATGTCTGCAACAGTTGGATCTAGGACAGGCTGAAGCCTGGGGCCAGGAGCTCCATCCGGGTAGGTATCAGGAATCCAAGTACTTGAACGTCACCTGCTATCTCTCAGGGTGTGCATTAGCGGGAAATGTGGATGGGAAGAGGAGCTGGGACTTGAACCCAGGCACCTGGAGAGGGCATGTAGTTATCCCACATGTTTCTGGACCTCTTTGCTAAACATCCACACCAGGGAAAACATGACTTTGGTATGATTTATAAATGAAGTAGACTAGACGCTGACTGTATGGATTCGTGAACATTAGCCCTGGCCAAAAAAAAATTAGAAGAAAGCAAAGTAAACTTTGACCAAATATTGAAGGAGCATAAATTTGCTCCAGAGAAGGCCCCCATTCGGCAGGACTTCCCAAGACCAAGGTCAAGAGCACCTGCAGAGGGGTGGAGCCGCCTGGTCCACGTGGGACTTTAACTGTAAGATCTTCCCACGGGTGTGGACACCCGCAGTCCAAATCCTCGGATCTCAGTTTGATTATCTAAGGAATGGAAGACTTCAGATAACTTACTAGTCCACACGAGAGGCCAAGCCAGTGAAGTGCTTGAGAGCACAAATCACAATTAAGGTCTTCCCTGTGCTTTGGGAAAATGTTCGCTATGCAATTTCTACACTGCCTACCGATGATTTTTATTGTCTGCCAAAGCAATTTTCTAGAGACATCAAACGAGCCTGGTTTTATTGGTTTGGTTTGGTACTCATTTGAAGCTAAGAGTACACACATAAACTCTTTCAAACATGTTCTTTTAGCACGGAGCAGAAGGTGCTTAGCCTCCAGCGATATGTGTGAGCTTCTAGCTATGACATCACCTAAATCAGGAGCCATTCCGAAATGACAGACAGGTGACAGGCGCCACGCACACTGGTTTGAATAAATCGGTAGCATCTTGATTTCTGACTTGCCAGCGGCTTCATTGATTTGCAATTAGCGTCTGCTGATTAGCAATGGAAACCTTTCTCTAATGTGAGGACATTTTGGAAGAGCAAAGATCAGAATCTTATTTCCTGAGCACATACATAATACATGTGACATCGTTATTTTTAAGTTGATGTAAGAACCGGAGGGTTTTGTGACCCAGCTGCAAATATACAGGAGTGGCCTGGTAGACACAGCTGACTTTAATATTCCCCTTTCTGTGTCTGTAACTGTATCTACGCAGAATGAATGGGAAATCGGCAGCTGTCACCCTAAATAAAGCCTCCCAGGACACATCACCTGCAGTCAATGGACGGTTTGAAGAAGACTGGAGCTTAGCTGTATTTCCTTGTGTAGGTCGGCATATAGAGTGAGAGTGTAGAGACTCTGGGGCTGAACCATTGAGTTCACTCCGGTTCACTCTGGGCTGAACCATTCCTGCGCCTCTGCTCAGTGCTCTGTGCACCTGTGCAGGTGCCCAGTGGTCTGTGCTTCACATTCCTCAGTTGCAAAGCAAGGACAGCAATAGTAGCTGCTGTTTAAGGTTGCTAAGGATTCAATGAGGGAGTGATATATAATGGGCTTCAAGAGTTCCGGCTATGGAGCGAACACTTGCCAAGTGATAGCTAGTGCTACTATTAAATAAAAAAAATATTTATTTGAAAGGCAGAATTAGAGAGAGGGAGAGAGACATCTGCTGGTTCACTCCCAAGATGGCTGCAACAGCCAGGGCTGGGCCATACTGAAGCCAGGAGCCTGGAGCTTCATCCAGGTCTCCCAGGTGGGTGGCAGGGGCCCAGGACTCGGACCATCTTCTGCTGGGTTCCCAGGTGCATTAGCAAGGGAGCTGGATCAGAAGTGGAGCAGCCGGGACTGGAACCGGCACTAATTTGGGATGCTGGCATTGTAGGTGGCCGCTTAACCCGCCGGCCCCTAACTAAAGTTTTAAAATCTAGAGATACATGCTTATTGTACAAAATTTAGAATGCACAGAAACAGAAGAGCATCACCCAACGGCTCAGTCCCCAAAGCAGCCACTTTTTAATATTTTGATGTATTTACTGTGACGATTTTCACATTTTTTAAGCAAACAGAAATCATAATTTATTTTAAGCCACTTTTTGTCTTTGGAGGAAAAGAAACTGAATTAGGTCCATTTCAACGTCCCCCGATGTCTTCCGATGCGGTGTGTGATGCTGGCAGGTGAGTCTCGGCTCTGGGAGGATGCCTGTCTTCATCTTCCACTTGGTAGCTTTTTCTGCAGTGGGTTCTGTGGCTGAGGCTACGGGGACAGCGTCTGTCTGTAGAGGAGCCACAGCTGTGCCTTCCCAGGTTCTGCTCCCAAAGCGAGGATTCCTGACCACACACCAGCTGCCTTGGGCTTCGCGCTGTGTCGTCAGCACCGTGCAGAGTGGAGCAGGCTGGCAACTGCGTGCTCGGGTCCGCCCGCGCTCCTAGCAGATGTGTCCGACGCATCTTCAGCTAGGTCTAGCGGACAGCACCCGTGCGCGCCTCCCACTGCTGCTCCCCCGTGGAGCCCCCCGCAGTCACGTCCTACGTCTGCAGCCACGGTTTTGTCAGTGCTGAGCAGGCGTACTGCATGGGAGTCTCCGTTGCACACTGTTCTAGAAGTCGTTTGGGCTTCGTGAGTGCATCCGCTTGCTGCTGGCGGCTCGCTAGTTCCTTAGACCTTTCTTTCTTACTTTTTAAAAAGCGTGTGCTCACATAGTTTAACAGTGTACTTGGCTGGGCTTGGAACTGTATTCATATTTGTACCGGTTTAATAATTGTATACTTTGAGTTATGCATCTTAGTAGTATAATCTTAGAACTGATAAGATACCCAATTGATAGCAGTGGTGACAAAATTAGGTGAACTTTAGGTAAAAACATGGAGTGGTCATTCTAAATATGAAGTATTAAGTTTTAGGGTAAGGTTCAGTGAGCAAAGTCAAATGCAAAACTAACATGCATATAAATTAGGTAAAATTAAGTGGGAAAAATTATATGTGCATTATGGTGTAAAATTAAATAGTTAAAATAAAATTAGTGGAAGTGGGCTGGGATTGTGTATAATCACTCTAATTACCACCTTAGTGTGTTTAGTGTTACTTTGTGCCACATTTATCTTCTAAAACACAGTGCCCGGGGGAATTGTAATCATCCCCTGGCTGGGTCCCGGCTGACAGTGAGAACCCGGCTATCGCCCTGTGCCGTGGCCCTGGAAGGAATCCCAGGAGAACGGCAGAGGCGGGGCCCGCTTGGCACAGCCTGCCGCCTCCACGTGTGCTGGTGCCGGGACGAGCGCTGAGCCGCGCGGGGCTGTATCCCAGCAGTGCTCAGACCAGGAATCAGCCAGAGGTGGTGGTGGCCCCGTGGCGAGGGTCTGCATTGCTCGGGCAGGAAGAGGTGAGGGTGTGCTGGGAGAAGAGGGGCGGGGGCAGAGGCAGGTGCAGCAGGAGGAGACCTGAGGGCACAGAGGCTGCAGAAGCGCATTTCCCTGTGTCACGAGTCACCCCGACCCTCAGCCAGCGCCGAAGCGAATGCTTTGCATTAAGCATCATACATGATCCTCCTGCAAACATCGATCTGTCCTTGGCCACCAGTTCTTGATATTTAGGTGAAAAGGGATATTTTCGTCGGGAGCTGGGTGCCGTCTCTCCCAGGACTCCCGAGAGATGGGGGGGCGCAGGGGCCTGGCAGCAGAGATGGGGTGGGCAGACAGTCGCAAAACCTATAAAAATGTTGCAGGACAAACACCTTTACCAGAACTGCTTGGGGTTTTCCTGAAAGAGCACCCAGATGATCACGTGGTGCCTCCCACCCGGCCAGGGGTGACTTGACCTTGGCCATGCTGAGTATCCCTGCTGGCCGGGTTCCCAGGGTGCCACTGGCAGTCGCGTCACTCCCTGGGATTTTGAGAGGGCAAGCAGGAGGTACAGGCTGGTGAAAACCCTCAGGGTGCTCAAAAGTGCTTGCTTGCTGGACTCGCTTCAGACATAGGTCTTAGGGAAGAATGACGAGCCTCTATGCCACAGAAAGGCTGCCTGCCACCGCATCACGATGTTCCCCACTGGATCTTCGTTGCAAAGGGTGCCAACAGGCAGCAATTCTGACATGGGGTGGCTTTTCACAGCTGGAAGCAAATCCTGATTTGAAATCAAAAGGCCATTTTAATCCAACCTTGCCTCTTGGAATAAAAGAAAACGGCAGCCATGCGAGGTCATTTGCTTTCTGCACAGCTTTATAAAACTGCGCCTGTGGTTTCAGGGCTTCCCCTGGAGCCCATGTTTCATTAAACGTGACATTAGCAGAAGGCAGCTCCTGCCACGACGCTCGCAGAAATAGAAGAGCGGTGAAAAATTTCATACTCAGAAGCCAAGACAGGAAGGAAGGGAGATCGCTGGCTGGCAGGGCGGGAGAGCCTGAGGCTTCCGCCGTAATCCGAGCTCCTCGCCCGTGTTTGTGTAACTAATCCCCGCCAACTGCACAAACAGATCAAGGCGCAGGCGTTTGTGTTTTATCTCCGGGCTGAGGTGGAAGATTTGGACACTAATTGATTCCACCTTAGGAGGCAGGATGGATAACGGAGCGTGGCCAGGCTCCTCGGGTCGTATCAGAACGAATCTGCACAGAGTTATAGGGGAAAAAAAAGCAGTGGGACTTTGGAGGTTGCCTGGCCCGTTAACGTTGCTAGCACTTAGCTGACGGAGCGAATTGTCATACGTGGGAGTCAGCTTAAACCCCATGAACCCCAGGCTGACAGGTGCAGCCGGGACTTTGGGCAATTCAGTGGGGACAGGGCACACGGAGGCGTGATCTGCATGTTCCACTTGATTTTGGGTGACGGAGGCCTTGACAGGGCGGGGATAGGCAGGTGTCATCCCTGACTGGGGATTGATTTTCCTGGGATTCTACAGGACTTCCCGTGGCCTCTGCCACTGCCATGCTCTGTGAATGCATTTAACCTTTGACTTGTATGTAATATCAATATTTAATTGTAATTATAATCTAGAGATTGTGTGTAGGGGGTGAGACAACATGGAAATCTGTGTCCAGGAGCTCAAAATTGGTGAGGGATGGGACACAGAAATAAACTACTAATAAAACAGCAGAATTATTATAATTCAGGCATTTAGAAAGGTGCTGTGGTCACTTTGGAAGACTGTTTAGCAGAATATGCTAAATGTCAAACATGTATAAAGATCGACTTGATAGGCAGAGTAAGAGAAAGAGAGAGAGAGAGAGAGAGAGAGAGAGAGGTGTCGATCTTCCCTTTGCTGGTTCACTCCCCAGATGCCTGCAACAGCCCGGGCCAGGCCAGGCAGAACCAGGAGCCAGGAGCTCCATCGGGGTCTCCCACGTGGGTGGCGGCAGGGGCTCCCATAGCTGGAGCATCTCCTGCTGTTTGCCCAGGCCCCTCAGCAGCGAGCAGGATCAGGTGCAGAAACTGGGGCTCCAATCAGGCGCTGTGGTCTGGGGTGCACACACCCAAAGCAGCGACTTAATCTGCGGTGCCCCTGTAAAACGTATGTGACGTCTGCCCCACGGCTGGCAGTGGAACCTATACCCAACAGAAACGCCCACACACAAGGCACTTCCACGAGAACTTTATTCATAATAGCCTCAAAGGAAAGCAACATAAAATGCCTATTCCCTAGGGAACAGATGGCCAGCTGGCGGTGTCCGTGGAGTCCACACTGCGAGGTCGCATTCACATAAAGCTTAAGGCAGACAAACTGACCGTGATACTGGTTACCTGCAGGCGATGCAGTCTTGTCGGGCCGGGGGTGCAGAAAGTACTTAGGTGTGGGTTACAGGTGTCCGTGTGTCAGGCTCATCAAGGCGTGCACTTAGCACCTGTGCCTTTGCCATGTGTGGGTTTTATATAGCTCAGTGACACCACTGCCTGCAATGATCACATTAAAATGGAATAGCGTGAGATGGTAGCACTGAGGAGGGAGCCACTGGTTTCTCCTGCGGGAATGAGATGCACACAGGCGGGACCTTTGGGTGTCCAAGGACCTGGCTCTTCCGGGTGAGGGCTCCAGGGTTCAGCCAGGAGGCAGCAGGTAGTGTCTGTGGGCTGGGGAGAGGATTGGGGCCGAAGTAGGAGAGTGGGGCCAAGGGAGACGGAGGTAGGGCAGTCGGTGTCTCAAGTGAGTGAAACCGCGTGTGCGTGTGTGTGTGCACGTGCGTGTGCGTGCACGTGCATACGTGTGCATGCATGTGCGTGTGTGTGTCTAGGGAGAGGGAAAAGTGGAGACTCAGGACGAGAATGGCTCCGGGTGACCTCTTTCAGGAAACCGAGTTGCTGGTGTGTTGCTCAGAGAGAAGGCTGGAGAAGAGCATGCTGGGAGCCATCCCAGTCACGGAGGAGCCGGGGGTACCCCCTCCTGCCAGGTTCAGTGGGGCCTGGGCTGGCTTTTCTCCCATTTTCTCTGTGCAGGGGCTGCCGGGCCTGGAGTGCCTGCCGGTGAGAGCTGTGGGCCCCGTGGGTGCCGTCCCCAGGGCTCCGGGGAGGGCCGGCGGCTGGTCCTTTTCTTGTTTGCCGCTGCCCTGACACAGCCGGTATCTCCCCTTTGTTTGAAACCTAATTAATGTGTTTTGAGTACGGGTTCCCGTGTTTCCTCCAGGTCAGTGCTGGAGCTGAGCGGGCGTTATCTGGCTGACAGGGAGAGCTCCAGGCTCCAGGCCGGCCTGAGCGCGTCCCCTCCCGCCCGAGCTGCCGGCTGAACAAGCCATCTTATTTCCTGGGCTGGGGCAGGGCCACACCGAGGTGGCTCCGCCCACTGCTTTTCCTGCCCTGACAGTGCTTCCTGCTTCCTGTTTGCCTCCAGGAGAGCACAATTCTAAATGGCCCGGGTCTCTGCCTTTGGAGCGGGCGATTGTCCTCAGCCCCGCGCTCCCCCTCCTGGGAAGTCACCTGCGATTCTCTTCTTGGGAGGAGGGAGGCTGTGGAGGAGAATTCCTTACTCGGAGGCTTGTTGGCAGGGCAGAGAAGGGCAGGACTGCCGACCAGTTAGAGCCCCTGCACAGAAGACGTTGTGAAGATCGTGTTAACTCATGTGTCGAATCTGTCTGGAGCGCAGGTGTTTTGAGTATGGGGACGATTATGTCTAGGATCTGGAAATCCATACAATAATTTTTTTTTGGACAGGCAGAGTAGACAGTGAGAGAGAGAGACACAGAGAAAGGTCTTCCTTTGCCATTGGTTCACCCTTCAATCAGCACCGCGCTGATCTGAAGCCAGGAGCCAGGTGCTTCCTCCTGGTCTCCCATGCAGGTGCAGGGCCCAAGCACTTGGGCCATCCTCCACTGCACTCTTGGGCCACAGCAGAGAGCTGGCCTGGAAGAGGGGCAACCGGGACAGAATCCGGCGCCCCAACCGGGACTAGAACCCGGTGTGCCGGCGCCACAAGGTGGAGGATTAGCCTAGTGAGCCGCGGCGCCGGCCTCATACAATAAATTTTTTATTCACAATTTTGAGGGTGAGAGAGATTATCTTTCTAGGTCACCCTGTTAACTTTGTGACTTTGGATGGACTGATTTTGAGCCTCATGAAATCAGTGCAGTGGTCCAGGTAGGTAACGGATCTGGGGAAATGTGTGTCGCCAGGTTCACACGGGGAGGCAGAAGTCTGTGATGCACCCCCTAGGCTGTCGCTCCAGGCTGCCATGCCCATGCTCTGACCCCGTCTGTGTCTCTCAGAGTCCTGATGCATGGGAATCCTGTCCTGTGAAGTCCCGTGACCCACAGCCCTCTCCACCTACTTCTGTCTTCCCCAAAGTGCAGTGCATCAAAGTCACCTGGGGACCTTGTGACAGCACAGACTGCTGGGCCTCGCCAGAGCGTCTGGGAGGGGCCTGGGAATCTGCAAACCTAGGGAATTACCAGGCGATGCCGCAGCCCTGGTCCAGGACCTCCGCTTGAAACACCTGTGGTGAACAGAATGGAGTCCCTGCAGGTGCGCCCGCACCCGACCCCCAGATCCTGGGGATGTCTTCCCTTATTTGGCAGATGGAGCTCTGCAGGTGCCATCAAATTCAGGCTCCTGAGCTGAGATGATCCTGGATCCTGGGTGGGCCCGGGGCAATCACTAGGTCCTGAGATGATCCTGGATCCTGGGTGGGCCCGGGACAATCACAGGTCCTGAGGTGGTCCTGGATCCTGGGTGGGCCTGGGACAATCACAGGTCCTGAGGTGGTCCTGGATCCTGGGTGGGCCCGGGGCAATCACAAGGTCCATAGAAGAGGCAAGAGCAGATGGTGGCAGATGTGCTGACAGGAGAAGAGGCTGGAGTGACGCTCTTTGAAAAGGAAGGGAGGGGCCGGCGTCGCGGCTCACTAGGCTAATCCTCCACCTTGCGGCACTGGCACACCGGGTTCTAGTCCCGGTCAGGACGCCGGATTCTGTCCCGGTTGCCCCTCTTCCAGGCCAGCTCTCTGCTGTGGCCAGGGAGTGCAGTGGAGGATGGCCCAAGTGCTTGGGCCCTGCACCCCATGGGAGACCAGGAGAAGCACCTGGCTCCTGCCATCGGATCAGCGCGGTGCGCCGGCCGCAGCGCGCCGGTCGCAGCGGCCATTGGAGGGTGAACCAAAGGCAAAGGAAGACCTTTCTCTGTGTCTCTCTCTCACTGTCCACTCTGCCTGTCAAAAAAAAAAAAAAAAAAAAAAAGGAAGGGAGGCGTCCCAAACCCAGGAGTTCAAGGTGGGGAAGGCCGAGGAACCGCCTCTTCCTTGGAGCTCCCGGGACGCACACAGCTCTGCCAGCACGTTGACTTCAGCCCTGTGAGACTAACTGCAGCCTTCTGGTCTCCAGGACTGTAAGAACAGAATTTGCATTGTTTTAAGCCACACCGTTGTGGTCGTCTGTTACAGCAGCCACAGGAAACCAGTGCAGCCCCATATTGTATCCTTCGAAATTCCATCAAGTTAGAGTCTAGCTCAGCCTGCATCTGAGATCAGTGATGTCAGTTCCAAATTCCCTACCCACCTGTGAATTCCTACCGCCTTTAATATCTTGGCCAATTATACAGATTCCAAGAATCTCCCTCGTCTGTCAGCTTGTGATTGGAGACTCCAGGAGGAGGCTGACAATGTCCTGCTGTGGTTCCTGCTCATAGGAACTCCTCACCCATCACGGGTGTCACATTTCACAGGCCACCTTCGTCGCCCGTGTCACACACACGCCCCATAGCTACCTGCCATGGATGTTTGTGTCCTGGGTCGTATATCTAATAGAACACACACACTTTCTGTGTCTTCCTACATACAGATTTCACGGACGGGGAGGGAAGATTTCTAACACTATTAGTGTTAGGTCCTCTGGTGGGGCTATGTGGATTGTTGGAAGGAGTTTGGTGGGAAAAGGATCCTTTCCTTGGGAGCACATGAACCATCATTTACAAGAACTTGTGGCTGGTGCCGCAGCTCACTGGGATAATCCTCCGCCTGCGGCGCCGGCACTCCGGGTTCTAGTCCTGGTTGGGGTGCTGGATTCTGTCCCGGTTGCCCCTCTTCCAGTCCAGCCCTCTGCTGTGGCCCGAGAGGCAGTGGAGGATGGCCCAGGTCCTTGGGCCCTGCACCCGAATGGGAGACCAGGAGAAGCACCTGGCGCCTGGCTTTGGATTGGCGCAGTGCGCCGGCCGCAGTGGCCATTGTGGGGGTGAACCAACAGGAAAGGAAGACCTCTCTCTCTCTCTCTCTCTTTTACTATCTAACCCTGCCTGTCAAAAACAAACAAACAAACAAAAGCAAAAAGAACTCACATTTGGTAATGGCCTTGAGTAGTTTAGGTTCACGATGGAAAAGAGGAGAGAGAGAGAGAACGAGGAGTCTCTTTCCAGCGTTGTATCTCGGAGAGTGTTGGACAGGGCTTAGGAAGCCAAGGTTCTTGCTCTGGGCCTGATTATTCCGTGAGAGCCCGTGTTTCTCTCACAAAGCACAGTGCCTGCCTCGCGCATGGTCCTGGGTAGACGAGATGACCTGAGTGCTATTTTGGAGATACCAGTCTATTCCGTTTTTACACAGGGCAAAGTGTGAGCATCTCTGTTGCTGGGACAAAGCGGGGTTCTCAGACGCAGAAAGAAATGAATGTTTAGAATCAGGATAACATTTCTTATTTATTTAAAAACAAGCATGGGGCCAGCATTGCGGCACAGTGTATTAGGTGGCTGTGTGTAATGCCAGAATCCCATAGAAGCACTGTTTCTGGTACTGGCTAACCTGTTTCCAATCAAGCTCTTTGGGAAAGCACTGGAAGATGGTCCAAGTACTTGGGCCTCTGCCGCCCAAGTAGGAGATTCAGATGGAGTTTCTGGCTCTGGGCTTTGGCCTGGCTTAGTCCTAGCCCAAGCCATTGCAGCCATCTGGGGAGAAACCAGTGGATAGAAAATCTCTTTATCTCTCTTTCTCTCTGTTACTCTGCCTTTCCAAGGAATAAAATAATTAAAAAAAAAAAAACAAGTGTAGGTGAGTTAACGTGCTGTAACAGCTTAGCAGGTAACAGCTTTTATTCTCTATTAACTAAAAAGCAGCTGTCTCAGTGTCCTAAACACCTCACAGCATCTGGGACAGGCTGTTTAAGCAGCACGGAGTGAAGTGGAGCTGGCCGTCAGTGGGTCAAGTTGACAGGTGCACGTTACCGATTCGCTCTAGGGCACATCTTTGAAAGTTGTCCTGGTAATGCTACATTGCACAGCAGTTCAACTGACAGCAATTAGAAATGATGGACATGATCTAAAAATATCTGTCTTTGAGGGCCTCTGGGAGTCACCATGCCGGAGTGAGACTGAGGTGTCAACACCTTGATGGAGGAGAGGCACAAAACGGAAGGCAGGCTTGGCTGCCATTTTCTGTCCCAAGGCACCGGGTGGCTCACGGGTAGGAGATGGAGCAGGAGGAAGCTGGCCTCTCGGGGGAGGCTGAGCATCTGGCCTGTTTCTACCAGTGCTGCTGCTGCGCTCACACAGCTGCAGGAACAATATTGGAATTTAAGGGCCAAGAGCAGGGGCTGCGGTGAGCACTCCAGGCTTGCTTTTCGGATACGCCAGCACCCATGTCTGGACCATAAATGGATAACCCTCCCCCAAAACACAGCCCTTCTCCAAGCCAGCCCAGCGCTTGACTGGATCATGGTGGACCCTTTGCTCTGGACACCTGCCAGAAGCTAAAGTCTGTTATTTCTGGGCTGCAAGGTCCCATAGAGCCTCACGCGGTCTCTGTAGCTTTCAAAAATATATCTTATTTTTCGCTGGCGCCACAGCTCACTAGGCTAATCCTCCACCTAGCGGCGTCAGCACACCGGGTTCCAGTCCCGGTCAGGGCGCCGGATTCTGTCCCGGTTGCCCCTCTTCCAGTCCAGCTCTCTGCTGTGGCCCAGGAGTGCAGTGGAGGATGGCCCAAGTGCTTGGGCCCTGCACCCCATGGGAGACCAGGAGAAGCACCTCGCTCCTGCCTTTGGATCAGCGCGGTGCGCTGGCCGCAGCGTGCCAGCCGTGGCAGCCATTGGAGGGTGAACCAACGGCAAAAAGGAAGACCTTTCTCTGTCTCTCTCTCTCACTGTCCACTCTGCCTGTCAAAAAAAAAAAAAAAAAAACAAAAACCTCAATTAAAAAAATATATCTTCTTTTTCAATGACACTTAGTAGCCATACATATTTATGGAGTGTAATTTGAAATTTCAGCACGTGTATACAATGTGTAATGATCAGATACTTACTATTTCTTCGCGTGGGGAGCATTCCAGATTCTCGCCACTATGTTCAGATATTTAGTTAGTTGTTGCCAGCCGTGGTTATGCACTGTGCTACAGAACATTGAGGGTATAGCCTCTGTTCAACTGCCCTCCTGTACTCCTTTGGATACTGTATTACTATAATGAAATACCTGAGGCAGGCTAACTTTGTAAAGAAAAGAGATTTATTTTGGCTCATGATTCTGGAGGTCAAGACCTAAGGGCCTTATCTGGTGATGGCCTTGGTGCTGTTGAATCCTGAGACAGCACAGAGCACCACATGGCAGGAGACAGGGGACAGGTGTGTCTATGTGTCTCTGTATTTTGGGTTTCTCTCCTATAAAGTCACCAGGTTTCAATCACTGGGCCTGTGTCCTAATGACATTGTTAATCTAATTATTCTCCAAAGGCCCTGCCTCTGTACACCGTGGTTGGATGAACTTTCTGTCCTTTAAATGTCTCACAATATGGGTTAAATACCAACACACAAGCCTGAAGGAACCCTCAAGCGATAGCCAAGCCATACCAAATACATAGGCAGTAGTGGGATTGCTGGATTGTATAGCGGTTCTACTTCTGTTTTTTCGAGGGATTCCTATGCTGTTTTACACAGTGGCTCGTGCTGTTCCGATTTCCCATCAGCGGCAGTGTAGAGGAGTTCCTCGTCTCAGCATGCTTACCAGAATTTGGTATTTTTTGTCCTTTTTTATAACAGCCATTCCAGCCAGGATGGGTGATATCTCACTGTGGTTTTGGTTTGCATTTTGCTAATGAGTACATCTCCTTGTACTTATTGACTGTTTATATATCTTCTTTGAAGAAATGCTGTCAAGGTCATCTGCCCATATTAAAATGAGGTCATTTGTGTTTTTCCTTTGAGTTCTTTATACATTCTGGACATTAATCCCATGTCAGATGTGTATTTTGCAAGTATATTGTCTTTTTCTGTAGGTTGCCTTTTCACCCTGTTGGTTGTTTCCTTTGTTGTACAGAAGCCTTTCAGTTTAATCTAATCCTATTAGTAAATTCTTGCTTTTGTTGCCTGTGTTTTGGGTATTATATTCCAAAAAAATTTTGCCCAGACCAAATTCCTGAAATGCATTCCCCAGTGTTTAATTCATAGTCTTGGGTCTTATACTTCAGTCTTTGATCCACTTTGAGTGAGAGATATGGAGTTTCTGAATATGAATGGCCATCCATGCAAAGGCATTTCTTTTTCCATTATATACTCTTGCTTCCTTTGTGAAAAATCAGTTGATAATAAATGAAGGATCCATTTCTGGGTTGTTCATTCTGTTCCATTGGTCTGTGTGGCTGTGGTTACTATGGCTTGTGGTATGTTGTAAAGTCAGGTATGATAATGTTTTCAGCTTATTCCTTTTTCCTCAGAATTGCTTTGGCTAGTCACAGTCCTTTGTGGCCCCATAAAAACTGTAGGAGTGGATTTTTATTTTTCTATTTCTATGAAGAATGAACTAGCATTTCAATAGGACTTGAAATTGTATATTGTATTAAGTAGTGTGTAAGGTTTAACAATATTCCTCTAATCCATGAACATGGGATATCTTCATTTTTTAGAATCCTTTTCAGTTTCTTTCATCTGTATTTTGTAATTTTCATTGTAGAGACAACTCACTTGATTAAAATTATATCTAGCTATTTTTAAAGGATTTATTTATTTATTTTTACTATTTTTAAAAATATTTATTTATTTATTTATCTGAAAGTCAAAGTTACACAGAGAGAGGAGAGGCAGAGAGATAGAGCTCTTTGAACAGCCAATGGTTCACTCCTTAATTGGCCGCAACAGCCAGAGCTGCGCCGATCTGGAGCCGTGAGCCAGGAACTTCCTATAGGTCTCCCACATGTGTGCAGGGGCCCAAGGACCTGGGCCATCCTCCATTTGCTTTCCCAGGCCACAGCAGAGAGCTGCCAGGTCTCAAACCAGTGCCCACATGGGATGCTGTCACTTCAGGCCAGGGCGTTAACCCACTGTGCCAGAGCGCCAGCCCCAACGTTTTATTTATTTATTTATTTGAGAGGTAGAGTTACAGTGAGAGGAAGAGACAGAGAGAATAGTCTACCATCTGCTGGTTCACTCCCTAGATGGCTGCAACAGCTGGAGCTGTCCCATCTGAAGCCAGGAGCCAGGAGCCTCCTCTGGGTCTCCCACATGGGTGCAGGGGCCTAAGTAGCTGGGGCATCCTCCACTGCTTTCCCAGGCCATAGCAAAGAGCTGCATTGGAAGAGGAACAGCCTGGACTAGAACTGGCGCCCATATGGGATGCTGGCACTGCAGGCAGAAGATGAACCACTGCGCCACAGCACCAGCCCCATTCTAGCCATTTTTTTTTGTAGTTACTGTGAATGGATGTCTTCTTATTTTCTTTTCCAGAAACTTTGTAATCAGTATATAAAAATGCCACTGATCTTTGTATGTCAATTTTTTTTTTGACAGGCAGAGTGGACAGTGAGAGAGAGAGACAGAGAGAAGGTCTTCCTTTTCCATTGGTTCACCCCCCAACGGCTGCTGTGGCCGGTGCACTGTGGCCAGTGCAGCCAGGAGTCAGGTGCTTTCCTGGTCTCCCATGCGGGTGCAGGGCCCAAGGATTTGGGCCATCCTCCACTGCACTCCCGGGCCACAGCAGAGAGCTGGACTGGAAGAGGAGTGACCGGACAGAATCTGGCGCCCCGACTGGGACTAGAACCTGGGGTGCCGGCGCAGGTGGAGGATTAGCCTATTGAGCCACGGCGCCAGCCTTGTATGTCAATTTTGTATCCTGCAACTGTGCTATATGTTTATCAATTCTAGCATGTTTTTAATGGTGAAATAGTTAGAATTTTATATAGAGAGAATCACATTGTCTGCAAGTAGAGATAATTTGAATTTCTCTGTGCTTTGTCTTATTGCTCTAAGACTTCCAGCACTATGTCAGATAACAGTGGTGGGAGTGAACATCCTTGTGTTGCTCCTGATCTTAGGGAAAATGCCACAGAAATACAAAGATCATTAGCGGCTATTAAGAGAACATATACACTGACTAATTGAGTAACCTAGAAGTTGTCACATGTCTGGACATATGAAACCTACGAACATTGAATCCTGAGGACATAGAAACAACAAATAATTAGATGGAGTCAGTATAAAAATTCTCTTTCACTTTGATTTTATTTATTTAGATTTCCCTCTTGTTTTCCTTGGTCATACTAATTAAAGTGTTGTCAGTTATCTTTTTCAAAACCAACTCTTGTTTTTGTTGACCTTTTGTATTTTTTTAGCCTTTATTTCATTTATTTCTGCTCTGGTCTCTGTTATTTCTTTCCCTCAACTGTGTTTGGGCTGTCCTTGCTTTTCTGGTTCCTTGAAGTACATGATTAGGTCATTTATTTGAAATTTTTTTATAGAGATGCTTATTGCTATAAACTTCCTTCTTAGCCCTGCTTCTGCTGTTTTGGTATATTGTGTTTTCATTTTCATCAATTTCAAGAAATTTTTAAAATTTCCTTTTTGATTTTTTTCATTGACTCTTTGATCATTCAATAGCATGTTGTTTAATTTCTGTGTATTTGTATAATTTCTAATGTTCTTTGGGTTGTTGATTTCTAGTTTTACTCCATTTTGATTAGAAATAATACATGGTATTATTGCAATTTTTAAAAATTTATTGAGAGTCAGTGCTGTGGCTCACTAGGCTAATCCTCCGCCTGTGGCGCCGGCACCCTGGGTTCTAGTCCCAGTCGGGGCACCGGATTCTGTCCCGGTTGCCCCTCTTCCAGGCCAGCTCTCTGCTGTGGCCCGGGAGGGCAGTGGAGGATGGCCCAAGTGCTTGGGCCCTGCACCCCATGGGAGACCAGGAGAAGCACCTGGCTCCTGGCTTCGGATCAGCACGGTGCGCCGGCCACAGTGGCCATTGGGGGATGAACAAATGGCAAAAGGAAGACCTTTCTCTCTGTCTCTCTCTCTCACTGTGCACATTGCCTGTCAAAAAAAATTAAAAATTTATTGAGAACTATTTAGTGGCTAACATTAGTCTACCCTGGAGAAGTTCCACACTGGCAGGAAAGGAGGAGAAGAATGTGTTTTCTGCAGTGATTGAATTAAATGTTCTGAAAATGTCATCTGAGTCCATTTGGTCTATACTTTGTTATTTTTATTTGGTTTTTATAAAAAAAAGATTTACTTTATTTATTTGAAAGGCAGAGTTACAGAGAGAGAGAGAGAGAGAGAGGGAGAGAGAGAGAGGTCTTCCATCCTATGAATTGCTCACTCTCTTAATGGCCACAATGGCCAGAGGTGGGCCGGTCTGAAGCCAGGAGCCAGGAGCTGCATGCAAATCTCCCACGTGGGTGCAGGGGTCCAAGGACCTGGGCCATCTGCTGCTGCTTTCCCAGGCACAGTGGCGGGGAGCTGCATCAGAAATGGAGCAGCTGTGACTCAAACCACAGCACATATGGGATGCTGGCATTGGAGGCGGTAGCTTTATGCACTACACCACAATGTTGGTCCTAATGTTTTCATTTAAAAATGAAAAAGAAATTATTTTTCATTTATTGGAATGAGAGAGAGGAGAGAGAGAGAAGGAGAGAGAGAGAGAGAGAGAGAGAGAGAGAGAGAGAGAGGGAATCTGAGATATCTTTCATTTACTGTTTATTCCCCAGATGCCTGCAGCAGTCAGAGCTTGGCCAGGCTGAAGCCAGGAGCCAGGAGTGCAGTCCCGGCCTCCCATGTGGGTGGCAAGAACCCAGGTTCCTGACTCATCGTCTGCTGTTTCCCAGGCTGCGCATCAGCAGGAAGCTGCATCAGAAGTCCAGGAGCTGGGACTCAAACCACGTTGGGACTCATCCCCTCTGATACGGGGTGCAGGCATCCCAAGAAACATCTTAACCATTGCATCAAGTGCCCGCCCGTATAACATGATTGAACTCTGAAGTTTTTTTGTTCATGCTTTGTTTGGATGATCTTCCCGCGATGGACGTAGGGTGCTGAGGCTCTCAACTGCTAGAGTTTGAGTAGGCTGTGTCTCCTGAAGTCACACAGATCATCAGATGGTTAAATCACAAAGGTATAGGTTCATAGTACTGCGAGGGTAGAAGGTTAACTGTGGCTTGCGAGAGGGGGCCTGGTGGAGGTTCCAGGTCGCTGGAAGGTGCCCTTGGAGGGCAGTGCTTGTGAGAGGGTTCGTGACAGAAGCTGAGACAGACCCCGACGCTCACGGCACGACCTGTCGTTTGTCTGTGCTCTGCTACCACCATCCTCCGGGCTCACCAGAAGCCAGAACTAAGGAGCCTGCCTGATTTTGGATTGCAAAATTTCAAAACCGAGAGCCACAGTAAACCTTCTTCCTTCCTAGGGAGCTTGTTTCAGTCACTTGGTTATAACGCAAAGACATCGTGATGAAAAGCTGGCTATCCCCATTGCTCTTTTCAGGCCTAATAATGTCTGGATTACGCATTCGGCACATAAGTATATTTACAAGTGGGATTTCCTCTTGTTGAATTGATCCCTTATCATTAGGTAAGGATCTTCTTTGTCTCTTCTTACAGCTTTTGATTTTTTTTTTTTTTTTTTTGGACAGGCAGAGTGGGCAGTGAGAGAGAGAGAGAGAAAGGTCTTCCTTTTTGCCGTTGGTTCACCCTCCAGTGGCTGCTGCGGCTGGTGTGCTGCGGCCGGCGCACCGCGCTGATCCGATGGCAGGAGCCAGGTGCTTCTCCTGGTCTCCCATGGGGTGCAGGGCCCAAGCACTTGGGCCATCCTCCACTGCACTCCCTGGCCACAGCAGAGAGCTGGCCTGGAAGAGGGGCAACCGGGACAGAATCCGGCGCCCCGACCGGGACTAGAACCCAGTGTGCCGGCTCCGCAAGGCGGAGGATTAGCCTAGTGAGCCACTGCACCGGCCTCAGCTTTTGATTTAAAATCTCTGATTTGATATAAACATAGCCACTCCTGTTTGATTTTGGTTTCCATTTGTGTAGGTGCTTTCCTGGTGAAGGGAGTTTCTTGTTAGCAGTGTACAGTTGGGTCTAAGGAAAAAAAATGTGTTCAGCCAGTCTCAGTCTTTGAGTTGAGGCATTTAATCAGTTTACATTCAAGGTTATTATTAAGAAAAGATATACTCATGCAATATTAATTTTTAAAAAGATTTATTTATTTGAAAGTCAGAGTTACACAGAGAGAGAGAAGAGGCAGAGAGAGAGAGTGGTCTTCCATCCGCTGGTTCACTCCCCAATTGGCCACGATGGCTGGAGCTGTGCCGATCTGAAGCCAGGAGCCAGGAGATTCTTCCAGGTCTCCCAGGTAGGTGCAGGGGCCCAAGGACTTGGGCCATCTTCTACTGCTTTCCCAGGTCATAGCAGAGAGCTGGATCGGAAGTGGAGCAGCTGAGTCTAGAACTGGTACCCATATGGGATTCCAGGACAGCAGGTGGCAGCTTAACCCGCTATGCCACAGCCCCGGCCCCTGTCAATTTTTTTCCTGGTTGTTTTGTCTTCTGCTCTTGTGATCTCTGTGGTTTGGTGGCTTTCTGCATTGACGAGGTTTGATTACTTTTTGTGTGTCTGCTCTCCCAGTGAGTTTTTACTTCTGTGTCTGTTTCCATGGTGGCATTGGCTCTCCTGGGCCTTGCTTGTAGGTCGGCCTGATGGCGAGGGATTTCCTCATTTTTGCTTATCTTGGAAAGACTATTTCTCCCCAATTTCTTTTCTTTTTAAAGATTTACTTATTTGTTTGAAAGTCATAGTTACACAGAGAGGAGAGGCAGAGAGAGAGAGAGAGAGAGAGAGAGGTCTTCCATCCGATGGTTTACTCCCAAAATGCGCTGATCCGAAGCCAGGAGCCAGGAGCTTCCACTGATTCATTCCCCAGTTGGCCGCAATGCCTGGAGCTGTGCAGATCCGAAGCCTGGAACCAGGAGCTTCTTCCGGGTCTCCCACGTGGGTGCAGGTGTCTAAGGACTTGGGCCATTTTCTGCTGCTTTTCAATGTACATTAGCAGGGAGCTGGATCAGAAGTAGAGCAGTCAGGATTCGAACTGGGACCTATATGGGATGCTGGCGCTGCAGGTGGTGGCTTTACCCACTGCGCCACAATGCCAACCCTGATTTTCTTTCTGTTTCTCTTGTCTGACTGGATTATGTCAAAAGACCTATCTTGAAGTTCAGGAATCCGTCCTTCTTTTTTTTTTTTTTTAAGATTTATTTATTTGTTTAAAGTCAGAGTTACACAGAGAGAGGAGAGGCAGAGAGAGAGAGGTCTTCCATCCGATGGTTTACTCCCCAAATGCGCTGATCCGAAGCCAGGAGCCAGGAGCTTCTTCTGGGTCTCCCACATGGGTGCAGGGGCCCAAGGACTTGGGCCATCTTCCACTGCCATAGCAGAGAGTTGGACAGGAAGTAGAGCAGCCGGGTCTCGAACTGGCACCCATATGGGATGCTGGTGCTTCAGGCCAGGGCGTTAACCCGCTGCATCACAGCGCCGGCCCCAGGAATCTGTTCTTCGGCTTGAACCACGGCGAGCCTCTCAGCGGGACGTGTATACATGCACTCCAGGTTGGTTCTGTTTCTTGGAGATCCCTGACGGACACAGACAAAGGAGCAGAAGGACAGAAGACATCGGGGCTCTGTTGTCCATGGTGCTTCCACCCAGTGCCAGGCTGCCTATCTGGAGAGCAGATGCGGAAGAATGTGTTAGCTTTTTAAAAAATTATACCAAAATAATAGGCAAGCTACTTAAGAAGGAAAGAGAGGCTTGCTTAGCGCACAGTTTTGGCAACTGAGAGTCCAAATGATGTGACCTAGACTTTGGTGAGGGCCCCTTGTGAGAGGGCAGAGAGCGTGTGGAGGAAGGGTCACGTGGTGAGCCAGGAAGGGGAGGGAGGGAGGGAGGGAGAGAGAGAGAGAGAAAACTCGGGCTTTTATACTAACTTTTTATGAGCATGACCTTCTATGACCTTCTAACGGTTCTCTCCTGGGGACCTCCCGCTAAGTCCCACCTCCTAATGTTTCCCTGACCTCCCCACCGCCCTGGGGACAAGGCCATTCACACAAGGACCTTTGGGGACGCCCACACTGATATCCAAGCCATAGCAGTGACAAGTAGATTTGCACGTTTATGCGTTTCCCCAGGAGAGTTTTTGTTATATAGAGAAAAGGGCACTTAGAAAGTTCCCTGATTCGTGTTGAACTTTTCTTTTATTCATGCAGTGCCTTGTGTGGCAGAAGGCCAAGCTGTCTCCATTTTATGCACCTGTTGGCTCTGTGCATTTCAGTATGTGTGAAGGGCGGGACTGTGGCTCCTTTACTACGGGCTATTGATAACGATGGCCATGTGTCAGACGGAAGGCATAGTTCAGCTCTATCAGGAACTACAAAGCCAAGAGAACTTTCTCCTGATTGTTACTAATGGCTCCATCCACATGAGAAAAGCTAATCTTACCTCCACATGCGGAAAATGAAGTAAGGCATGAAAAACAGTTACCAACTAGTGTGGGGAGCATTTATAGAAAAGGTATGATACAGGTGTTTCTCTCAACCTTTCTTTGAAATACAGAAACCAAGCTAGTTGGACATTATGGAATGAAACAAAGATAAAACTCTGGCAAAACCTGAAACAAAGAAAATTTCATTAAAATGGTTTGTTTTCTTCAGTGGCCAAATAGAGTCTAGAAACTAAACTGCCGTGTGCTAGCCTGTTTCAACTCTATCAAAATCAAAATAATGCTACTGAATATCTTTTCCTTTTTCTGTGTTACCTTGTCTCCTATTGTGCTTGGCTCTTAATTATGCAATTTATGGTTTTTCCTTGCTGTTAAGGAAAATATTTGTTTTTGCTTTACCAGTGATTTTTCGTGAAGTCTGTTGGCAGGAATTTTTGTAGATGCTGTTGTGGGCAGGTTTTGTGTGGATTCTCACAGAAGCTTCTGCTGGGGGCATTGGGATGTGAATGAACGTTGAACCTCAGGTCCACTCTTTTTTTTTTTTTTTTGACAGGCAGAGTGGACAGTGAGAGAGAGAGGAGACAGAGAGAAAGGTCTTCCTTTGCCTTTGGTTCACCCTCCAATGGCCACCGCGGCCAGCGCCCTGTGGCCGGCACACTGCGCTGATCCAATGGCAGGAGCCAGGTGCTTCTCCTGGTCTCCCATGGGGTGCAGGGCCCAAGCACTTGGGCCATCCTCCACTGCACTCCCTGGCCACAGCAGAGAACTGGCCTGGAAGAGGGGCAACCAGGAAAGAATCTGGCGCCCCGACCGGGACTAGAACCCGGTGTGCCGGCGCCGCAAGGTGGAGGATTAGCCTAGTGAGCCGTGGCACCGGCCTCAGGTCCATTCTTAAGAGAAGTCATGTTAAGCCTTAGCAAAACAATTAAATAAAAGCAACACTTTGTACTAATGGCTAAGATACTATTTCAGCTAAGACTTTTTCAGATGTATCACCTCTGTGGAAAGAGTTGTGATTTTTTCTTTTTAAAGGAGTGATAGTAGTTTTTTCCCTAGGCTGACTATAAAATTTGAAAACATTTCTTTGGAAGCAGCTGTTTTTCTGAACTTGTAAGCCAATTAGTTTGGTCAACCATAATCTGCAGAATCAACTGGGATGTTCTGTGGGGAGCAACTTGGACTAGACTAAGTTACTGGAATTAAGACTTATTCTATGCATCTGCTTTCCCACAATATGGCGCTGGGAGAGGAGGCAACAGCTTCTACCCAGCTGCCTCTCATCAACTTGACAAGCTGCAGGACCTGCTCCTGATTGGAGGAGAGCAGCGTACTTGGCATGTGGGCAGCCGAGTTGGGATTGGCGGAGGAGGACTATAAAGGAGGAGAGAGACGGCATGCACCAGGAACATCTAAGAGGAACATCTATCTGAAGGAACACCTGTGCAGCCCCCGAGAGAGCCGGCTGGCGGTGTGCCGCTCCCCCGCGGAAGTGGGGAATGTGGCCAGGGGGAACCGCCCTTCCACGGAGGTGGAAGGGTCGGTAGCCAACCCGGGAAGAACCAGCAGCAAACCCGGGGAGGGCCGAGCAGATGAAAGAACAACGCAGGGTCCTGTGTCGTTCCTCCACGAAGACGGGGAGCGACAATGTTCCAATTGCACTATCCTAATCCTCACAAAAGTGTGAGGGAGTGCACAGTGTGGTGCAGGGGGCTAAGCCACTGCTTGGATGCCTACATCCTGGAATGAGGAGCTGGGTCAAGTCCCAGGGGGCTAAGCCGCCGCTTGGATGCCTACATCCTGGAATGAGGAGCTGGGTCAAGTCCCAGGGGGCTAAGCCACCGCTTGGATGCCTACATCCTGGAATGAGGAGCTGGGTCAAGTCCCTGCTGGTCTGCGCTTCTGATTCCATCTCCTGCATGTCCCTGGGAGGCAGCGGAGGGTGGCCCAAATGCCTGGGCCCCTGTCACCCACGAGGGAGACCCAGTGGTGTCCCTGGCTCCTGGCTTTCGCCTCTCCTCTGCTGCTGTGGGCATTTGGGGAGTGAACCAGCAGGTGAAAGAGTTCTCTTTCTCTCTATCTCTCTCCCTCTCTCTGTCACTCTGCCTCTCAAATAAAATAAAGGAATCTTTTAAAAAATGTGAAGGCCAAGAATGGAAAACACTTTGAAAATCCAATGCTGATCTGAAATTTGGTTTCCCTGCTCAGTCTCCATTTTAACAGGCTCTCTAAAAATACTTATTTTCTGTTCTTAAATCTGTGATAGCTGTGTGTTACAGGCCTCGCGGGCTCATTGGCTCATGAGCGATTTCCCTCCTTCTCCTGACTTTGTGAATACTTTCTAGCTTTCGTCCACATCCTAATGAACAGGTAGCCAGCAAACTCTTCAAAACAACTCCCTCTTACTGCACAAGTCGTGCGAACTCAAGGAGAATCTTAGTCGTCTTAGAATGAACAGTATAGTTAGCTCAGGTTACCCTTAGGCTGTGATACTGACTTCCTCCATCTCTTCATCATTAATCTCATTTACTTATTTACAAGCATTGTTAGCTAATTTTTAAATTTTATTTATTTGAAAGAGTTACAGAGAAAGGTAGAGATGCAGAAAGAGAGGTCTTCCATCCGCTGGTTCACTCCCCAGTTGGCCACAACAGCCAGAGCTGAGCTGATCTGAAGCCAGGAGCCCGGAGATTCTTCCAGATCTCCCGTGTGGGTACAGGGGCCCAAGGACTTGGGCCATCTTCTCCTGCTTTCCCAGGCCATAGCAGAGAGCTGGATTGGAAGTGGAGCAGCTGGGACTTGAACTGGTGTCCATATGGGATGCCGGCATTGTAGGCCAGGCCTTTAGCCCACAGCACTGGTCCCAAACATTGTTAACTAGATTTTTCACTTTGGAATCATTGTAGATGCACATGAAATGGTAAGGAATACTATAGGGAGTTCCAGTGTGTGCTGCCCCCGGTTTCTGCCAATAATGACGTCTTGTAATCTACGGCACGGTGTCCCACTCAGGAGAGCCATGCTGGTGCAGCCAAGCGGTTTCTGCCACCACAATTCACAGCCTCAGCTGCCGCTCTCCTGCCCCCGTGTCACGGACCTGGAATGCCTGTCTGATTTTGTCGCTTCTCTGAGATGGAACTAGACGGTATGTGACAGCTGGGGGTGGGCCTTTCCCGCTCAGAGCGGCCTCCTGTAGTCTCATCCTCTCTTGTCCTTATCTCCATCTGCGTACCTGTGTCAGAAGTGTCTCTCCCAGTTCATATCTCAACTTGCGTTTTTTTAACTGTTGGGTTCTGAGAGCTCTTGAAGTATTCTAGATTCTAGTTCTCCGCCAGATTTGTGGTTTGCAAACCCTTTTTCCTGGCCGGTGGCTTCTCTTTGTCTTCCATTTGTTGGGGTTTTCCACGGGGCATAAATGTTTAATCTTGGAGTCTGTGGTTTTATCCATTTTCCTGTTACGGTTCACACTTTGTGTCAAGTCTAACTACTCTTGGAGGAGCCCTAGATTCCAAAGATCCCACACACTTTTTAAAAAAAGCTTTAGGGCCAGCACTGTGCTGTAGTGGGTAAAGCCGGCGTCTGCAGTGCAGCATCCCATGTGGGTGCCAGTTCGAGTCCTGGCTGCTCCACTTCCGATCCACTTTCCCCTTAATGTGTCTCGGAGGCAACAGATGATGTGGGAGACCTGGACGGAGCTCCTGGCTCTTGGCTTCAGCCAGGCTGGTCCCTGATTGTTGTGGACATCCGGGGAATAAAACAGCAGATAGAAAATCTCTCTCTTTCTCTCTCTCCCTCTCCCTCTTTCTCCTCTCTCTCTGTCACTCTGCCTTTCAAATAAGTAAAACTAGTTAAATAAACAGATGAAGACTACAATGGCATTCACTGGAACATAAAAATCCAGGGATAATTGAGTCTTCCACTCCATGAGCATGGTGTCTGTCCATTTATTAAATTTTTAAACATTTCTCTCATCAGTGATGTGTAGTTTTATCACAGAAATTTTGCACATTTTGCAAGACTTGCACCTAAGCATTTCATTTGATTTGCAAAAGGCATTCTATTTTTAGTTTCAGTGTTCACTGCTAGCACACGCATGTTGAAATTTAGTTTACTTATCATGTGACCTAGTCATCTATTAATTTTGAAAATATTTTGATAGACTCCATGAGCATTTCCTATGTTGAAAATCACACCATTTGAATATAAGGACAGTCTTATGTCTTCCTTTGTTGTTTGCATGCACAGGCCAGAACTTCCAACACTCTGCTGAAAGAGAGTGCTGAGAGAGGTCCTGATCCTGGAGGCGCCATTGCCTTTCATCTCCAAGTCCAATGTCAAATGCAAGTTGATGGGTGCTTGTTATTAAGCGGAGAAAATTCCTTTCCATTCTTATTTTTTTCTGCAGGTGTTTGACATGAATGTGATGAATTTTGTCAAAAGCTTATTCTGTATCCATTGATATGATTTTTTAAAAAGAATGATTTTATTTATTTGAAAGAGTTACAGAAAGAGGTAGAGCCAGAGAGATAGAGAGAGAGAGAGAGAGGTCTTCCATTCTGATGGTTCACTCCCCAAATTACTGCAATGGCCAGGTCTGAGCAGATCTGAAGCCAGGAGCTTCTTCCGTGTCTCCCACATGGGTGCAGTGGCCCAAGGACTTGGTCCATCTTCTACTGCTTTCCTAAGACATAGCAGAGAGCTGGACAGGAAGTGGAGCAGCTGGGACTTGAACCGGCGCCCATATGGGATGCCAGCACTGCAGGCGGCAGCTTTAATTGCTGTGCCACAGTGCCGGCCCCGATTAATGTGATTCTGTATCTCTTCCTCCTTAGCTTGTCAACCTGGTAGATTACATGAATGAATTTTCAAATACTGAATCAGACTTAATGCTGGGAAGAAAAAACCATGGTCATGTGTACGGGTCTGTTTACATATTGTGGAATTCTATTTGCTAATATTTAGTTGATTATTTTTGCATTTATTCATGAACTATATTGGCCCTGGTATTTTCTTTTAAGATAGTATAATTTTTTTCTTTTTTTGATATCAGAATAATGATGTCTTTATAAAATGAATTGGGATGTATTTCCTCTTCTTCTTTTGCCAGAAAAGGTTGTGTGGGATTGGCATGAAATCTTTAACTATTGAGAATTCTCTAGTGAAACCATACTGGAAATTTCTTCCTCAGGAGTTGAATTGTGAATGCGTTTCCTCTAAGCGGGGGTACGGTTACCTAACTGCTTTCATGTCGCGTGAGTCATGGTGCTTTGTCATTTTGAAGAAGTGGTCCGTTTGTCTAAGTTGTTAAATGCGTGTGGGGTTTTCTGTGGTATTCTCTCATTACCCTCTGATGTCCTAGGGTCCGTAGTGATGTCATTGACTGTAGTGATGTCATTGACTGTAGTGATGTCCTAGGATCCGTAGTGATGTCCTAGGGTCTGTAGTGATGTCATTGACTGTAGTGATGTCCTAGGATCCGTAGTGATGTCCTAGGGTCTGTAGTGATGTCATTGACTGTAGTGATGTCCTAGGGTCCGTAGTGATGTCCTAGGGTCTGTAGTGATGTCATTGACTGTAGTGATGTCCTAGGGTCCGTAGTGATGTCCTAGGGTCCGTAGTGATGTCGTTGACGTTTCAGGTGTGTTTTTGTTTTCTTTATCCCTTCCTGATGCTTTTGGGTTTCTCTTCTTCTGGCATTTCCTGTCTGTCTAGAAGAACTTCCGTTAGTTAATCTTTTAGGCAGAGTGTGCTCATGATAAATTCTTTTGGTTTTCTGTCATCTGAGAAGCCCTCTCTCCACCTCCTTCATTCCTTAGGGTATTGTTCTTTTTTCTGTGTATGGAAAACATTGGGCCAATTCCTTCTGTCATCCATAGTTTCTGTGGAAAAATCCACCGTCACTCTAGCTATGTCTTCACTCTGGGTATGGCTCTTCTCTGGCTCTGTTCAATGTTTCTTTTTGTCTTTGGTCCTTAGAAGTATAATGCGAATTGGCATGGGGTTCTTAGACACTTGTGTGTTGGGCTGTGATACCTGGGTCTTATTTAATCCTCTGAACTATTTTTTTTCTTATTTGGTGTGTGTGTGTGTGTGTATGTGTGTGTGTGTGTGTGTGTGTGTGTTGTTGTCATTGTTAATTTGGTAGTGTTGTTGTCTTTCCTGATACAGCTCCAGAAGAGGAAGGGAACATATGGCTCCATGACCCTCAGGTGCAGGGAGAAGTCCAAGTTTCCCCTTGACTTGTCTCGATCCCAGAGAAGGGGGTTCCTGGTTTCAGCTGGGCACAGACAGAAGTGCTGTCCTATGTTGTCTCCACTGACACCACAGGGTATGGCTGTCGGTGTTGGTTGACGTCTGTCCCTCCCTGGGCACCCTCTGACATCATCCAGCAGGGAGGCAGAGAGTCCTCTCACCATGTTGGGTTGAGAGGGAAACACCAGCTCCCATGAGTCTCCTCTCACACCGTGGGTGTGGGGTGCTAGCTATCAGCCAAGCAGGGGGGAAAGTCCTGGCTTCCTACCTGGCTTTCTGGGATGGTACTCTGGTGAGGTGTTGGGCCACACCTTGGTGTTTCTTTTTGTGCAATAACAAAATACCATGACCTGACTAATTTAAAAAGAACAGACATTTATTTCGCTAAGCTCCAGAGACTGGAAGTCCAAGATGAAGGTGCAGGCTGGTTTGGTGCCTGGTGAGAGCCCAGTCTGTGCTTCCAGTACAGCGTCTTGTTGCTAGGTCCTCCTAGGGGACAAGCGCTGTGTCCTGGCAGAAGGGGAGAGGGACAAAGGACCTACTTAGTTCTCTGCAGCCCTTTTGTTCTATGACCGCCTCAGGGCCTCACCTCTTAGTACTGTCGTGCTGGGGATTAAGATTCAGCACAAGACACTCACACCACAGCAGTCACCTTGTAGGTGCCTCTTATGGGTGAGACCTCAGCCCCCCATCAGTCCCTGCTGATGTGGGTGGAGTGGTGCCACAGTTCCTGGTATTGATTGGAGTGCACTGGTTAGTGTCTGAAGGTCTACTGAGAGCAGGCTTTTGTTGGGGCCTCTCTCCCTCTCCCTCTCCCTCTTCCTCTTCCTCCTCCTCCTCCCTCTTCTGTATCCATTGGCTCTTCTAGGTCTCTGGGTCCTTAAGCTACAAGTCTCTCCTACAGGCAGCTCACTGCTATGTCTTTCTTTGTGTTCTGATATCCTGAGCCAGTCTGCCTTCTCGCCACCTTTCACGGTCATTTTCTGTTTCTTTATGTAGAATGTCTGGAGTTTCTGGTTGTGTTAGGGTGGAGAAATAGGAAAAACCCATCTCTTCCATCTTCTCAGGTTCTCCTTTTTTTGTGGATAACATCCTTGGATTTCATTCTTGGGGCATAGGTCAAGTTCAACTTTGCCCTGTTAAGGGGCAGCCTTTGGCAGCCTGGGCTACGAAGGAAGGAAGCTTTTTTTTGGGCTGAGGAATCACTTTTGTGATGGTTTCTCCTTCACGTCATGGGAGTGCAGTGGATATGATCGGGAGTACAGAAGTCACAGCGCTTAAAGCAGGGGCACCTGATTCAGTGGCTGTGCAGCAGGTGGAGCATCCCCCTGCACTTCTGTGAGCCGACTGCTGGCACCAGGCCTGGCCCCAGCTGGAGACTGTGGGCAGGGAGGGGGAGGGGAGGAAGGCCCCCAGCCTGGCGGTCAACCCTTGTGCCTCTTTCTCCTCCCGCTCCTCCCTGTGGCTGGCCGTGCGGTATGTATAGATGTGTGTCCGTGAACAACTCGGCGGTGCTCATCTGCGGTGTGACATGGACTGGGAGTGCATTTTCCATTGTCACTTTCTCCTTGCCCTTTATCATTCTGACATGAAAATCATGTCGCTGGGGAAATTATTTCTGCACATAATGAGGATAGCTTGCATCCAGGGGGCCTTGAATACAGTTCACGAAGCGAAATACAAAAGACAGCAGTCTAAACATAGATGTCGCCAGAGTCGAGCTCTTCCTGTGAAAACTTGAAAAAAAAACAACAACAGGGAATTGTCACACTTCCCATTGTTCTTCACATGCTTGTTTGGGATCCCATGGCGGCAGCTGCCTGAGCCCTGACATTTCAGAGGGCAAAAGTTGGAAGTTTCTGGACGCTTCTGGAAGCTTCTGGACGTTTCTGGAAGTTTCTGGATGAGGGATGTTCTCGAAGTCATGGTTGCCCTCAGACTTCCTTGAAAATGTGGCGATGGTTGCAGAATTGGGGTAGGGGATTCTTCTAGTAAAACAAACTCAATTGGCTAACAACATCCATGACCCCTACATAACACAGAGCTAAAATACCACCAAGTCTTATTTCTTACTTGAAACACTGTTTCTTAAATGATTTGCCATTTATCAATACTTATCAAAAACCTAAACTACGTGTGGGCAGGTGTGTGACTTAGCAGTTAGGACTTGCCAGTCTCCCACGTTGGAGTGCTTGAGCTTGGTGTCTGGCTCCTGCACCTGACTCCAGCTTCCTGCCAATGCAGACGGTGGAGGGCAGGGGGGATGGTCCAAGTAACTGGGCTCCTGCCGTCTGTGTGGGAGAACTGGCTTGAGTTCCCAGCTCCTGGCTTTGGCCTCAGCCTAACCCTGGCTGTTGTGGGCATTCGGGGAGTGAACTGGGAGATGAGAGCCCTGTTAGTCTGGCACTGTCTCTCCGACAGAAACAAATCCAAAAACTGAACATCAAGAAATGACCATGTATTTGGCCCTCCCCTAGAAGCTGTTGGTAATACAGGGATGAGCAAGTCGAGGACGGAGAGGGCAAACAGAAGTGTATTCCAGCAACTGCTGTGCAATGCGGCTGCCGGAGGCCCTCAAAGGAGTCACCCTTTGAACGGAATCTTGGGGTGTCCAGCAGCAGAGGGGTATCTGTGGGGGGTTGTGCAGGAGGCTGGTGAAACAGGTGAAAACCGGAGCTCCCGGGAAACAGGCTGTGTGGTTAGATGGATCGGGGCAGGTGGATAAGGTCTATGAGGATAAGTCGACTCCAGGAATACTGGGCTTGGTCACATCTCTCAAGGTGCCGGGGAGGAAGGGCTTGGGTCACAGGCCCACCTTTTGGAGAGTGCAATGCCTACAGACTCATTCCCTAAAGGAAGATCACAAAACTGGTGGCTCTGCCTGGGCAGCAGCAACCACGGGCAGGCAGCATAGCCAGGCAGAGCCACAAGGCAGGGAAGTAAGGGGCTTGAGCATTGTAAAGAGGCTGGACTGGCTGGTCAAGGCGACGGAGGAGGGCACGAGGCTGGGAGAGACGAGGTGGAAGAGGCAGGCTGGAAACAGCGGGCGGAAAGCCTCAGCCGCCATGTTTGGAACTGGTCTCAGGGCCCATGGCAGGGGCTCAAAGCAGCAGATCTGGTGAGTTCTATACCTCAGGAGCAGTTCTCTTGATTGTAGCAGGAAGACTGTGGTTGTAAGAGGAAGGATGTGGCCAGAGGGTCAAAGGGAAAGTTGCTTACGTGAAAAGGGGGCGTGGAGAGGGTCTACAATGACGTCATGCTTTACGGGGATGACAGCGAGGGACCCTGCACACTCTGTTTTACCCAGGAGAAAGGACAGGGCACGTGGCGTTTCTCTCTTTGACCTGACACTAAGATGTGCTCTAGGTTCCACGAAGGGTAAGGGAAGCCAGGGCTCTCTCCCCCACTTGAGATCCTGCAGCTCCGTCCGGGCAGCCTTCGCCCCCTACACAGACAGGCTCGGGCCCATTCCCCCACCACGAGGAGGACACTCTTTAGAGGCTGAACCCCCGAGTAAAGGGCTCCGGAACATCTGAATTTGGCTGTCGGATGAGCCTCTGTGGCCGGCATGGAGTGGTTCTCTCCCAGCGAGAGAGGATTTTCCAAAAGGACTTGGAGATACACTCGTGGTGGAAATTGCTCGTGCACACAGCAGCCAAGGGCAAGTATGATGTCTAGGCGGACACGGCGATGGAGCGTGAAGAACAGTGGGCTCTGCGCCCCCTGGCTGTGAGCCCTTGGTCAAGGCCCTTAACTCCCTAAATTCTCGGTTTCTTTATCTGCGAAGTGGAGATGCTCATGGATCCACCCTTCCAGATTTTTACGAGGATTCAAAGAGATAATGCAGGGAGAGACCTTGGACAAGAACCTGGCACACACATCTGATCATGCTGTAATCGTGGTGGCTGTTGATCTGTTACCAAAAACATGGCGGGAGAGGGGCCCAAAGAGCTGGGTGACATTTGCACTTCGCTGCCATCTAGTGGCCGGGACTTTCCAGAAGGTGCTGTAACCCAGGTGCTGCACCTGCAGCACCTGTTATTATGTAGCTGAATGAGCTGCTGTTGATCAGTTTCAGAAGTGAGTCCTGGGTGGGCCAGGGCTGAGACTATTGTATGCAGCTTTATTATTGGCCAGCGTTGTGGAGAGACAAAAAAGGAAATCATACTACCAGGCGTCTGGTGCCTCCTTTCCTTTGGGATGGCCACACGAGGGATCTCTGTGATGGCAGTAGGTGTAGCAGTACAGTGGTTCGGAGGGGGTCGTGGCTTGGGAGTCATTGCCCGGGTGATGTCAGCAAGTCACCTGACCTTTCGGTGGACAGTGAAGTCACCTGCCGGTCCAGCTTGTACAAGCACACACGTCTGTTCTTGCACAGGGCCTGATGCCCAGCAGGTGCCCGGGGACGTGAGCCAGGCCTGTGTTTTCACTTCTGCAGTTTCTTGTGCATCCACAGTTTGTTCGTTCATTCTCTCACTGTTCAGTCGTCCCATCGGTGTCGGCTGAGACCCTGCTGTGTGCCTGTAACAGCTCCTCATGACAGCGGTGGTGGCCGTTAGACACGGGACTCCCAGGACACCTGCGTGTCGAGGAGCAAGCTGTGGGCTGGGCAGAGGGTCTCCTGAGGGGTATCGTTCACATCATAGACACTGCAGTTTTGTACACATCTATCGGCAGTTTTAAGGCAGAGGGGAATTAAGCGTCCTGTTCTTAAAGATACCAGTAGGATGTAAAGATTTCCAGAAGATCAAGGTCAAGTGCCTCGAAGTCCAGGCGTCCCTTCCTGGTTGTCCTAGAACCCTGGCGTGGGCGGGTGGTGGCCCGGAGATGACACAGAAGTCAGTGGGTCCTCCCTCCATCCTGGTGCCTGAGTTGCTGGGGGCCACTGTCAATGGCTGAGGCTGACGGGCGTGATACTGCTTTTTTTTTTTTTTTTTTTAGCTTACCTAGCTAATTGGTCTAACTATCCTCTAACTATCCTCCCCCTCCTCCAATTTTTCTTCTCCTCAGCCTTATGATCTTAAATATTTTCTTACTTCCTTTCACAGGAATTGAGCAAGTTCCTGAAATCCTGCTTCCTTCAGAAAAAAAAAAATCATTGCGCACTATACACTGGAGTGGGGGCAGTTCTGCCCGATTGTGCTCAATGCACGGAGTCTGTGAAGGCTTTGCTGAGAGGTGCTGAGAGAGAAGAAAGAATTATGTGTGTGCTTGGGAAAAGCATACTCAACATTATCATATAAGAAGCGGTAAAATCTGATCTAAACCAACATAACGCTATCTGCATGGAAAGGTCTCTGCTCCATAGAGTAAAAAAAAAAAGAAGTGTTCAAATTTCATGGAAATGGACATGAGCTGTAGGTTCCAATTTCGATGAACTTCTTGGCGCTTCTTAGTCTGTACACTTTGTGTATCATAAACGACATAAAATAAAACTCAGCAAACTCTGGCTGGTGAAACTGCACGGAAGACGGAGTCTGCAGGGGCTCTTGGGGACCCCATGGAATGCTCTGGAATAGAACTGGGCAGTGGGGTAGGGAACAGAGGTGAGGAGACCTAAAGGCTGGGAGAGGTTGAGCTGGTTTCAGACATCTCCTAGAGGAACAAAGCTCCCCAGACAGTGGGGATGAGGGTGGGGATGGCCTTGAGCTTGTGCCAGCTCTGTGCCCGCGGAGGCGCCTCTTCTTACCCCCAGGGAGGAGGAGAGGGAGAAAGGGCCCAGTGGTGGAGCTGCCGCCGCCGCTGCTTCAGCAAAGCTGACGACCCTTTGGGGCCAGCTGACGCCTCTCTGGGCCCTGCCTTCCTGCTTCCTGCTGGTCTGGAAGCTTCCTGGATAGAAAGCGTCTTCCTTGCTCCTGCTTGGCAGCCAGTTTCACAGGCGACTTCTCCTTCATTTAGGAGTGCTCTGCACACCCGCCAGGAGAATTTCCTAACAGTTGGTGGGAGTGTCACTGGTCAGGTTCGGGGTCTTGCCTCTTGCACGTTTCCTGTCCAACCGCCCTTGTCGAGCAAGGAGAGAGGTTTCTGCTTCCACGCGCCCAAAAGACCAGAGTGCTTGTTTGTCGTTGGTTTTTGACTTTGAAAAGTTTTTGGCTTAAAAATGCGGTTTTTTGCCTCTTAAATGTGGGAAGTTCTTCTTTCCTTTGTTCTATAGGTTTGGTTTATGGTTAAGTTTGGCCCAGGTTACTGTGGTAGGCTTCATTTCTTGTGGGTCCTAGCCTAAGATGGTATACATTTTGGAATTTGTTTCTAAGCACTCAAGTTAGGGAAGAAATATCCACACGATTAGAATCACACAGTGGGAGTGCTGGCCCTCAGCTCGCATCTTCAGAGTGTAGCAGAGTGTAGCAATTGTCTAAGAGTCTGGTTCTTGTTCACGGTCATTGTGTGGGTGCCACGGTGCATCTGTCTTGAACCAGGGAGCCCTGTGTCGAGATTCTGTGATATTTCATCTCTCCAATCTGCAAAGGCAGGCTGGGGTCCCGAAGGGCAGTGCTTGAATCCACTCTCCTGGTGGGATGCGTGTGCGTTAATGTTCCTCCTGATGGCTTGCCCAGGAAGTATAAGGCGTAATCAGACCATAAAACCTCCCTCCAGAGAGGAGTTCCTCATTTCAGCTACAGAGGAAGCAGATAACAGACGGCTATTTACTCCTCAGAAAGATAAGGGAATGAGTTTGATTCCTCATTAAAAGCTTCATGGTCTAAGTCTTTAAAAAAAAAAAAAAGGCCCGGGTCTTTGCTTATTAAGTTACATAAACAAGGTTTAGTGCCATGGGGGGAGAATGGAAACTCTTGGTGTGATCTATAATTAGAAAATTTCCATACAGATAATCAAAACAGGGGCTGTGGGCCACTTCCTGGCCCCTCACCCACAGAGGCTGAGCCATTGGTGGTGGGCAGATAAGCAAACACCCACCAAGGAGAGACGGCCTGAGCCAGGCAGGCTGTTAGCTGTGACAGCGGCTCAGCCTGGGACCAGCAGCACGGAGTGTGGCCCTGAGTTCCCTCCATGAACTGCAGTTAACACGGCGAGAGGACGGGTACGTGGGGGCCCAGACAAAGGCCCAGCGTGTGTGGAGGAATCTGGGACCACGTCCCAAGAGGGACATCAGGAATGGGGATGTTTAACCTCCAGAAAGCTCGACAGAATCACAATAACTGACTTTCAGTGTTGGCAGGTTTTTAAAAATTTATTTGAAAGGCAGAGTTGAGAGAGAGAGAGAGAGAGAGCGAAATCTTCCATCCATTGGTTCACTCCCCAGATGGCCACAACGGCCGGTGCTGGGCTGATCTGAAGCCAGGAACCAGGAGTTTTTTTTTTCAGGTCTCCTATGTGGGTCCAGGGGTCCAAGGACTTGGGCCGTTGGCCACTGCTTTCCCAGGTACATCAGCAGGGAGCTGGATCGGAAGTGGAGCAGCCAGGACTTGAACCTGCGCTCGTATGTGTTGCTAGCATTGCAGGTAGTGCCTTTACCTGCTGCACCACAGTGCTGGCCCCTCAGTGTTGGCAAACCTTTAAGACTCTTCTAAGCGGCTGCAGAAGTCCACACGAGGGTTAATGAGAGGCCACTGCTGGGCAGCCTGTTAAATTAGTTGTGGTCTGTCCATGCAGCACTGTCAGTCCCTACCCCAGGATGCGGACTACGTTCACAGTACAGTATATAGAATTTATAGATGCATTTACTTATTTATTTATAGTTCTTCAAAAGGCAGAGTGACAGAGAGAGAGAGAGTGAGAATGAGAGCGAGAGAGAGAGACCTTCCACCTGCAGGTTCACTGCCCAAAGGGCTGGGCCAGGCTAAAGCCAGGAGCCAGGAATTCCATGCCAGTCTCCCACATAGATGGCAGGGACCCGGGTACATGAGCCTCTGCCTGCTGCCTCCCAGGGTGCATTAGCAAGAAGCTGGATTGGAAACCGGGTAGGACTCGAACCGGCAGAGTGAGATGGGAATCAGACGTCTCACCGGGCAGCTTGACGTATGACATCACAGTGCTGTCCCTACAAATGAAAAACTGCTCTGTCATCAGAAGGCTACAGAGAAGGGGATCCTGTTTGTGTATGTGTATTTGGATCTATAACTTCGTATGGAAATAGAAAATGTGTAGAGGAGGTAACACCCACCATTCCACGGCGTTACCTTTGGGGAGTAGAGTTTGGGGGGGTTTCTGCCACGCTGTGCTCCTGCTGCGTGTTGAGGTTCTTCGATGTAGACCATTACGTGCTAATACTTACAACCCTGCTAGACCAGGATCTTGGGCCCCAGAGCGGAAGTTAGGGTATTTCTTTGTTTCTTTCTTTATTTTTTTTTTTATTTATTTATTTTTTTTTTTGACAGGCAGAGTGGACAGTGAGAGAGAGAGACAGAGAGAAAGGTCTTCCTTTGCCGTTGGTTCACCCTCAAATGGCTGCTGCGGTCGCCGCACCGCGCTGATCCGAAGGCAGGAGCCAGGTGCTTCTCCTAGTCTCCCATGCGGGTACTTGGGCCATCCTCCACTGCACTCCCTGGCCACAGCAGAGAGCTGGCCTGGAAGAGGGGCAACCGGGACAGAATATGGCGCCCCAACTGGGACTAGAACCCGGGGTGCCGGCGCTGCAAGGCGGAGGATTAGCCTAGTGAGCCGCGGCGCCGGCGGAAGTTAGGGTATTTCTAAAGGCGGAGCGTCCCTTCTCCAAAATGCCTGGGGCAGAAGTGCTTTGGATTCTGGAATATGCACCCCCCCACACGATGAGTATCTGGGGGATGGGGCGGTTTACATTTCACGTGCACCTGCTACACATAAACTGATGGCGGTGTCAGGCAATGCTCTCCGTGTGCTGGGGTGTGGAGTGTGACCCACCATGGGAAGGCAGGTGCAGAGTTTCCCAGGATCCATAGTCTTGCTGCTCCTGCTGCCTTCTCTTCAGACATCCTGTTTCTTGTTGTTATTGGTCAGGAGGGGAGGAGGGCAGATAAGGAGGTTGAGCATCCCTGACTCGGAAATCCAAAGTCTGAAACGCTCCCAAATCCAACGTTTCTGAGAACTGCCACGGTGCCACGAGCGAGAACTCCACACGGGGCCGCGTGGGGCAGGCCGCAGCCCAAGCGCAGGTGCACACGTGGCCTATTCAGCAACCCCGAGGGACAACGGACCTCCCCTGTTCATCTAGCCGTCGCCTACAAGTCTTGTTTCCTGCACAAAGTTATTTAAAATGTTGTGTAAAATTGCCATCAGCTGATGTGTATAAGGCACATATGAAACATAAGCAAAATGTGTGTTTAAGCTTGAGTCCCATCCCCAACATAGCTCGTCATGCAAATACCCTAAAATCTCCAGAAAAAGTCCCAAACCTGAAACGCACCAGGCCCCCTGCATTCCAGATAGGGCATCCTCAGCCTGAACCATCCTCAGGAGCTTTTTCCTAAGTGACCAACTGTTGCAGGCATTGTGCCTCACATATGCAATCCTTACATTTTCACAGGCATTGTTGCTGGTCCCATTTTATGGATGAGGAAAGTGAGGCAAACCAAGGTCAAGCAACTTGCCCAAGGTGACGGGGAGCTTTCAGATGCCGCCGCCTGCTTCCCATCTATTTGATCCATCCCTAATCACAACCCAAAAGCGTGAGTTTGGAAATGACCTCCTTTCTAACGATGGTTTCTGATGAGTTGAAGCCAGCCACATGTTGAAAACACACTCATTTCTCTTCCTGATCCTAACCAGAGGGAGGCTTCGCAAGCTGGCCCTGTGCGTTCTCTGCCTTCCTGGCGGAGGTGGGTGGCACCAGGACGCCTGCCTGCGTGGGTGGGGTGGGAAGAGGGGAGGGTGTGGAGGGTGACACCTACTCAGACCTCAAGTGCACACAGCACTCCCCCACGGGGAAACACAATGCCTTCTGCCCCAGACAATGGCCTTGAAAACCGCTATTGTTCAGAGGTGGGATTTTCTAAATTCCTTGATTTCCCCCTAAATACACAAAGGAAAAGGCCTTGCTTTCCTAAGGGGCTGAGAAAGCCTGGTTACGGGCTCAGCGCTCTGCCATGCAACCGGGTAGTAGACGGATATCCCACCCCTTCCAGCCCGGCGCAGGGGCCTGGCCCCCTCCGGGGTGGGGCTTCTCAGGGGGGATTTATGAGGGCTCTTCAAAAAGTGTGTGGAAAAATGGAATTAAAAGATAGAGTTATTATGGTGGAAACACTTTTGAAATCCAGGCATAGCTTTTTCCTAAGAAGAATTTTCCATGAACTGTTTTTCAAATTTATTTACTTGTTTGAGTGGGAGAGAGAGAGAGAGAGAGAGAGGAGATTCAGTTCACAAATGCCTGCCATGGCTGGGGCTGGGCTGGGCTGGGCTGGAGCCAGAAGCTGAGAACTCAACCCAGTTTGCCACATGGGTGCAGAAACCCCCGCGATCCATCGCTTGCTGCTTCACGGGTCTGCATTAGCAGGAAGCTGGAGTTAGGAGCTGAGCAGGGACTTGAACCCCGGTGCTGCAGGTGTCTTAACCAGGTTCTTAACCACCCAGCTGAGTGCCCACCACTACAGGAACTCCTTGTACGCATGGGTTTCAAAGATTTTTTTTTTTTTGCACAAACTCCTCTCTTAATTCACTGTTCCATGAACTTTGTGAAGCTCCCATGTAGGTCAGAACCAGCGAGAGGCGTATCAGGGAGTGAGAGGGCTGGGACTTGCCCCTGCCTCTTGGGTACAGAGGCCCTCAGTGCACTTGGGTTAGCCTTGGTCACCTGCTGACTGAGGACTGGGGATGGCGGTGGCAGGCGTCTGCTGGAGTCTGTCCTGAGGGGCCGGGGAGTGGCAGGGTCTGGATCACAGTGTGGCCACAGAAGGAGTGCGTGGAGCGAGAGCGCCTTGCCCTCTCCCCTCCCCCGGCCTTCTTGTGTGTGGACTGGGGGCCTATGCCAGCCGGGCGATTGAGACTGGGTCTCTGTAAGACCCCTGAGGTTGGGAAGCTGAGTGAGGGGTGACTGTAGGGGTTCAAACTGCAGGTACCCGGGTGAAGGCAGTGTGGACTCTCTGGGGGCCGCTTTCCAATGCTGAGGGGAGGGGCAGCCACTCTGCTTCCGCTGCATACCCAGGCCTCACGCAGACACAGCCAGCCCAGGACTGGCTGAAAAACAGACCAAATGTTATCCGGACGAGCACTGTCCAATCGGATGTTCCGTGAAGACGGTGAACGTTCTGAAAACCCAGTATGGCGGCCACCAGTCACTGGTGCCTGTTAAATGCTCAAAATGCAGCTGCTGTGGGGAGAAACTACCTTTTTTCTGTTTTCCTCCAGTTTTAGCCATTATGTTTTATTGTAAGAAAGAATTTGAAATGTTAGACAGTATCGCTATTAATCCTCAAATGTTAACAAGTTACTTGCGTATTGTCTTTGGGTCTTTATTCTCTTGAATATCCATTTTTACCTTTTTAAAATCAGAGAATACACACGAGATAAAAGTCCATGTTTAGGGGCATTGTTTGGCACACTTGGGACACCAGTGTCCCGTATCAGCGTGCGTGGGATGGAGTCCCGGCTGCAGGCCCAATCCAGCTGCCTGCTAATGGGCACCCTGAGAAGCAGCAGGTGCCGGCTCAAGTGCTTGGATCCCTGCCATGCATGTGTGAAACCCGGATGGTGTTCCAGGATCCTGGCTTTGACCTGACTCAGTCCTGGGCATATTGTGGCCATCTGGGGGCTGAATCAGTACATGGGAAATCTCTCTCTCTCTTCTCTGCCTTTCAAATAACACAAATAAATCAAATTTTAAATCAACTTTTAATGAGTTCACTTCCAAGAATTTCCAGGAAGACCACGAAAATGTTTCTGAGTACAGAGCACTGAAAATAAACTGATTTTTTTTCTGAGGGGTCAAAAGCGAAATCGAATAGGACAGATGTGGAGGGGGTCGAATGCAAGCGTTGACTAATGAAGCTTTAAAGTTGAGTAGGTGCAAGTCGCTGCAACCCCTGGGAGTGCATATCCCAGGGAGCAGATCAGGTCTTGGATGGATCAGTTCACGTCCTGGATGGAATGGTATTTTAAAGTAGAAGGGATGGGGAAGAAAAATGGGCTAGTTACACCGCAAATGCGACAGTGGTTGTCAGGGGTCGGGAGAGAAACTTGTGAGTTCTTCTAGGTTATTGCCCCTGAACACGTGCATTGTTGAAAAGTCTGGAAAATACAGATGAGCTGAAAGCAAACGTTAGCAAACACCTCCGGTCCCGCCAGTTCCCTTTGGGTTTTAAAACGAATCCACCTGTTGTGTGTGTGTGTGTGTGTGTGTGTGTGTGTGTCTTTCCAAGGGCGGAATGACAGCATCCCCTTGTCTTATAGTTTGCGATTTTTCCCCTCTGAATTCTACCACAAATAACCCCCAAATGAAAAGTACAAACAATGCTTTGCCAAATATCGCGTTGCTAATCTTGGGCACACAACCACGCGCTGATGCTGATGCTGCGTCCTTCATCCCAGGAACCCCGATTTCTCCTGGGGGGTGCAATGGCCTCTTCCTGCACCCCACCAACCTCCCTGCTCCCTCCCTCCCCCACCCAACCTCACCTTGCCGGAGGCGGGAGGAGGAGGAGGCACACCACTGGCTCCCTGCGGTCCAGCAGGGGTTTCCCAGTGTCCTGCGGGGCACTGGGGTTCTCCGCTTACCTCCACTGCAGATTTAAGAGGTGCAGGGGCCATCGGTCGTTTCCTGTTTAGGGAAGCCTCGTCTTTCCTCACCTGTCTTTCCTGTGCCCTCTTCCTGTCTCTGCCTGCGTGGGCCCCCGCGGTTTCCTGCTCTGGGCCCCCCCATGGAGGCTTCTCTGAGCTCCTAGTGGAGCCGGGATGTCTCTAGGCTTCCCACCACTGGGAGGAATGCGTAGCCCGTTTTTTAGCTACATGTAAGTTACAAAGCCCTGCTTCCATCTGATCCGCCGCCCTGATCCCATTCTCTCGGTGGCAAACCCTTGCTCTAAGGGGCGCCGGCCCCTGAGAGAGGTTCCCTGAGCAGAGCAGGAGGAGCAGGAATGAGTCGGTCCTGGCTGGGAGCTGCCTTCCCAGGGGCTGAATCAGCGCCTCGTGTGGAAGCCAGAGTGCGGCAGAGGTGACCGGAAGCATTGCCGTGTCAAGGACAGTGTTCCAGAGAGCCAGGCTGAGAAGCCACAGGCCCTCGGAGGGGGTCTCGTCCCCCGGAGCCACGGTTGTCACTGGAGACCCAGCCTCTGGTGTCTGGCAGCCAGCACACACGTCCACGTGTGTCATCGCTCACACACGAACCCAGTTGTGCTAGCCTTCGCGGGGGAGGCAGGCAACACCTCTTGCGAGTGCACGCTGATGGCCCAATATTGTGGCTGCGCTCCAAGGCATTTCACACGCTTCCTTCTCTTTCTTTTGTGGCTGCTAGGGAATTGCAAATCGCAATGTGGTGCCCCTTTGTTGCTTGCAGAAGGAAGTATACATATGGACGTGTTTGTGTGCTGGGCACACAGGTGTGTGCAGTGCTGTGATACACACACTGGCTGCATCTTTCCCCACCCACCTGGCAGTGGGTCTTGGAAATCATTTCGCATCACTATATGAAAAGATTTAAAAAATATTTATGCGTGGGATTCTGTTGCATAAAACTCCATGTATAATAATAACCAGGCCTTTGGATCAACCTTTAGGTAATTTTTAGCTCCCCCACCCCCTGTGGACTTTTACAGAGAAAACTGCAATACATGACCTTGTCGAGTTCGCATGCGTGCAGTTGGAAAAGCTGGGTAGAAGACAATTGATTACAAGCTTCGTTTTGACAAATGTGCGTTTGTCTCTGTGGAGGACTTGGAGTTAGCACAACCGTAAGCAACTCTCTTCCCTTCAGTCTCCTAGCTCGGTGTAGCCCGGGCATGGCTGTCTCGGCAGATCTGATCACCCAGTGCCACCGTTGAGTTACACTGCTTGGTCTTATTACTATAGTTAAGGCTTGATAATAACTACTAAGGTTTAAAAATGATTGATGTATTTGAGAGGCAAGGAGACAGAGGCAGAGAGGAAGGGAGAGAGAGAGAGAGAGAGAGAGAGAGAGAACCTGTCTGCTGGTTCACTCCACAGATGCTTGCAATGCCCAGAGCTGGGTCAGGCCAAAGCCAGAGCTGGGAGCTCAGCCCAGGTCTCCTACGTGGGCGGCAGGGACCCAACTCTGATGTGGGAGTATCTTACTGCCAGGCCAACTGCCCCCCCAGCCATAGAACTGTTAATGTAAATGGTAAGTCGTAGCTGCTGAAGCATTTTCACGTGTCTTCTCATTTAATTCTTACAAGGACCCAGTGATAATAAACATTTTACCTGAAGAACAGAGACGAATCTCTCTGGGGGCTGAATGTCTACACAAACTCTTTTCCTTCTCAACACAGTATGGCAGCAGATTTTACAGGTTTTATCATGCCCATTTTACAGATGAAAACACTGAGGTTCAGAATAGTTAAGTGATGCATCAGAAATCACACAGCTGGCACACAAGGGGTTAATGGTGCAATTTTGCAGGTAGACCAGTGTGTTAATTCTGGATCAGCTGTTTTCACTAGCATGAACATGGGTGAGTTCATTAATATGTAATGTGTGCTGATGAATATGTAAAACACAGACTTGAAGTACCGCCCCATAGGGGCGTGTCAAAATCAATCAAGATAATGTATGTGGTAGAACACTGCTTGGCATAAAGCAAGCCTTAAACATGTATGCGTCTGTGTATGCATAGGTGTGTGTGTCTGTGCATGCCTGGTGGTGCATACACATGTAGGTGGCCATAAACACACGTGCGTGACGCGTGTGTGCGTGTAGTGCATGCGTGCGTGTGCGGGCCACAGCTCATTCCCAGGCTGCTGGCTTCCTGAGCTCCCGCTCGCTCATTGTCGCTTCCAGTGACTCAGTATTTCCCGGGGCAGCGAGATTCCACTGTCTGACCCAGTTCTTACCTTTGTGTGAGTGGGGGAAGGGCAGGAGCCCTGCGGGGACGTCCCCAGGACTCCTGGAGCCTACACTTTCCGCCAGGCTTGGGCCGACGGGATGCTCTTGCTCTTTCGACCTGAGCCTCTCTCCCACAGCTGGGCCACTGTGGCTGCTTCTGGCAGTTTCTTTGAGGTCTTGCAGCAAAATGAGCTTAAGTTGCATGGTTATGTGAAATAAAAATAGGGCAACACTCACAACCCAGGGTGGCTATGGATTAGGTCGGGCTAGTCCTAGTGTGTTCAGCTGGCTCCCAGATCAAAAACAAAAATTATAAGTCCCATACTAAACCATGGCTGTGAGATGGTGCGGATCCTCTGTGACTGCAGAATGGGCTTTATTCTGTCCCATTTGGGAAAAGCGACAGGAAGTAGGTGATCAGGAAATGCAGGAACAATGGGCTTTTCCTGGAAGAGCAGCCCGAGGCCGTGACTAAGCGTTCAGACGCGCTGGCCTGGGCAGGCAGGAGCCATGGCGGGAAGGGGGGCCTCGGACAAGGCCATCCGTGGCTTATTTCGTCCTCTGTGCATGGTAAAAATAAAAGCAAGATCCTGGCAGGGTCACCTCGGACCTGGAACCCCAAGTCGTTTGTTAGCAAAAGCTGCTCCCCCCCACCACCACGAAGCCTTGAAAATGACCTTGGTGTTGGGCAGAAAAGGCCGTGGTGGGGGGGCTGCCTTCATTTGCGTTGAGGAAGGGAAACTTCTAGAGGTAGTACCACCGCCAAACGGGGATGGTTTGCTGGCCTGTTGGCGCCCCCACCCCTGCCCCCGTCTCCTAAATTCTGTTCCCCTGAATTCTGTTGGTTTGAAAAGCCTTTGGTTGCCACACAGTTGCTTTCTCTCTTTAAGTAACCAGGGGCTGGTGCCGTGGCGTACCAGGTAAGTGGCATAGCAGGTAAAGCCGCTGCCAGCATCCCACATGGGCCCTGGCCCGAGTCCTGGCTGCTCCTCTTCCGATCCAGCTCTCTGCTATGGCCTGGGACAGCAGCAGGAGATGGCCCAAGTGCTTGGGCCCCTGCACCCGTGTGGGAGACCTGGAAGAAGCTCCTGGCTCCTGGCTTCAGCCTGGCCCAGCCCTGGCCATTGTGGCCATTTGGGGAGTGAACCAGCGAATGGAAGATCTCTCTGTCTCTCTGTATCTCCCTGTCCCTCTGCAACTCGGACTTTCAAAATCAATCAAGCAATCAAAAACAATAATTAATGGGGATTTGTCCAAAGGAAGCACCCCATGTTGCCGCACGCACCCCAGGTCACGAGGGCGGTCCCTCCAGCCACCAGGCAGGTCCTTGCCATTGCTCTTCCCGCAGCCTTGTTCCCTGGGTTCTCCCAGGCTCTGTGCAGCGCTGGAAGCTTCTGCAAGCCCTCCAGCCTCACCCCAGAACGTGAAGGGGCTGGGGGCCTCAGCACCTTTGTGCCAGGGCCCTGGGTACAAGGCAGTCCCCTTCCAACGGGCATCAGCTCTAAGCACAGCTGATGTTTTTCTTCGATGGAAAATGTTTACAATACTTGTATCCCCTCCTCATGTCACACCCCGGGGGCCACCACTGAAAAACAGGAAGTAGTGTGTATTCCTCCCTGTCTGTCCTTCCCTGTGCGACTGATTACATCTTTAGCTACTCTCTTAGCAAAACGAGATGCAGTCTGTTGGTATTTTTTAAGCCTTGATTTTCCAACTTAGCACTTACGAGTTCTTCCTTTTTAAAACTGCTTGCCAGCAGATAGGAACAACTGTAAAATGGTACAGTCTCTTTGGAAAACAATGGCGGCTTACTGTGAAGTGCAACCCAAGTTTAACCCATCGCTCGCCAGTCCCACCGCTGCTGTTTAGCCCTGTGGAAGAAAACACGGCCAAGTCTCGTGCAGAATATTTGGATCAGTCTCATTCTTGGTAGTGCGGAAGATGGAGACAGCTCACATGTCCGTCAGTTGGTGAAAGACCGAACACATGACGGAGCGGCCGCCCTGTGGCCCACTACTCAGCAGTAAAAAAGGAACAAGGTGTAAACACACACGCAGTGACACCAGTGACTCGAAAGCCGTGTGCTAAGAGGAAACTCCGACCCAGAAGTCTCCCTGGCACGCTGTGCTCTATGCAATGGTCTAGAAAAGTCAGACCAGCGGCTGCCTGAGCCTGGATGAAATAACCTGCTAAGGAGGAGGCTTTTTAGGGTCATTGGGAAGTTCTTGATTCCACCACTGCATGTAATTGCCGGAATTCATCAAAGTGTACACCTAGAGTTGATGAATATGTAAATGATACCGCAACAAAATCAAAAATGACAAGATAATAAACATGGTTGTGAAACAGTTGGCGTTTGGCGCCGTTCATTGGATGCTGCTTATTTTTCTAGGCACTTTAGAAGTATTAACCTGTTCGTCTGTGTGGTAACCTGTGACGTCACCACCTCTCTCATCCCCATTTCGCAGAGTCAGACGGAGGCCCTGAGATCTTCAGTAATTCGCCCAGGATCACAGCACGCTAACGCAATCCAGTTCAGGTAATCTGGCTCCACCGGGCTGGGCGTTTTGGGGCAGTGGGCTAAGCTCCCTCTTGTGGAACCTGCATCCCACATCGGAGGGCTGGTTTTGAGTCCTAGCTCCTCTGTTTTGGATCCGGCTTCCTGCTGATGTGCTAGGAAGACAGCAGACGATGGCCCAAATAATTGGGTCCCTGCCACCCACGTGGAAGACTGGGATGGAGTTCCTGGTTCTGGCTTCAGCCTGGCCAGCCCTGGCTCTTGTGGGCATTTGGAGAGGGAACCAGTGGATGGAAGATACACCTCTCTCTCTTTCTCTCTCATTTCCTAGAAGTTGGTCAAAGACTAGGTGAGTTTACATTTTCCCTTAAAGTTCCTATTTTTCTACTCACCATGGTCATGAACTTGAGGAACTGCGAGCCTGCTCGTGGCACCACGTCCTGTGAGAATTCTGTCGCCATGGGCCGGGGAGGTTGTGCCCTAATCTTGGGATCCAGAACAAGCCAAAACCACCAAGTCCGTCTCTGTCCTCTCCCAGTCGAGAGAGGGCTTTGTGCTCCTGGAACAAAGCTGAGTATTCCTGGGAGCGCAATGTTACTAGAAGGTGGAGTTCCTGAGCAATGGTTTCTACAGTTTCAGTTCTTCCTAAGGTTTTAACATGTTCTGTGTTAAGGAATACCATCTCGCTCTTTTTCAAGCGTTTGCTTAGCGGATATTCTGCAAGGAGCAACCAAGCTTTACTTAAAATATAAACACAGTGTGGGCATGCAGCGAGCGGTGAGAGCGACGTGTAGATTTCCTAGACTTCTTCCGTTCTTCCCTCTCTTTCTCTGTCCCGCCGCCCCTCTGCTGCCTACCAATGAGTTAACCTTGTGGAAGTTACTTGGTCCTTTTAAGTCAAGTTTCCTCCCCCGGAACAAAAGTATCCCATCCTGCAGACTGAAGCAAACCATTCATGTGAACGTTTGTCACTGTGCCCAGCACACAGAGGCGAGAACCAATGCCAGCAGGCAGCAGTGACCACCGCACACGCCACGGTTAGGGCAGGCTGGCGAGTGAGCCGCCAAGCTGGGCTCGGTGCTGCCCAGGGGAGCCTTGCTGGCAGAGGCAGAGCGATGCGGAACACAACAGGGCTGCTTAGCAGTGGGGAGAATGCAGGGCGACTGGCCTCTGCTGTCACCCCCTCCGCCTCCCTCCCGGCTTCGGGGACCCTAGCCTCCCCCTGGCCTTCCCCCTGCCTGCCAGGCTCTGTCCTCAGCCTCCCCCAGCCTCTCCCTGGCCACCTGCCAGTGCTAGGTAGTTACAGAAACCAGCAGGATGATGAAAGATAGATGGGCAGGAAGGGGGCGGGGTTGCTTGTTGTTACTTTGTTTCCAGGGCAAGAGGCTGGGGGAGGCCCGCAGATAACTGGGTCCTGTTGGTTGGAGCTCCCCGGTGGACTTTGTGAATTCCCAGTTAATTGACTGTGTGTGCCGACAAGACAAACTGCACTTGGGAGAGTCTGCGTGGGTCACCTAGGCAGTGTGTGCCCCCACAGCCTGTCTGCCTGGTGTGGGAGCAGCCGCACCAGCTGCGAGAGCCTGGAGGGCAGGGTGGCGCCCCCTCGCAGCTGGGCCAGGGGTGTATCTGGGACAGAGGCAGAAACTGTTGCTTCCAACAGGACTCTGGGTTGGATCCGTAGCTCCCGCTGTTCGGCATCCTCCCGTAATTAAGAATTGGCTCCGGCCCAGTGGCATGGGAGCCTTGGAGAATTAACACGTGGGAGTTTGGGTAAGGTTTGGATACTTCCTATTACCTGGAGGTAACTCTTAGGTCTCTGGGACTAGCCAGGAAAGCTTGTGAAAAGAGCTCCTTTGTTGATATTTGGGCTCTTGTTTTATCGTATTTGGCGCAGTGATCCAAGGAAAATAATAATTTTTACTTTTCTGGGTTGTTTAAGGGCTGGATCCAGAAGCTAAGGAACTCAATACTAAAACAGGACTCGAAAAGTGGATGAGTGGAGGCTCCCCGCTCTGCCTCCCTGAGCGACGAGGGAAGGGTGGTGTGGCCTCCACGGCCTGGCCTGCTCAGTGCCCTTCCGCCGCACCCGGCCTCTGCCGTCTTCCTTGGGAGAATCTCTGATGCTGATCTTAGGGCTCTGAGATCTTACGGCACTGCCCTGTGGCTCTAGTGGGCACTCGGGTCAACCAGTGAGAACCCCGTGTCCCTCTGGCCACGGCCGCCGGTTCTGGGGCCCTGAGCAAGGCCAGGTCAAACCAAGACCATGCCAATGATCTTGCTGGGGCTGTGGGCAGAGAGATCACTTCTTTCAGTTGTGACGGTGAGGCTGGCAGGGGTGTACCCAGGGCTTCTGGGCTCCGTCTTGCCCGCAGAGGAGAGCTTCTGGGGCACAGAGGTGAGCACAAAGAGGGGAGGGGGCTGGGACTTCGTGGTGCAGAAGATAAAGCCGCCAACATCCCATAGCACCAAGCACCAGTTCGATTCCCGTCTACCCCACTTCCAATCCAGCTCCCAGCGGATGCGTCGGAGGGCAGTGGATGATGGCCTAAGACCTGGGGCCCCTGTCCCTCACTGTGGGAGACTTGGACGGAGTTCTGGGCCCCTGACTTCAGCCTGGACCGACACCAGGAGTTGTGGCCATAGAAGGCATCCCTTCATAGAAGGGTCTATTCATAGAAGGTCTCTCCCCTCTCTTTGCCCCAGTTACTCTGCCTTTCAAATACATGCACAAATAAATAAAAAGCTAAAAAAAGAAAAAAAGGAAGAGTCGGGAGATGGAGACCAACTCCTGGTGACGCCATGAGTGTCTGGATCCAGCCATCCGAGCTTGAACTTCCTGGATGCTTCTTCTATGAGCAAATAAGCTATTTTTTTTTTTTTGCTCAAGATAGTTTGAACATTAAAATAAAAAAACACTAAGAATTTAAAATCCAAGTATTCTATACCCAGAAAAGCAGACTCCATCCAAATATGAACATATAACCTAGAAGAATGTGATGTTACAATATTCTGTTCATTTTCATGGTGTTGAAACAAGAAGATTCCCCGGATGGGGCACTGGCTCCCTATTGGCCCGCCTCCAGAGCAGGTCAGGATGAGAAACCCTATGCCTGTTTCTCTTCCCTCCCCAGCATGCTTTTGACAACCACGTGGTGTTGAGATAGCCCGCGTGCCAGTATAAATCCGCCGCCTGTCCAAGCTTATCGCGTCCCGCTGGGTCTCTGTTCTGCAGACTAGGTGTCCCTGCTCCCTCTTTGGTCTCCACTCCACGCATCCCGTTCCTGATCTGGAGCCCCGGACGCGCCAGATTTCAGGAGAGTGTCTCCCTGCCGGGGCACATGAATCACAGTGGCATCTCTGATTGCCTGTGCCCCGCAGGCACCCTCCAGGTCCCCTGGGGGAGAGCTGGGAGTGGGGAGACGCGTGCGCAAGTGTGGCGGTCATATAGAGAGGCAGAAATGAGGCCGCGGAGCCCAGCAATGGCAGCAGGAGACGACCTCAGCCCTGTGTGAGAAGATCCTTTTCCCCAGAGAGCCGGGCTAATGTGGCCTGGCTGTCACCACGAGCCGAATCCTAGACCCTTGATGTGCGAGGGTGAGATAGAGTTTGGCTGATTGCCAAGGGGCGCCAGCTTTGGAACGCCCTGGCCCTGCATGCCCAGACTTTCCACTGCAGGAAAACTAATCGATTGCAGAACTTCTTGCACATTCTGCAATGGTGTGCCGTGGTCAAATGAGCCCATCACAAGGTTTGGTACTGAAACTTGAACCCCGTGCAGGCCAGGCAGCCCGCAGCCCGGCCACTGTGTCTAGTGGACTTCGTGGGCCTGAGCCGTCCCATCCTAGGCCCCCATGCATGTGAATTCTGGGTGCTCAGCTGCCAGATCTTCAGAGGCGCCCGGAGATGCTGCAAACCCGGAAGTCACGAGGTTGCAACTTGTGACTCAGTGGTGCCATCGAGGTGGTGCAGGTGGCTGGTTACTGAGTTGTGTTCGGACTTCATTCAGTTCACTCTGAAAAGAACCCAGCATGTGGTTCCCAGCCCAGGTTTCAGTGTCAGGCCGACCTGGGTCTGGGCCTGGCCTCGCCACTTGACCTTGTCTCGTGACCTTGAGGTCTTTGAGATACAGTTTCTGCATCTGCCTAAGGGTGGGGCTGGATGGAGTAGTCTGAGGTTGAGTGACATAGAGCTCTTAGCGGCTGTGCAAAAGGTTTGTTCATTTATTGGGAAGTCAGAGTTACAGAGAGAGAGGGAGGGGAAGACACACACACACACACACACACACACACACACAGATCTCCTATCCGCTGGTTCACTCCCCAGATGGCCACAATGGCCAGGGCTGGGCCAGGCTGAAGCCAGGAGCCAGGAGCTTCCTCTGGGTCTCCCACACGGGTGCAGGGGCCCAGGCACTTGGACCATGGGCAGCGGGCTGGATTGGAAGTGGAGCAGCCCAGTCTCTAACCAGTGCCCATGTGGGATGCTGGCATCACAGGCGGTGGTTTTACCTGCTACGCCACAATGCCAGCCCCTAAACGTGCAAGCCTTGAATAACACTGGCCGTTCTCCAAGCAGAACCGACAGGAATTCACGGAAGATGCTGCTTAGCATTCCCCAGGAACGTAAAGTCAGAGACAACAGGATTGTGAAGGAGCAGAGAGTGCAATCCTGGCTCTTTTCCAGTCGTGAGCCTTTGGCCTTGGTTTTCTGATCTGTCAAATGGGGATTTAAGGCTGCCTGTCCCAGAGGATTCTGAGGAAGACGAATGGAGATTGCATGTTTGATAACTGAGCTGACATTCCGATAGCGTTTGCAACAGAGCCTGGCACACAAGGGCCACGGAGCGAAAGCTTGTGATGCTACTGAGCGGCCAAGCTTTAACAGGTCTTCGATTGTATCACTTACAACTCTAGGAGGTGACTTCCAAAAGTTCACGCGCATTGCGTAGTACGAACAAACTATGCAAAAGTTCTGCACCAAAATACATGTATCTTCTACTTGGATTTTCCCCATGAACTTTTTTTTTTTTTTTTTGACAGGCAGAGTTAGACAGTGAGAGAGACAGAGAGAAAGGTCTTCCTTCCGTTGGTTCACCCCCCAAATGGCCGCTATGGCCGGTGTACTGCACTGATCCAAAGCCAGGAGCCAGGTGCTTCCTCCTGGTCTCCCATGGGGTGCAGGGCCCAAGCACTTGGGCCATCCTCCACTGCCTTCCTGGGCCACAGTAGAGAGCTGGCCTGGAAGAGGAGCAACCGGGACTAGAACCTGGCGCTCTCCCCATGAACTTTTTGAAGTACCTGGTACGCACACCACGGATCTGTCCGATTCTATTCTCCTAACTTTAATAGCACCTGATGTGTGGGGGAAGGGTGAGGGCTGTTTGGCTCAGCTGCGCAGCCGCCGTTTCAGACACCAACGTCCCATTATGGATGTGTCTGGGTCTGAGTCCCAGCCCTGCTGCCATCCCAGGGCCCTGCGCCCTGGGAGGCAGCAGGTGATGGCTCGAGAAGTCGGGTTCCTGCCACCCACTTGGGGGTCCTGGGTGGAGTTCCAGCTCCCGGCTCAAGCCTGGCCCAGCCTTGGCTGTTGTGGGTGTGTGCGGAGTGAACCAGCCGAAGATCGCTGTCTCTGTTCCTCTCCATCTGCCTTCCAAGTCAAACGAATACATTTGACATTTACTTACACGGCTGCAAGTGTTTCTTGCGTTAGAAAGTTGGAGTTTACCTGTTACTGTAAGGCACACTTCCCATTCACAGTGAAAGGTGCCAAAATATAGCATTAAAAGGAAGAAATACAATTATGTCAAACTCTGTACAAACAGGTTGTATAGAATTGACCTAGAAGAGAGCTGGGTGCGATTTATCGCGAGTCTGTTTTCGGCAAAGACATTGCAAACCCAGCAGCAAATGAAAACAGTCCACAGCGAGGGTCCACTCATCTTCTTCCGGCCAAGGCTCTCTCCCGTTCACAGGCATTGGCTGCGCTATGAGTACTGAGGTCAAAAGTAATGACCGGGGTGGGGAGCGGGTGTTGTAGCAGAGCCGGGTAAACCATCTGAGTACCTGGCTACTCGGTGTCCGACTCCAGCTCCACTACTTGAGTCCTGGCTACCCACGTGGGAGACCTGGGTGCAGTCCCAGGCTCCCTCCTGCCTCCTGGCCCAGCCCTGGCTGTTGGGGACGTTTGCAGAGTGAACCAGCAGATGGAAGATCTCCGTCGTCTCTGTCTCTGTCAGTCTGCCTTTCAAGTAGAACAAAGTAAATAAAGAAGTTGATAACTTTCAGGAAGTAATGGCCCAGCTGGCACTGTGCCGTGCAGACAAGCTGCTGCCTGCAGTGCTGGCATCCCCTGGGGGCTCCGCTTCTGATCCAGCAACCTGCTAACGGCCTGGGAAAGCAGCAGAGGATGGGCCAAGTGCTTGAGCCCTGCCCCCATGTGGGAGACCCAGAAGAAGCTCCAGGTTTTCCATTGGGCCTATTTGGGGAGTGAACCAGCGGATGGAAGGCCTCGCTCTCTGTCTCTCTGTCTCTTCCTCTCACTGTGAACTCTGACTTTCAAATAAATGAATAAATCTTTAAAAAGGAGAAGAAGAAGAAGAAGGAGGAGGAGGGAGAGAGAGGAGGGAAAGGGAGGAGGGAGAAGGGAGGAGGGAGAGAGGAGGGAGGAGGGAGGAGGGAAAGGGAGTAGGGAGAAGGGAGGAGGGAGAGGGAGGAGGGAGGAGGGAGGAGGGAGGAGGGAGAGGGAGGAGGGAGGAGGAAGGAGGGAGAGGGAGAAGGGAGGAGGGAGAGGGAGAAGGGAGGAAGGAAAGGGAGGAGGAAGGAGGGAGAGGGAGGAGGGAGAGGGAGGAGGGAGGAGGGAGAGGATAATGGCCACAGGAACAGAGGCCCCAGCTGGCCAGAGGGCCACAGCCAGGAGCCGGGAATGTCATCCCAGTTTGCCACGTGGGTGGCGGGGGCCCACGATGGCCCAGGATGGCTGCTTGGGCCATCTTCCCTTGCTTTCCCAGGTGCGACGTTAGCAGGAAGCTGGATCAGAAGTGGAGCAGCCGAGACTGCAGCAGTCACTCTGATAATACATGCAGTGTCACAGCAGTGGCTTAACCCACCGTGCCACCAAGCTGGCCTCCGACTTCTTCCCTTTAAACTGGGGGTTCCCGTAATCCCTGGGCCCCAGGGGTCTGTTGGAGGTATGCCGACCCCCCTCACTCATTCACTTCATTTTCTCCAGGATTCCCATCACGCTTCCACTTTGTTTCATTGTGGAAATCACATCTGGGTTCAGATGAATTGGCTTTGTTTCCTTGCTATTTCCTGCACCTGGTTCATTTTATTTAGAACTCAATTAAACATTATTAATTGATTTAATGGGGTGTTTTGTAGTTCAAGCTGAGATGAACTTAACAGGCAAAAGATGAGCTGATTATTTACAATATTTGAGGTCAGATTATTTTTTTTCTTTTTTTAAGCTTTATTTCTTTGAAAGGTAGATTGAGAGAGATAGAGAAAGAGAGAGAGAGGGAGAGAGAGATCTTTCATCTGTTGGTTTATTCCGCAAATGACCCCAACAGCCAGGGATGGACCAGGCTGAAGCCAGGAGCCAGGAACCTCCTCCAGGTCTCTCATGTGGGTGCAGGGACCCAAGCACTTGGTCCATCTTCTGCTGCTCTCCCAGGCGCATTAGCAGGGAGATGGATCAGAACCGGAGCAGCCGGGACTCGAACTAGCTTAACCCACAGTGCCACAATGCCAGCCCCGGATTATTTTCAAATAATTGAATAAGATTAACGGTATGAAACAATGATAGCAATTTGGAAATTTATAGAAGAAAAATGTAGCCCAGCCCTCCAAATAACTAGATCTTAGAAGGGAGGAGGAAAAAGCCAAAGCTCTCTTTTCAAACAAGGAAATGCATTTGGACTAGAGCAATCCGTGGGTTTATGGAGCTGGCCCAAAAGCTCAAGCCCTACATTCTACTCACATTGCAATGAGATCCGAGGACCCAGTGCGTGCCGGGCCTCTGCCGAATCGGAAGCCTGCAGCCCCGCCCTGCCTCGTGCTGCCGGCCTCACTGCTGGCGAGCGGGCCCTGGAGGTATGAGGTCATTGGCCCACTCTTAGCCCTTCCACCCAGTGTCTTTCATTTCAGAAAGGAGGCCCACGGTTGATACGTGGGCGAGCTGACTCCTCTGGGGCATGGCGGCGGATTCTGCGACGCCCAGGCTGGCTGAGCCCTCTACTGTCAAGCTGGTGTTTTGTGCATTTGAACTTTGTATACTTGACTCGGGGGAGCTGCCGGGCTTCTGCAGCCATTTCTGGGGGTTATGGCTTGCCTGCTGTGATCTCTTCCAGATAGTTCTGCATGGCATAAATGCCTGGTATTATGCCCGGCCGACCCCGCCTGTGCCACTCGCTCTGGCTTTTGATTTGCACAGCCACCCCCCAAAGGGAGCCATCTTTGATGGTACCGGGCCTCGGCAGGGGTGGGGCGGGGTGGTGGGGGACGAAGTCAGAACGCCGCTGCTTTCATCACCGTTCACTTCGGTGACATCAAAGGCTTAAGGGAAATGTCTTCTGGGCCTCTCGCCTACTTCTCTCGTCCCTTGCTTTGCCTCTCCATAAACCTTATCTCAGACGCAGGCACTGTCTGCCGGGTCACAGTTAGGTGTGTGTAATGCGGGCTCTGATAGTTGGTGTCTGTAGCGCAAGTGCACACACTTGTCACAAGAACTGGCGGCCATCCGGAGACGTGTCCTGGAGGGCCTCCCGGGCTGGCCGCCGGTCTCGTCCTCTGCTTCCCCAAGCCTCTCTTGCCCGTGACAGCGGCCGTGCCTTTGCTTGTAGGAGAGAGCCCTGGCGCTTTGGGGGCTGTTGTCATTCGTTTTCCTTTCTTATCCCAGTCCTCTGCAGCCAACCCAGTTTCATGCTGACCAACAGCTCTTGTGGGTTCAGCGGGTGGAGGTAAAAACAAAATGAAAGGGACGGAAACCTGTCCTGATAACCCCGGGGGAGATTTTAAGACCCCTTTGTTAGAACAATCCTTTTATGTTTGAAATATTTATTGGGCTCCTTCCTGGTCACCATCGGAAGGGAAGCCTGCATTGGTGCCCTCTGAGTTTACAAGTCAAGATGGTGCTTGTTCTTGGAACGACAGGAAACGATTTTGCAAATGCAGATAAACCATTTTATCCTAGAAAGCATATGTGCCAAGCAAGGGTTGGAGTAAACACACGAGAACGCTTACGCTGTGCCCCGTGGCTGGAGCTGGGGGCGGGGGGTGGGGTGGGGTGGGGGTGGGGGGTAACACTTCTGCAGATAAAAGCCAAGCTGGGAGGGAGGAGCCTCTGAGGGGCTTACTGTGCCCACGGCGGCCTCACGGCCTCACGCAGGTGCACGCTTTTAGATTTCCATTAGGAAGCAGCGCCTAGCAAAACGGGAGCATTTGGTGGAGAGGATGCGTGCGGGAGTGAATGAGATGACTAGTACCCTCCATCCCCCGCCATCTCCGGCTTCTAGAAATTGCATCCTCAGGCCAAGAGCTGTGAGTGGCTTGGAGTGGGTCACGCAGCCTTGCTGTCTCCGTCAGATCCTAGGTCTGTCCTATCCGGGTGCGTTTCCCTCTGAGAGGACAGAGCTGGTATGCCCCTATCAGTTCTCCATCCAAGGGTGCGGAGTTTATACAGATGGCTCTTGTGGGGTAAGATTATTTCAAAATATAGGTAGACGGATACTATGAGAAATTGCCAGGAAAAAATGTAAATCTTGCCCCACCAGATTTTCAAACTGGCTGTAGGTATGCGGTATGGTGTTCACCTGTAGGCCAGTGGAACATGGTAGAGTCTGGGACGGAGCCAAGTGTGGATGGTAACTATATTGCAAAAAGGGGGGGGGGCATTCTCAGTTGGAAAAAACCTGGATAATAAACGGTGTTTGGACTTCTCAACTGGTTTGGCTAACACCCTGCCTTCAGTGAGTATCTAGGAGCACAAACGTAAAAAAAGTTTGTGGAAGAACAGAATTAAAAGATAAGCTTGTTTTGATGCAGTAAGATTTTAAAGTCCATGCACAGTTTTCTCATAATACACATTTTCTCTCTCATTTTTTGAAAGATTTATTTATTTGAAAGTCAGGGTTATACAGAGAGGGAGAGACAGAGAGAGAGATCTTCTATCTACTGGTTCGCTTCCCAGATGCCTGCAAGGGCAGGGGCTGGGCCAGGAACAGGCCAGGAGCCAGGAGCTTCCTCCAGGTCTCTCAGGCGGGTGCAGGGGCCCAAGGGCACGAGCCATCTTCTGCTGTCGTCCAGGCCATTAGCACCGAACTGGATGGGAAGTGGAGCAGCCAGGACTGGAACTGGCACCCATATGGGATGCCTGCACTGCAGGTGTGGCTTAACCTGTTATGCCACATAATACATATTTTCATGAGCTCTCGGAAAACCCCTTGTATGCCTGGATTTCAAATTTTTTTCTGCATTGAAATAAAATTATCTTTTGATTTCAGTTCCACAGACTTTTTAAAGCTGTTGTCCTGCAGGCCAGGCACTAGTCTGAGAGCTTTCCACATACTGACTCAATCCTTGTTACAACCCTGGAAATAGATAATATCATTTCCATTCGCAAATGTTAGCACGGAAACGCAGGGAGGTTTGGTCACTGGTCCACACTCGCGTAGCTGATAAGCGACAGAGCCAGAGACTGAACCCAGGAAACAAAATTAGATCATTTCCTGGCTTATTCTCTACAAACTTAAATTCCAGATGGACTGAAAATCTAATGTCTAAAATAATGCCTTTATGAAACCATCACACTATTAGAAGATAATCCAGAGTGACTGTTGTATAATCTTGAAGTTTCAGAGAGCCTGGAGCGAGACAGAAATTCCGGAAGACGTGGTGGGAAACCACTGGTCTGGCAAAGTGAGGATTCAAGTGCTCTGCTGACAAAACAGGGTCGCAAAATCCGAAGTGCAGCGATGAAGAGGGAGCATGCTTGCAGCCCATTGGACGGAACAACTTAGCTCTGTCATCGATGAAGGATGCTAACAAACACTCGCAAATCCACCTGAGCACGTGAAAGGCTTGAACTGGCCATTCACAGATCAGAGGCACAGCTTTGGAGCTAAGGGGTTTGGACGGGGGCCTGAGGATTTCCTCTAAGCACTTCCTTCCCTCTGCCTACCCTGCCTTTCCCCCAGCTTTCTGACACCTCCCTCCCACCACCCCCACCACCTGCTGGGATAGGAATTGCTTATCCTGCAGGAGTTCAGAAATCTTGGGTGGTTGGCAGGAGGGCTGCCTGGCTGGGGAGGGATCTGATCTCCTGTTGCCCTGTTTCCTGGCCCCTGATGGGAGGCACTGCTCCCTGCCCCACTGTGCTTTCCTCTTCCCACCCTTTTCTCTGCCCTCACTCTGCCCCCAGTGTCAGCTCTTTCTTCTTCCAGCTGCTGTCCTGTGCAGCCCTGAGGAGAGGAAGAGCCTGCGTGATGCGCTTGGGCTTGTCTGGAGTGGGGACAAGGTAGGATGACAAGGAATGGCCATTGGGGAGGGGACCCATGAGAGTCCACGGAACTGAGAGGTGTCCCTGCCCCGGGGTGGCTGTGTCTCACTTCTGTAGCGCTCAGGAAATGCGAATGGATAGGACGACCCCCGCCATCCCAGGGACAGCATCCAGCATGGACAAGAGGTGGGAGAGGGGCGCAGAAGTGGGGGTGAGGGGCGCAGAAGTGGTGAGGAAGGACACGCCATGTATTGTTGGGAAATGAGCTTGCTGGAACTTCTCAGGAGTTGCTAAAGCATATCTATGCCCCTTCAAATTTCAATGGACACAGGCTGTCACCTTCCAGAGCACAACTAAGAGCACAAAAATTAAAAAATCCGAAGTATCAGATTATGCGCTTAATGCCCGGTGTATTTATCATGGACGTATTTGCTCAAGTGTGGAAGACAAAGCAAATAGCTCTCAAGGGACAATTGAACGTGTTCTAGAACATCTGCCTGAGAGATTATCTATGCAGCTATTAAATAGAATGTCTTAACTCTATGACGACCCCTTTTATTTTGCTAACCACAATGTTGAGAGCTTTGTAGTAAATATACCTGTATGAGGGTCCTTCAAAAACTTCATGAAAAATGGGATCAAAAGATGAGCTTATTTTAGTACAAAAGAATTTTGAAATCCGTGCACATATGAGGCCGGGGTCTTCAAAAAGTGCTTGCAAAATGCATGTTTGGGAAAGGCTATGCCTGGATTTTTATTATCTAAGAAGCACGGGAAGATACACACTCACTGTTAACACAAGGCCAGCACCGTGAACTTCAGCAACAGCACAAGCGAAACAGTGTAAGTGAAGCCGCGAGCAGTGATGACATCCGTAGGGGCAAGAGAGGTTACTGTCAGCCTTAGGAGCTAAGAAAGGGGCAGAGGAGGGCGTCCGCAGTACGGAAGAAGGCGTTAGTTTAGGTCAGAAGAAGCAAAAACAGGACAGGCACACGTGGAGGTGGCTTGCGTGATGGCCGGTGGCGGCTTCTCTCTTCTGCAATGGTGGCTGCGTGGGGTTTGAAGGATGTGAGCGCAGTGTGGAGAGGGTCTCCTGGAGGAGAGGAAAGTGGGAAACGGTGGGATTTCTAGGCTGCACGGGAGGGCGGTGAACGTGAACTTACAGCAGAATCATCACACACTTGTAGGTTGTTCTGTGTGAGCCCTGGAAACGGCATTAAAAATGAGCACAGACGCCTGGTGAGGGAGCAGTTAGGATGCTTAGCCTTTGAGGAAAAAAATTCTTCACCCCAAGTTAGGAAAAACCTAAGGAATGGAGGAAGCAGTTGCTCTTTCACATTAGAAAACTGATTTTCTGGGGCCCACGCTGTGGCCTCGTGGGTTAAGCCTCTGCTTGCATGGCCAGCATCCCATAGCAGAGTGCCGGCTGCTCCACTTCTGATCCAGTTCCCTGCTAATGCGCCTTGGAAGGCAGCAGAGGATGGCCCAGGCACTTGGGTCCCTGCACCCACGCTAGAAACCCAGATGGAGTTCCTGGCTCCTGGCTTTGGCCTGGCCCAGGCCCATCCATTTGTGGACATTCCGGGGAGTGAACTGGTGGATGGAAGATCAATCTCTGGCTCCCACATCCACTCTTCTTTTCATATAAATAAATAAATTAAAAAGTAGAAAATGTATTTCCAGCTACAGGACTTCTGACCAGTTTTATGGAAATGTAGTTCACACACTGTACACTTCAGACACTTAAAGCTCACTGTTCATAGGGAGTGGGTGTTGCGCCTGGCGGTCCAGGTGACTGCCTCCCACGCTGGAGAACCAGGGTTCAATTCCCGACTCTGGCTTCTGACTCCTGCTTCCCGCTAATTCAGACGCTGGGAGACGGCCTTGATGGCTCGAGCAATTGAGCCGCTGCCAGCCAGCTGGGAGACTTGGACTCAAGTCAGGACTCCCGGCTTCCGCCTGGCCCCGCCCCTGCCCTCGTGGGCATCTGGGAAGTGAGCTGGCAGACAGACTCATTTCTCTCCTTCTGCCTCTTAAATTAATTAATTAAAAAGTAAAGCGCGCAGCTCAGTGGCTTTGAGTCCATTCACAGATATGCGTAACCATCCCCACAGTAAATTTTAGTAAGTATTTCAGCTCCCCCAGAAACAACCCTACAGCCCTGAGCCACCACCTCACCCTCTAACCCCCCCCCCCGCCTCGTCCCACCCCAGCGGTAGGCACCCCTTCATCTAGTTTCTCTGCAGATTTGTCGATGCTGGACATGTCATATGAACGCAGTCATGCAATCTGCAGCCTTTTCTGGCTGGTTCCTTCCACTTAGCATGATGTCTTCAAGGTTTCCGCTAGCGACAGGACTCCGCTCCTTCTTGCTGGTCAATACCGCTTCGTTGTATGGTCATACCACGTCGCATTTGCTCAGTCCTCAGGGGCTGGGGTGCTGCACACATCTGCTTTCATTCCCCCGGGGGATCTACCTGCGAGTGGAATTTCTGTCATCTGGTAACTGTACCCGTGGCCTTTGAAGGAGCTGCCAGGCGGTTTCCCAGCGTGGCTGCAGTCACAGAACCTTCGGGGGAAATGTGGCAGGAGTGCTGGGTGCTATTAGGTACCTTGAACCCGGGGCCGTCCAGAGGGGGAGAGCAGACCTTCGATCTCGATCTTTGTCGCCTCATTGTGCTGCATGTATTTTGTTTCTTCCCTTCACTTTTGTCTTCCACATTTGACATTCCTCTGCCCATGCACGCATGTATGAATGTTCACTGATGTGATTATAAACCGGCTATTGTTAGTATATATATTTGTGAATTTTTCTTTCCTTTTTTTGTCCTTATTTTTTCCTTCTTACCACACTTTCTTCATCCCTTCCACAGGAAACTCACAAGCTAATGAACATCCTCCCATTTTTCCTCTTGGATAACACAACTTCCTGCAACTGGTCTACCTCGGCTTCCATATTTTCAGTACCTACAGAACGCTCAATGGTGTGGCCATTTTATGCTTTGTTGAGCCTGCTGATAATTAAACACTCATTGTCTCTGATTTTTCATTCCATTTGTAATGGAATAATGTGGTTAACATCCCAGGTGGGCTCATGTGGGCCCTGTGTCCCAGCATTGTTGACATCCCTTGGGGGCTTTTCAGGTGTGTGGAACCCCAAGTTCCACACCAGCCTACGGAGCCAGAATCTGCCTTCTAACAAGAGAATCATGTTCAGACTGAGCAGTGCCACACTAGTTAGTGTGACATTTTACAGGATGAGCACTGGTTTTGTTTTTTTTTTCCTAGATGGATTGATGTATTTGAAAGCAGAGTTACAGAGAGAGCTAGAGACAAAGAGAAAGCTCTTCCATCCGCTGGTTCACTCCCCACATGGCTGCAAACCTGGAGTTAGGAGCTTCTTCCGGGCACATTTACAGCAAGTACCATCGTCTGCCCATAAGATCGGGGGATTTCTAAACATTCATAGTCATGGAAAACATGCCCGTAGACTGTTGATGGGAGAAGCAGTTGATAAGGCCTTTTTAGGGGCCAGTGAGGGGGTCTTTAGAGTTTGTGGAAAATACATGTTATTTAAGCTCTATGCAAGTATTTCAAAACATGTTTGCTTTAAAATAAATTTATTTTGATTACTTTTCCCCACATTTTGAAGCACCCGCATCTATGTATCAATGCCTACAGCAAGATGGGAACCCGTTTGCAGAAGTCATCACGTATGAGAGACATATTAAGTGATGCTCACTGATGAATTTGAAATCACTGAATGATGTCTCCGAGTCACATGGCTAAGCGAAGAAAAAAATCTCAGAGCAATATATTTTATGTTACTTCAAAAAGTACACACTCTGTCTCTTGTGCCGCACGAAGTTCTCAGGCTGCCGTGGAGAAAACGAACCAGTTTTTCACTTCTGACACTGAGCTACGATAGGATTTCTGAAAACGCTAGCCCAAGTGACGTCACTGGTTGATGTCGCCGGTTCTGATCACCAGGGGGAGAGGGAGGGAGGGTGACACTAGGTGGTGGTGATGGGAGAGCTGCAGGTGGGGCAGGGACCAGAGCATCTCACAGCCGGGAGGAGACTGTGGCCGTTATCCGCCATTTCACTGAGGAAGCGGCCAGGTCCAGAGCATGTTAGCGGCAGGACTGATATTAAAATTCGCTTTTGTGCCTGCTGCATGCTCTTTCCACTATCCCGTGATGTGGGATGCTGTCATTCATGACACACGTCTGCTTCCTGCAGGAAGCAATCAGACAGATGGACACGGAGTGTTGACCCATTCTTGGCTCTGCAGTTCTCATCACTTGCACCTCTCTCTCAACAGCCAGGGTTGAGCAGGTCATTCCCCCAGCCATGCTAGTGATTTGTCTGTTCATTAGACCCCCCTTGACGGGGATCAGAGAAGAAAACTAGGGCGGTCAAACACCTCCCTGTGTAAGCTAGCGAGTTGGCTTACCCAGGGACTGTCCCCAACTCTTGCGTTTCAGAAGTCTCCATTGCTGCTGAGTAAGAAAGCCAGCCTGGTTGGCTGGTGAGGTGCTGGGCAGCCCCTCGCCCACCCCGTGGGTCCAGGACGAGAGGTGTCAGCTCAGCTCTCGCAGGTGACCGCCCCGGGGCCAGAAGAAGAGGTCCCAGGGCAGGAAACACGTGGCCCCGAGGAGGGCAGAGAGCGTCCTGAGTTGGTCCCTCTTTTCCTGATTTTATGCGCGCCAAGCGGAAAGCAGAGGGTGGTGTCACCGCACTGTCCCTGAACCGGCGCATCAGCAGAACCGGCTGAGCCTCTCCCGCCTGCCTCCAGATCCCAGAGGCAGAGTTCACGGCCGGCCCAGCCCGCGGCCCGGCTCCCAGCTCTTAGGCAGAGCAGCAGGCGGCCCCTTCTGCGGTGGGCGCACCGTGGAGTGGGCGCCTCCCACTCCCCCGCCATCTCATGTGCCGTGCCGTAGACACAGATGTGTATGTTAGTGAAAATATTTTGAAGATTATAAATGGACTACGAGTATATACTTAAAAATCTCCACCAGCACAGAAAACAATAAGATAAAAGCCAGGGGCTGATATCAGGATTAGTGATGATTTCTCATAATGCTTCCTAGACTTGGTTTGTGCCCGTGGTAAATGCATGGCACAGATGTCCTTTTCTTGATTTTAATTCAGTGAGATCATAGAAAATGTTACTGCTTTGCAGGTGCTGTTTACGGTTAGCAATATACTGTACTGGTGGGTATTGAGGTCAGTAGCTCTTTAGGTTGTTTCCATTTTTTAAGACCTTTTAATCATCTAATGTTGCAGTGAATATTCTCGTTACAGGCTATTTGGTAAACGTGTACACGTACACCCTCAAATCAGTGTATTTCTATACTTGTTTAAACTCTAGGAGGGGCCGGTGCTGTGGTGTAGCAGGTTAAGCCGCCACCTGCAGTGCCAGAAAACTCTATGGGTGCTGGTTCAAGACCCGGCTGCTCCTCTTCCAATCCAGCTCTCTGCTATGGCCTGGGAAAGCAGTAGAAGATGGCCCAAGTCCTTGGGCCCCTGCACCCATGTGGGAGACTAGGAAGAAGCTCCTGGCTCCTGGCTTCAGATTGGCACAGCTCCAGCCATTGTGGCCAACTGGAGAGTGAACCAGTAGATGGAAGACCTCTCTCTCTCTCTCTCTGCCTCTCCTCTCTCTCTGTAACTCTTTCAAATAAATAAATAAATCTTTAAAAAAAAAAAACACTAACAGATGCATAAGGGGAAAAATGCTTGTGTGTGTGTGTGTTTTTTTTTTAATTGTTTCCATAGCCCCTTCCTAAAGTAGATCAATGCCTGGCATCCCAATTGAGTTTCCCCACCTGTTTTCCAGGGTCTAGGTGGACCAAAACATGCCATTCTGGTTGACAATGGCCATGAACCTTTGTTTTGTTTCCTTTCGTAGTTCAGGTGGCCTTAGCTGGCACAGGAGTAGAAACAGATGTTACGAAGGGCAAAGAGGTATGCGGTGCCCGGGTCTCAGTTCTGGGAAAAGGAAACACTTCAGAGAGAATAGGTACCACCTGGAGCGGGTAGCCGGCTGCCAAGTGAAACCAGTTTGGCTAAAGATAGCTCCAAACAGTCCCCGGGGGCAGAGGGTAATGTTTGTTTACCCCGACTTTGCATGAGGCTGTGTGTGCGTGTCAGGGTGTGTGCGGCTTCCCCGTGCCCACTCCACTCCAGGAGGACTTTCTGACCTACGCACGAACCCAGTGGCTGAGAGAATATTTTTTTTTTTTTTCAGATTTAATAATTGACCTGTTGGGAAGAATAGGGCTGTTTAGAAAAGTCTTTAACAGGCTTGGAAAAAAGGATCTCAACTGCCTTCTGTTTTCCACTACAGCACTGAGGCATTTGCTGAGTTATCCCCAGGGCGCGGGGGACCACGGAGAGCCGCGCCTCGCCACGCGGTGCGCTGGCTTTGCCCATCGCTTCCTCCAGCACAAGATGGTCGCAGCCTCAGGATCCACGACGGTCGGTGAGTTACTCAACATCTGTGCCTTTAAAATGGGTCTAATCACTGTGCACCCTTTCAGAGTTACTGAGACAATGGACATCCTAAGAAAGCCCCGAGACTCAGTGACTCCGAGGTGCTCTACTCCTGGGACAGTCCCCTCCTCAGCCCTCTGCCCGCTCCCCCATCCCAGTCACAACAAGTCGATTGTGAAATTCCACGCGTCTTTGTGAATGTTTCCATAGTCTTCCTCTTGCTGGAGCCCAAGACTTGATGCGGGGAGTGCAGCCCTTTGCTGGGAGTTCTATGATTTGGGGCGGTTGGAGCTCTGTGACTTCTCCAGCCTGGGGACCTCTCTTTCCCACGGGGAGAATAAGATGACTTCTCAGGCCCCTTCTGGGCGGCGCTCGGAGGACCAACACGCAGAGAAACGCCTGCAGTGCTCTGAGTTCCCACTCGTTCGCGCAGGTGCAGGGAGTGCCGAGTAGTCTATCGCGCGTGGGGGAGCTCAGGTCACACTGGGCACCAACGTCGCTGAACTGGACAAGGGCTCAGACTGCAGTGGGGTCCTCGCGTCTTCAGATCGCTGACGTCGGAGTCCTTGCTTGGACGACAATCAGAACCCGCACTGCGGCCAGTTCCGCGAAGCCTCACTCGGAGGTGGGCACGGTACGGCGTGGACACCGCGTAACCGTGCGTGGCTGCCACTCCCCTGACACCCGTGTCTTCAGGAGCCCTCAGGTGGCACTCGTGCACCCTAACGTGCGACAGTCCCCACGGTCCAGGGTGAGCTGTTTTTAGGCCACGTTGAGGAAATAGTGGGGAAATCACGAGCGTTCTAAGTACCCCACGGGGACTGAAGCTCTCCTTAGCTTCCTGCCCGCTTCCCCCTGCGCACGCGCATGCTCGGGGTCGGTTAGCAGACTGCGCATGCTCAGGCTCGGTTAGCAGACTCTGCGCATGCTCAGGGTCGGTTAGCAGACTCTGCGCATGCTCAGGATCGGTTAGTAGCCGCTACAGAGATTTGCGCTGGTTCCCTCTTTCCTGAGATTCTGGAACATTCTCCGCTCCTGGCATTCACATTGGGAAGTAGGATGGAGCTACGGAAAGCACGTTGGTTTATTCTGAAAGGAAAGTGTTGCATTTCTAACGCTCACAACAGGACAGGGGAAGCGTCAGTAAATCCCTGTACATACGTTGTGCACCGTGAATAGTGTTCTTGTATCACGCGGAATTCCACCTGTTCCCCCTCCGTCCTGAGTTATGTGGAAATAATGCGAGGTAGTCCGATCTCCTCTGTGAATATATGTGGTCCAGAAAATAGAGGAGACCCTTGTCGGCTCGCTGTCGGAGGTCGCCGTTACCAAGAGGAGAAAACACAAAACCATAGAAATTGAGAGACGCACAGGTCGGCATCCCTCACCAGCGCCGGGTCGGACGTGGAGCCTATCCCAGGCGTGCAAGGTTGATTGAATATTTGACAATCAGTGCAGTTTCGTACAACTACAGAAGAACAATTACATGATTATCGCAATGGATTCAAAAAACCATTTACATCTGCTTAAAATAATGCCCAACAAATTAAGGGTAGAAGGCAGTTTCCTCGGCTTGATAAAAAGCATCTATAAAAACCCAATACTATCGGGGCTGGCATTGTGGTGTGGAGGATAAAGCCACTTCCTGCAACATAGGCATCCCATATGGGCACCGATCCATGTCCTGTCTGCTCCACTTTCGATTCAGCTCCCTGCTAATGGCCTGGGAAAGCAGTGGAAGATGGCCCAAGTGTTCGGGCCTCAGCCACCCTCCTGCCAGACCTGGGAGAAGCTCCTGGCTCCTGGCTTTGGCCTGGTTCGGCTCTGGCCATTGTGCCCAACTGGGGAGCAAGCTAGTGGAGGGAAGATCTCTCTCTCCATCTCTCTAGCTCTCTCTGTAACTCTGACATTCAAATACATAAAACCAGTATTTTAAAAAATTCCTGTACTATCATGCTTAATAATGAAAGACTGTGTGTTTTTATTTCAAGCTCGGATATAGGCAAGAGTAGCCACTCCTTATACTTCTGTTGATAATATTGGAGATCCTGGCCTATGCAAGCAGCCAGTAAGTAAACAAAGGGTATTCTGATTGGAAAGGAAGAAATAAGACAGTCTTGATTCAAGTAACGTGATTATCAAAAATCCCAACATTTCTACCAAAAAGCTATTGTTACTAATATGAGTGTGTGAGGTTACCAAGGACATTGGGTACAAGCTTAATATGGAAAAAAAAAAAAAAAAGCTGGCAGCTCCCTCTAGGGCCGGCCCTCATTCCCTCGTGAGTATGTACTTTGGCTATGCTACCGAATCTTCGAATTCTTTCATGCGTCAGAGACCAGAGCCTGGATCTCTCAGCCTTCCCCCAACATCTGTGGCAGATCAGCTGGGAGGTGAGAGCCCACCCAGAAACCAACACCGGAGGATAATTCTCCCTCCTCCTGTGAGTCAATTGAAGACCTCAAGTTTATCTTCAAAAGACCAAGAGATAAGCAAAAATTTTGTTTTTGCCATAAACTTCTCCCTGAAGAGAGAGACATTGAGGCCTTGTATTTCCCAACTGGGATTCTCCTATCTTTCTCAGGAGGCTGCCACTGGTAGAAAAGCTCTCTGGGATCACTTGGCTTGTAGCAAAAGGAGAGAAATCTCACTACACATCATGAAGTCCCTTTAAGGAACTTGTCTATTGCCTTGGGCAACGTAGCCCAGACTACTGGGCGGGCTCTGGACTCCTTACAAGATTCTTTAGATTTCTTAGCTAGTGTGGTTTGGAGTTGTTGGCCATTGGGGGAGGCGGGGGAGGGTTTAAGAGGAACCCTGCCCTAGGTTGCCTCCTGGCAGAACTGGGTGGTGTGTGAGCAGTGATTAATGAAATGTGCTAAACTCACATCAACAACAGCGGGCTCATGGAGGAAGATATCAGGATGGGTGTGAAGTAGGCAGGCATACAGGCTAAAATCGATTAGGTTTGTGAGCTGGAAGACCACGCCTTCGCCATGCCCCTCTCTGACCTCATGTCCCTACCTGGCCACACCTGGGTGCCCACCAGCCAATCAGGGTAATTAACCACTCCCCTTTCGAAGTGGGTTAAAAGCCTGGGCCCCAGTGTGTCCCGCCCTCTCTTTTCCCTGGCCTCTTGCCAGGAGGGGGCTAGGCCCTAGGCTTCCTGGCCTGGATCCTCCTCCGCGTGGCCGGTTCCTGGTGCTCGGTATGAACCCAGATTTACCTCTCTCTCTTAATCAAGCTCTCACTCTCCTATGCACCTTTCGCACTAAATAAAGCCTAAAATGTGCCATGCTGCCTCATTTATCTGTGCTGGTATTTAGAATTCTTCTCTAAATGTAAGGCAAGAACCCTCTCGGGCTTATTAATATTGAGGATTTATTAATAAGCATATGGTAATATAGTATGGCACCCCAAATTCTGGCAGCATATGTGGCACCCCAGATGGCTCTTCTGGGGAACTTTAAGGGGCCACATTTTAGTATACATTTTAGGGGTCATCTCCAATTTCAGGCCCAACAGTTTTGATAAGAAAATCCATAGGCTTCTACCGGCTTACATGTGCCTTACTCTTTTTTTTTTTTTTTTTTTTAAGATTTATTTATTAATTTGAAAGAGTTACAGAGAGAGAGTGGGAGAGAGGGGGAGAGATGTTCCATCTTCTGGTTCACTCACCAAATGGCCACAGCAGCCAGAGCTGGGTCTGAAGCCGGGAGCCAGGAGCTTCTTCTGGGTCTCCCACAGAGGTGCAGGGGCCCAAGGACTTGGGCCATCTTCTACCGCTTTCCCAGACCATAGCAGAGAGCTGGATTGGAAGTGGAGCAGTCAGGACTCGAACTGGCGCCCCTATGGGGCGCCGGCACTACAGACGGCGGCTTAACCCTGTGTGCCACAGCGCCAGTCCAGACACGCGCCTCACTCTTGCTCCTTTTTGGCTCATGTCTACTTAACCCCATTATCAAATCTGTCTCTACAGAACCCAATAGCTTCATGTAACCACGATGGGCATACAGGGACTCCAGGCACTCCTAGTGGCTGCTGACAAGCCCTGGCTCCACCAGTGGAACCTCTAGGTCCCTTAGCCAGGGATTTCCATGCCCGGTTAGGCAGGGATGGTGGCCCGAGAGCATGAAGAATTACAGAAAATGGACCATTGCTCCTCGACCTTCCAAAACCTTCAGGGGTGAAAAGTTCTCAAAGAGAAAGATGTTACAGGTAACAAGACAGCGATCAGGGAAAGAACTGGAGGAAATATGTCAACATACCCTCCTCCCCTCAGGGGTGCCTCCAAAGACTCTGTGGGCAACAACGCCACACCACTATGGCAGCATTCCTGCTGCCCAGAACCAGCAATGGCTGGAAGTGCCCCACACGGCCGCTGGCTGCGTGCCTGCCTATTACGATAACTTCATGATAAAATCACTGTGGCTGACACTGCTGTCCCCACATTAAGATCTGATGAGGGGCCGGCATTGTGGAGTAGTGGGTAAAGCCGCCACCCGTGACACCGACATCCCATGTGGGCGCTGCTCCACTTCCAACTCAGCTCCCTGTTAGTGGCCTGGGGGAAGCAGCAGGAGGTGGTCCAAATGCTTGGGCCCCTGCCATCCACATGGGAGACCTGGATGAAGCTCCTGGCTCCTAGCTTTGGCCTGGTCTCATGCTGGCCACTGCAGCCATCTGGGGGGTGAACCAGTGGATGGAAGATCCGTCCCCCCCCACCGTAACTCTGACTTTAAAAATAAATAAATCATTTAAAAAATATTAGCTAATAAATTATATCTGCTAACCTTAAAACTAGTTGTATTTCTATATAGTACAAAGAACGATTAGAAATTAAATCATAAAAATAGTACTATTTACAGTGGCTTCAAAGAACGTGGCATTCTTGGGGCCAAATTGATCAGAATATAGTCAAAGTTTGGATACTGAAAACGACGAAGCACTGAGGAGAGACATCCTAGTCCACTCCAAGCAGGCCCTCGGTGACCTCCGCCTCCCGAGGTTCTGGCCCGGGAGCATTGCTCTTCCACACTGACGACAGCTGACTTGTGAGCTAACAGATTATGTGACAGGCTTGTTGCGGCATCCACGTGGCTATCTTTCTTTGGTCATTGGCTATAGGAAGATCAAGTTCATTCAGGGAACACTCAGGTACCCTGTAGGAATTCCCGACAGCCAGCGAGCACCTGCGTTATTCTGCGGACAGGAGTGAGAATGAGTCACACCAGATGGGTTCTTTAGGCCAGGTCAAGCTTCCACATGCCTGCATCCCTGGCTGAAGTCTTGATTGCAAACTGATGAGAGACCCCAACCAGAACAACCAGTCACTCTGCCCCAACACTGCTGTCCCACAGGAATGCTGAGATAATACCAGCTCCTAGCTTGAAGCCACTGGGTTTTGGAGTCCTTAATTATGCAGACATCATACCTGAAAGTGAGAAATTACCATAACGAATACTCAACAATGTGGGAGTGGCTTCAAATCGGTTAGGACTTTGAGAAGCACGAAGAGAAGCCTCAACAACACAGAAGAGATGACTGGTCCAAGCCTGGCGGCATTTGACAAGGTTCCCAGTGGGCGCTTAGGATGGTGGAGAAAATGCTATTGAACGCTGGAGGAGAGTTTGGCAGAGACATGAAAGGCATCGTTGCACAGGATCATGCATGCAAGCAATAGGGCTTCTAGAAACTTCCATCCACTGCGTCCCAGCAGTGTCGGTGGAAGCCTGGGGCAGAGAAATACTTATCTCCGAAGGACCTGCCCTTGTGGATTTTGATAAAAGAGGTGAATCTCAAGAAGAGCTTTAGGAGATCCACAGAGCTTCTAAGAGAAGTATCACTGTCTTGGACTACTGTCCAGTTAGCACGAAAACTTACTGCTCATAGTCACCAGGTTTTCTACTTTCTTGAAATCACCTTTTTATCAGTGGTAGAGATGTTTCATGGTGTCAAATATCAGATCATAATTGGAAACACTCAAGGTTGCTTTAAGATGTCACGATGCACTGGGTTAGGCCAGCACCTGTGACGCACGTGTCTCTGGTGGCCACCTGCAAGGCTGCCATCTCATACTGGAGCTCAGGTTTGAATCCTGGGGCTCTGTTTCTGATCCAGCTCCCTGCTGGTGTGTCTGGGAAAGCAGAGGAACATGACCCAAGTGCTTGGGACTCTGCCATGCATGTGGGATACCTGGATGGAGGTCCAGGGTCCTGGCTTCCACCTGGTCTGGCCCCAGCTGTTGTGGCCATTTGGGGAGTGAACCAGTGGATGGAAGATCTCTCTCTCTCTCCCTTTCCCTCTCTCTGTAACTGTGCCTTTCAAAATAAATAAATATTTTTTTAGTGTAATATTGGATAAAATCTGGGGGTGTTGGCAACTTGGGAAAACCCTGTCACTGTTACATGCTGGGAGAAGTTAGTACATTACCACATTCGGTTGTAGAGAATCTTTTCAATACATCTTCAAGATACGAATAGCCAGGATTGCCTTTAGTGGCTAACGGTTTGCTAGCTGAAGCCAGGATCTGGGTCTATGGAGGCTGTAGTTCAAGCTCAGCAGATGAACACATCACAGTCAATTGCCGTCCCGTCCCCAAGGGTATTGAAAAGAGCAACTCCAGTAGGACCCAGCATTCATGCCTGATGGTCCCAGTCCATTTTAATTATAAACTGAAAGACATCAGCTTTTGAAGATACAGATAAGGCCAGAAAGAGGTGTGCCAAGGCGAGGAGAAGAGTTTGGGATGAAGATAAGACATTGATTAGCCTTCAAATATATTATTCTAGAAGTCTAGCAAAGAGACAAGAGAACTTAGATGGCCAACTTACATAAGAAGAAGTGAAAAAGAACAGCTACGTTAGGAAAGAAGAATTAGCAGATCGAGTGATGCAGACGAGAGAAGGCGGCGAGACAAGCAGCGGTTTTTCAGAGAATGTTTTAGCAGGAGGTGTATTTTATTGAGAGAGTCAATAAATATGACCAGGAATGAACCTGCTTGGGTGTAGACTTTGCATTCACACTGCTTGGCTCAAATTCTGGCTCCACCACACACAAGGCACCAGTGGTGGACACATTCCTTAACTGCTCCAGATGCTGGTGTCTGCATCCTGGAGATGGGGGGGTCAGTTGGGAGAATTAGGGGCACCAATGCATGCAATGTGCTTACAACATGGGAACTCAATGCATGTTAGCTCTTGCATGATGACGCCACTAGGGGTGAGCAAGAAGGAAATGTTTGTCTTCAATTATTTGGAAGTTCAAACAAGTATGAAAACTCTACTATTGCGTCTTCTACCTCACAATACAATGAGGCAAGACAGATACGCACACTCTGGTAATCTGATGTAAGGCAGACAATCACAGATGTTGTAAAAGAGACTAGGGTTCTTAGAGTATGAGACGCAGTGGTCATTTGAGTTGTCTCCTTAACTTCCAGTTCTCCTTGTTTTCCACAAAAGTCTTCAGACTTCGAGAAACTGGCCCTTCCCCATTTTAATCACATCATTTGGTAATTACTGACCAATTCTTAATCACAAAGGCGGGCTCTGATTGACAAGAGTCTATCACACCAACAGGAGTTGGTTTAGGAATAGGGCAATGACATGTAAGACATTTGGCGAGGTCAAGAGACTTTTCATTTCTCAAGAGCTTTTGGCCAGGGGCCAGTGCTGTGTTGCAGTAGGTTAAGCCTCCACCTAAAGCGCTGGCATCCCATACGGACGCCAGTTAGTGTCCCGGCTGCTCCTCTTCCCATCCAGCTCCCTGCTAATACACCTGGGAAAGCAGTGGAAAATGGCCCAAGTGCTTGGGCCCCTGCACCTGCATGGGAGACCCAGAAGAAGCTCTTGGCTCCTGGCTTCTGATCAGGCCAGCTCTGGCCATTGTGGCCATCTGGGGATTGAACCAGCAGAAGAAAGACCTCTCTGACTCTCCCTCTCTCTGTCTGTAACTCTTCCTCTCAAGTAATTAAAAAAAATCTTTTTAAAAAAGAGCTGCTGACCAAGATGTTTTGTTTTTATGGACAGTGTGGAATGACGATGTGAAGTCTGGTCATTTTGGTTTTGTTTTTAACTGTGAAGAGAGGGCAGAATTGACAAAACCATGGAGGAAAATAACAGGATGACACAGTGAGACTGGAAAGAAATGTGGGAAAAAACCCCACTTCTGAGGGGGAGAAGCAATCTCATAAGCAGATGGCTGTATTATTCTATATCATACAAGTTCTGTAGGTATATCAGAAAAGGAAAGTGATGTCCTACTTTTGGGAATAACAAAATAGCATGGACTATTCAGTTTAAAAAAAGTTTAAATTCAGTGTAATTTTGGATTTACTGATTTCATGTGTGACTATGAAATTTAAAGTGGCTTCATGATAATCATAAATTCTACTTTGCCTACCATAGACTTTACATAGAGACAGGTGTCTTTACAGTAGCCTATCATAATAGTACACAAAGTGGATTTTATTAAATAAGTATCACCATCACACCCTTAGCAACCATCCTCTATACTTAGTCACTTGCTCAGGGAACACCCAGCCTTTGCCCGTTTCTCTCAGGTGAGGAAGACACTGAATGGAAAACAGAACATGGCACTCAGGAAGGACATTTGATCTGGGTATAGAAGAATGTCCAGGAAGACAGAGCAGAAAGGAAACGCTCTGCATGGGTAGTGATTGTATGGAGGCAGCTGCCTTCCTCTGGCAGGGGAGGTCAGTGGTCTGAGGGCAGAATAGGTAGGTTCAGTGAAGCTGGGGAGCTGGAGTTGCATGCTTTTCCTTCTCCCTTGGTCAGCCGCCTCCAACTGCCTCTCCTGTGGAATCCGCAGCCTCCCATTTGCCTATAAACTGGGAGTGATCACCATCACCTGCTGAGGAAGCCAATGGCATCAGCTCACCCAGCTTCATGCTTGGAATGGACCAAGCTTCAGCAAGGGATTGTGTGTGTGCTTGCACGGCTCTGTCGGAAGGCTTAACCTCTTTGCTTTCAAATGCTGAGTCCACCCCCTTCACAGTGGTGGGACACTGGGAAAGTTACCTAAACCTAGACATCACCCTGACTCTCACATTCCATGGGAATAATTCCAGGATCTTCTCTATTAAGTTTTCACCAGAATTAAAGAAGATAATCCATTGTAAATGCGCTGAAGATCTGTTCTTCTTTATCATCATTTTAAAAAGCAAAGACTGTGTTGGCGTTAATGCTAAATAATGGTGAAAAGCTGCATTAGTTCTTTGCAAAAAGATAAAACAACAATTTTTCAGAAAGACTAAGAAGCATTTGCTAAATGAAAAGCAACTTTTTCCCCCTTTGCTTCTCCTCTTCCTGGAGCATACTACCAGTGATCACAGGCCACCTGGGACACAGAGGGAGTGATGGAGGAAAACATTGAAAGTGGAGCTGCTTCAGTCATGTGAGCAAGTGCTGGCTGCCTTTAGGTTTTCCAGGACCCTTGTCTGGCCCTGGGTGGATTTTCAGTTATTTAAATTTTCCTACATAGCCTGTGCACTTTAGAATCATTACATTTATCCTCACGTGAGGTATTTCAAGAAACTACATGGGGGAGTTTGGGATAAAACACAGGTATAATAAATATTTATGGGAATGAAGACTTTTTCCTTGGCAAGGAGCAAGATTTGCAACTTGGTTTAATCAGAATTTCTCATCATAAAAGAAGGAGGGGTTATGTTTGATTTATTAGACTTTATGAATAAAATTGGACACTGACGGAAAACATCTAAGAGAGGCCAGGTCGGGCTTTGTGGTAACACCACATTTTCCCCCTTACTATTGAGATATATTTTCAGTTACAGACGTAATTAAAGGATGTGCACAGAATCTCCCAAGGCACAGTAGTCATGAGAAGAGATGGGCCACGGAACTCAAGCAACATCTGGCCGGTGAGTCAGAAGTAGACGGCCATGGGAAGCCAAAGGCATGACGCCAACACAAGGGTGTCGTGCAAATATGTCATCAATAATGGCAATATTGGAAGATATTCCTAGAAGAGCCACGGGGAGAGAGAACTGCTCTAGATTTATAGTTCTTCCTTGGAACAGAAAGCTTTCTTACGTGGAAAAAATATTACAGAGCTATGTGAAGCCCAAGATATAAATCCCCGACCACTGGCCTTTCTGTCTCGGCTGGTTCCCAAAAGGAGACGTTTGTTTGGTGCATATTCTAGGCATTTCTGTCAAGCGTTCTCTCGTCAGTTTGTCTCTTCTCCATCTGTGCATCTATCCCTATATCTATCTGTATTTCAAAAAAGGCAGGAAATGCTTTTTTCTGAACATCAGGAACAATTTTGGGGAGATAAGGGTGTATGTGTAAGACACCAGCCTTAGTCACTAACACTTAAGAGAGATTTCACATCGTCTGGGAAAATCTTAAGACCTTCGGCACAGGTAGTGAGCATTTTACAGTTTACACGGCACTTCCTCATTTGGATCTTACGGCAATCCTTCAGGCAGGCTAGGTAAGGACGACTATTCTCGTTTACAAACGGAGAAACCGACGCCTGCAACTGTGAAAAGCTCCTTCAAGGTCACTCCAAGTCCTTGTTCCCACGGTACCAAGACCCTGACAGTGGGAAGGTTGGTGGGGCCACTCTCACTTGATCGTGGTTACTTGAAATGGAAATTCTTTGCACACTTGTACAATCTTAAGCTTGTGAAAGTAGACAGAAGAGTAAAACGAATCCTTACTCAACTCCCACATTTACTAACCTTTTTTGCCAATCTCCACGTCTACTTGTTCATATCCGCAGTCCAACAAGCTGGTGGTGATGTAACCAAATTTGGGGCTCCCAGCGTGTAATTACTGCAGCCTGCTCTGGATCTGAACAATGTATATTCTGTGTGCCCACGTCCCCAGGAGTAGCTGGAGACAGAGAAATCTCTGTGACTAAATTAGATTTGCCGGGGTGAAGTTGCTGCGGTGACCCCCCTTCCATATCCCAACTCCAGGGCTTCGTGCACAGTAGGTGCTTAGGAGCGCTGTGGAAGGAAGGAGTCTTATCTGAGTGTAGCTCTCAGCAGCCTGCAGGGGTCGGTGGGCAGTACTAGGAGGTCTCTGCATAAGGGTTTTTAGAGTGCACCTGCTTACCTGTGTTCACCAGCTGCTGGCTCCCAGTCCAAGCACCTTCCACGCAGGAACTCAATTAATCTCTGCAAAAACTCTGCTCTGATGTTTCCTGTGCTCCATGGACAGGTACCCAGGAAGTTGGTCAAAAATCACACAGTGGATATGGTGGACCTGGGAGTCCAGCCCGTGCGGAATGGCTCCAGAATTTGTGCATTTACCCATCCCTCTGTTGCTTCTCCATGGACGGGGGGTGGTGAACAGCATCTATGGGGGTGCTGAACACACTCGCCAGGGCACTTCGCCAGGGAGTGGCCACATCTGTACTGCGGGAGTGACCTAGAAATCACTCCCTTGCAGTGCCAGATAAGGGGAGGGCCCTGCACTCAGAAGAGACTTTGAAAGAAAAATCGTCTCGGCCGTTTTTCATGAACACCAGTCTGAGCGCTGTGTGGGAGGGAAGGCGGTAGACGCTGCCAAACTCTGGTCCTGCGGCATCAAAGCTGCATCATTTCCTCTGAGGCTTCTACAGGGGCTATTACTGTTAGGGTCTGCAGGTTCTGGTTTGCATTTGGAGGAGACACTATCTGCCTAAGTGAGGCATGTGTCATGAATTGTAAATAAGGCTGGGGGAGAGGTGGGGAGGAAGGAAAACCACCCCCTTCCAAGCCAGGTCCATCCTCCTCCCCTTTGTCCAGCTCTGGCGGAGCCCACCCTGTTTTTCTGGCTGAGTTGACCAGCAGGAAGAGCCAAATTTCTTTAGGAAGACCCCCCTCCCAAACAGATGCCCCGTAGATGAAATATTAATCTGTGCATACAGCAAGACCCCGCGCCACACCAAGAAGAACCAGATGGAGCTTAAAGTGTTGTGCGGTGGAATGATCTCCAAGGTGCATTTCGAAGTGAAAAAAAAAAAAAAAAAAAAAAAGTCAGGGCTTGAAACATTTCTCCCAAGCTACCCTATGTGGAAGGACAGGGAACAAAACTACACCCACGCGTGTGCAGAATGAACTTGGAGAAACGGAAATTTCAACCTGCTTGTTTTTGCAGAGAAAGGTCTTTTCACCTCTCCCTATGTTTCCAAAACAACCTTAACCATATGCATACATTATACTTCAGAGAGCGTTAGCCTATTTCAAGTGTCAACCTTGAAACTCAGAAGCATCCACACAGTAAATATTTTTCAATCGAGGGGGAAAAGCAGCACTACTTTGCATTAATTGTGTGCAATCAGCCTCGGTGGGTTTAGGCATAGAAAGGGTCACTTTGCTTCCTCCTTTCGCTGAAGGACGTTCACACATTGTCATTTTTAAAGCACCTGCCTGCACCTGGGAAGTCCACATTTCACGAAGGTAGGAGACACCTGGCGCCACCCTCCAGGTGTGCGCAGAAGCGCGGAGAACGCCAGACGCAAGGTGCGTATTCAGAAGCGCACGGAGGCCCAAGCGCGCGCGGACAGCCTCGAGGCTTGGCCTCGGCTTCGGGGCTGCCCCGGTGAAGCCCGCCGGAGGCCCGAGCCGCCCGGGCTGCAAGCTCTGCTCTGGGCAGGGAGCTGGCCCAGGGCCCGCGGGGGGCTCCCGCTCCGGAGCGGCGCTTCCCCGTGGAACGAGCACTGGGTTCCTCGCGTTCCCGGACTCCCGCTGTAGGTTTCTAGGGCAGAGGCAAGCAGACATCTCCAACGCGAACGCCTTTCTGGGGGCTGCGCAGGTAACTGCAGGCAACCCGAGACCTCCGGGTAAAAGATGCAATGGCCGGGCCGTCGCGAACTGCGCAAGTGGGCGTTCTGCTTAAAGGCATCCAAGTTCGGATTTAAAACTTCAGCTGCGGGCTCTAAAGCGGGCAGAACGGGCACTCGGACAGAAAACCCCAAGGCCACCGGCGGGAGCCCCGCCACTCGCTCCCGAACTCCGGATCAGCTCCGACAGCTCGGACGCGCCTAGCGAGGGCGCCGTGTGGCTCCTGCGCTCCGGGCGACGCTCCCCAACCTCGGAGGCCAGCACCGACTGAGCCTCGGAGTGGCCCACAGCCGCTGCGCGCCGCGTCTCCGTGCAGCTGAAACCGACCTGTTGCGCAGGGACGTTCTCCCCGCCCCGGCCACGCGCGGCGGGGCAGGCGCGGGGAGCCCCGGATCCCCGCCCAGGACCAGGGCAGGGGGTGGAGCCGGCTGCACAGGGAGCCCCGCCCCGCCCCGCCCCGGCCCCGCCCCCACACTCTAAGTTTCGGGTCCGGCTCCCACCCAGCGCTGAGTGTCCGGACCGCGCGAGCTCAGGTTCAGTGCCTACGCCGCGTCTCCAGCGCCCGCGCGGGCCATCCCTTGGGCGCTCCACAGAAAGCCCTGAGCCAGTCCCGCAGCCAGGATTTCCTCGCCTGCCCGCACCCGCAGTGCCCTTGCCCTGCGCGCTCCGGGGTCCCGCGCTCCGAGGCGGCCCGCGCCCCTCGGGGCACCCTCTCCGCGGGGCTAGGCGCCGGGAGCCAGAGGCGGCGCGCGAGTTCAGGGCACCGCGCCCTGCGCAAGGTGCGGGATGGCGAGCAGGGCGCTGCTGGCCGTCGCTCTGTGGCTCTGCGTGGAGACCCGGGCCGCCTCTGTGGGTAAGGAGCCCACTCCCTCGGAGCCAGGTGGAGAGGTCGGGGCGGGCGGAGAGATGGGGATGCCCAGGAGGCCCGAGCCAACTCGCAGGCTGGAACTCGGCACCTGGGCGCCTTGCTGTTATCAACCGGGAAGCCGAGGCTGAGACGCCGGCCCGCGTGCGCGCCGCAAGTGGTCCCTGGAGCTCTCGCCCCGGTCTTTTCCCACGCCGCTGCTCTCGGACCGCCGCCTTCTCTGGAGGGTGTGCCGCTCACACCTTCGGACGCCGGGGAGGCGGCAGTGGGCAGCCTGCAAGGCGCGGTCGGACTGCGCTGGCCACTCCCGCCCCGGCGCGCACCATGCGTCCGGCTGCGCCTCTGCGGGACTCCAGCCGGCCCTGGCGCGCGGTTCCCCTGCGGCTCGAACGCTAGTGCGCTCCCAGTCGTTGTAGGAGCTGGGCTCCGAGGGCAGGAAACTTGATTTCTTTCTTTGGTGCCGGACGCCGCTCTCCTCGCAGAGAGAAGAAGGGGACCTCGGAGCTGAACCCCGGGGCGGTGACGGCTTCCCCAAGGGTCTCTTAGTAACAGCTTCCCTTGTAGAGCAAGTTGACATTTCTCAAAGGGCTGGAGGGTTTGGGATTAGCACACAGAAGTTCAAGTTCGGAAACCTTGCTCTGCGGGGCTTGGTGCCAGTGTCACTGGCCACTCTCCTTGCCACCTAAACTCCTGCCTCTTTCAAGATGGGAATCACACACCTGTTTGATGTGGTCGCTGTCCCCTCTCTCTCCCCAACTCCTCCCCCTTTCCTCCTCACCCCTCCTCTGCGCAGCGCGCTGCACTCTGTACTGCAGTCCCAGCCTCTGACTCTCAGATCTCCACCCTCTGGAGGGTGAGAAAGGAGGAGGATCAGAGAAAGGAACAAAAGTCAAACAAAGCCAGGAAAAAGTTCCTTACACTTGGTTGGAAACAATGGCTCCCATGCCTTCAAAGTCGCTGGCACTCCTTCGCAGTCCCAAGAGCCTTTGTCTGCCTTCATAGAATTTTCTTGATAATGACTCGGCTCATCAGGGTCAGCTCCACCATGGACACTCTTCCCCCAACCCCGGTTCTGGGAGGGGAACGGGAGCCTGAGACATGTGGCTGCTCTGTATCCCATAAAGAAGCGGGTTGCCTGTAAGCCTGGGGTGCCTCCTAGATGATCAGGTTGCCCTTGTACAATGTGCGGCTACCCTTTGGGAGCGGGTGACTTGCTTAATTGGATTGGGCTGTAATTGGTGCCATCAAATTCTAGAGACAGAAGAACTGTTGGTTTGCTTCCCTGGCCTTGAGCTGGAAGGGTAACAGTGCACAAATTAATTAACGTTGGTTATGGGATTTGAACGTAGAAGGGCTTTTTATTGAGTGCTGGCACGTGCACCTGTTAACAGTTATTTTCTTATACCTTCCTAAAGAGTAAGAACTCAACCTTGCCCGTGACAATGAATGAAGCTTAGTGGGGAAAAACCAAAAAATTGAGCACCGGCCTGCAGAGATGAAGTTGATGTTAGCACAGCCTTGTGGAATGGATTCTCATTGCAGACAGGACTCAAATACGCTGGTGTTTTCTTGGCTTCCTGTGAATAGAAGGCATAGCTTAAAATTTTTTTTGCATAGCTAATTTGCATAGCTAGAATGTGAGTGGATCTGTAGTAATGGCTTTTGGGAGACTTTCAAGAGTTCATAGCTTGGTGCTGGGGGTGAGCATAGCTTATTGAGAGCCTACTCGTTTTACTGCTTTTTTTTTTTTTTTTTTTTTTTTTTGGTCTCACACCAATGTGCCCAATTAACAGGTGTCTTCCTACTCAGACTTGTGTGCGAGTTGTAGTAAGTTACTGCCTTGAGTGTGTTTCTCAACCTAGGGTTTCCCACAGGCTTGAAAGCTGTGTCCATTTATTTGAATTGTGTTCATTTTTTCCTGTCTCAGACAAAGGGAAGGCTTCTCTCCTGCTGTGGGTATGCTGTCTTCATATGGAAAAGTGTCCTGCGAATGAATTCAACATGGCTGACTGCCAAGACCTGCCACTGTCCCAGGGCGAGCCCTCTGTGCTAGAGGCACCTGAAATGCTTGTTCACATGCGAATTTGTGGATCTGGGGGACACAGCCTAAAGTTTCAGACGCACGGCTCCAAACCCAGGAAGGCCGGACCAGTGTCGGCCAACTACTGTCTGAGACTGATTGATGTCATTCAATTTCCAGGTGTTTTTCTGAAAAAGCTGTGTTAGCCATCAGCAAATGTACAGTTGGTCAGCAGCCGATTTTGCACATCTGTGTGGGTGTGTGGAGACACGCGCAGTCAGTTGTTGGTTTCGCCTGCGGTTGTGCACATGAGGGTGCAGAGGTTCATTGCACTGGGTGTTTACACGGGATATTTGCTTATTCTCTCTTTATTCATACTCGCTCAGATTTGCTCATACCCTCTTATTTGCCCAGCAAGGTCAAGGCTAGTTTAGGCCTGGAGAGTCATTTGTTCTTGGTGTGGATTGGAAAGCTTGAGTGATTATTTAAAAGAATTTTTTTGTTTGTTTATATATTTAAGAGCCAGAGAGACAAGACAGAGACAGAGAGAGACAGAGATCTGAGGTAGAACCAACTCCATCTGCTTGTTCCTGCCCCAGATGCCTGCAATAGCTAGGACTGGGCTAGCACTTGGACTTGGGCAGAATGAAGCTGGGAACCAGGAACTCAGTCCAGATGTGCCACAGGAATGGCAGGAGCCCAGTTTCTGGAGCCTTTGTTAGCTAGGTGCTGGAGCTGGGAGCCAGAGGCAGGTCTCAAACTCCAGTGGGGGACAGAGGGCTTTATTTATTTATTTTATTTTTATTTTATTTTTTTTAAAGATTAATTGTTTAGAGAGAGAGATCTTCCATCTGCTCATTCACTCCCCAGATGGCTGCAATGGTCAGTGCTGGGCCAGGCCAAAACCGGGAGCCAGGAGCTTCTTCCAGGTCTCCCACGTAGATGGCAGGGGTCCAACTCTCGCTGCTTTTCCCAGGCCATTAGCAGGGAGCTGGATCGGAAGTGGAGCAGCTGGGACTCAAACTGGCGCCCATAAGGGCTGCCGGCCATGCAGATGCAGTGGCGGCTTTACCTGTTATGCCACAACGTGGAGCTCTTAACCTGCACCTTGAGGGCTCCAATGTCTACACGAGTCTTTAAGCTGCTGGTTTGAAGATCTTGACGTCTGCAAAGACCCTAGCCTGGTGAACAGTTTTTCTCTGATGCTTTTTCTTTTCTTTTCTTTCTTTCTTTTTTTTTTTCTTTTTTTTTCTTTTTTTGGACAGGCAGAGTGGACAGTGAGAGAGAGAGACAGAGAGAAAGGTCTTCCTTTGCCACTGGTTCACCCTCCAATGGCTGCCATGGCTGGCGCATCGCACTGTTCCAAAGCCAGGATCCAGGTACTTCTCCTGGTCTCCCATGGGGTGCAGGACCCAAGCACTTGGGCCATCCTCCACTGCACTCCCTGGCCACAGCAGAGAGCTGGCCTGGAAGAGGGGCAACCGGGACAGAATCTGGCACCCCGACCGGGACTAGAACCCGGTGTGCCGGCGCTGCAAGGTGGAGGATTAGCCTAGTGAGCCGCGGCGCTGGCCTCTCTGATGCTTTTTCAACACGTGGTGGCCCTTGGCGTGTGATGGACAGAGAACGCTGCTCTCTTGCTGTGGACTGATCCGTGGTGAAGAATCCATCCCGTGACAGGTTCCTGGCTCCTGAGTCTTTGGGTCAAGACAAGGTTCTTGTGTTGCAAGCTTGGTGTCAGGTTAGGCTCAGAGCTTTGATGCATAGGTTGCGAGCTCGCAGTCGGAATTGGTTATCGTGATGCTTGGTTGAAGCCTGCTGGCACAGAGTGTGCTAATATGCAGGGGTGTGCTAGAAACAGGAACACGGCCTCTCTCCCTCGGTTGCTCTCCCCAGCTTTAGTGCACAGTCTGTACGAGCTGTTATTTCCACCTCGACACATCGGTTGCAGAAGAAGCGCACTAGAACATCATAAAGGAAAACGAGACAAAGCTGTGACACTCCCCTCCCCCTATTAGGGAACACAGATGAGCTGCACAGTAATCTCTCCAAGCGGGATTCATTAATCAGCAGATTAGGCCAATGTGGACATCCTATGTTTTATAAGAATGTCAGTGGGTCCTTTCCCGAGGGGTGAGGTCATCAGCTGAAGGCTCATTTGGTTTCAATGTCCCACATCCTTTTGTAAGACCTTGAGGTTGGCAATGCAGGAAAACAGGAACTCCACCCTGGCTCCGTGAATTGCAGTGCTGTTGTGCTCATGGATGAGCGTCTGCCCATCCTTCCTGTTAGGACACAGCTTGTGAACTTTTACTGGGAACGGTGGGAAGTAAATCCCCACTTGGGTACAATGCCTTGCTGAAGGGGCCTTTTACAGTACCGAGTATGAGTTGTTCATGGAAGGTGTTTCCTAATGAGTCCAGCTAAGTGGCAGGGCCGCTCATTTATTTCCTTTGTTTCCAGGTTTGCCTGGTGTCTCGCTGGAGTCACCCACGCTCAGCACACAAAAAGACATCCTTACAATTATGGCGAA